>NC_139228.1:37266052-37721571 GCF_055691185.1 Crinia signifera | reverse complement strand
TTTACTCAGTAAATCCAGCTGCTGCGGCTGCTGACATCCAAGGCCACTTTTCCTGCGGCTCAGAATCAGGCCCACTGTTTGTACATAGGAAAGGTGCATTTGTATTTTATTATGCTTCACAGCAGCCAGTACCCAGCTTGACAGTCAACAGGTTGACACCACAAGATGTCATGCCGAGCTTTTGCTTGTGTCGACATTTTCACAATGTCGACCTAGTGCATGTCAACTTTTTGTCAGTGTTGACCTAGTGCATGTCGACCTATTGACCTAGACCCTGTAGACCAGTGATGGCTAACCTTGACAAGCTGTTGTTGAACTACACATCCCAGCATGCCCTGCATCAGTTTTAGCATGGCCAAATAGTAAAACTGATGCAGGGCATGCTGGGATGTGTAGTTCAACAACAGCTGGAGTGTCAAGGTTATCCATCACTGCTGTAGACCCTCTGACTCCCCCCCCCCCCCCCCCCCCCCCCCCCCCCACACACACCTCTGTATCTATGTATGGTAGAATACTGCACACTTTGGGTCTAATTCAGACCTGTCTCCTAGGCTGTGTATGTTCGCAACCTAGGGGACAGCTAAACACTGCCTGACTGAAACCCCCCCCCCCCCCACTGCGGGAATCCCCTCGCTAACATGTGATGGTATGTGTTGCCTAACACATCCCCATACCTCCCAATTTCTTGGGAGCCGGAGGAGGGACAGGGGACTGCGCGCCGTAGGCACACCGGAAAAATTTGGGGGTGTGGCCTATACTCGCGGCTCGGCCACCCCCATTTTGACGCTATGGGGGCATGACCCAGAGGCTTTGTGAGCCTCTAGCCATGCCCCCAGCCCCCTGGCTGCGGGAATACCAGCTGACAGGGGGGACTCCCAACAGCCCCCCCCCTGGCCGTGGGACACTGCCGGTCGTGGGAGGGACGCGGGAATGTCCCCGAAAACCGGGACATTCCCACGGTTTTCGGGACTGTTGGGAGGTATGCATCCCCTTGCATGTGGCTGAATGGGTGAAAAATCATTCAATGCTTGCACACCATCCACTGATTTTTCTCCCCTTCAGTAACAAAAGTCAGTCTAGACTGACTTTTATTCCGGTCGCAGATCGCCAAAAAGAGGGCGTGTGCTGATGTTGTGTGACATCAGCACTGTCCCCGAGCAGGCATCGCCACGGCTGCGTGTGCAGGGGAACACCATATGGTTTTATGGGGACACCCACAAAACTCTGGGCGTTTCCCTGCTCCAGACCCCTGGCCGCCCCCTTACCTCCCCTCGCCTGTTATTATTGCACATTGCCTATTATTGAGTGTGTTATTTAGCACATTCTAGAAGATAATAGATAGAATTTCATTGGTTGCCCATAGCAACAGCCCATCTGGAATAGAACTCCCATCTTAGTAAAAGTCCCCCATTACTTTTGGAAATCCTGGCTAGGGGTTGTGTATCATCTCTGCTTTCACTTTATTTGCTCTAAGGTAACTGAGCTGCAGGGACGGCATTGTACCCAGACACTTGCCACTTACCATAAAGGACAGCTCAATATTCCTGTTCAGGTCGCAGTGTTAACACTGTCAGCTCTGGATTGGATGATGCTGCTTTGTTGCATTGCCTGGAAGAAAACCTGCACACAAAAGGGTCTCAGCACTGAAGGTGTTAATGCATTTTCTCAAAGTGACTTTATTTGTGCTTATTTTTTCTTTTTTATAATGCGCTGAAGAAAATGGAAAACACATGGAGGATATTATTAAATCCTACCTTTTTGTTAAGTAATATTATCATTACTGCTGAATTCCACAGTGCCCTTACTTGGAAAGGATGTAGGAAATACTCTTAAGACGCGTGAACAGAAGCACCGCAGACATGCAAAGGCAAAAAAGTCAGATTAGGGTGAGGAGAGGCAGAGCAACGAAACACTTGCAGCTCCTCTTCTAGAGCCTCTGTATTTTGTGCTGTGCTAGATGCAGGAGTTAGCTGGCTTCTGCGCTGACCAAGTTATCTAGAGGCATCTGCCCGTCTGCCTGGACTTTCTAGCTCTCCTCTGTCTGCAGTGGCACTTGTACATCAAAGCCAGATGAATTTCTCTATGTGCCAGCACACGCTGCACCTAGCACTTTTTTTTTTGCCTTTGTATTTCTTTATTTAAAGCATCTAGACTGTCAGAGTTTTTGGCATGCTGTTTTTTGCTCGATCGTTGATCTTATTACAGTGCCCTTGCCCGCGGGCACTTCAGCAAAACAGATTATTTTGAAGATAAAGGCTTGAAACTTGGGGCAGACTGGATTCAAGCGTGGACTTACCAACCCTTTCAATCTCGGTATGTCGTGCTGGGATAGTTCTCGAGCTACTTCTTCCTATGTGTCTAAGTTGGACTTGACGTTGTGTCAGCCAAAAGTGGAAAAGTCCTATTCTTACGCTTCACCATCTGCTTGCAAGGATCATTGTTTTGGGACTCGGTCAGATTTCGATGATTGTTTGTCATCTGTCCCTCATGCAAATTATGAAAAGTTTGCAAATGGAGGTGCTGCTAAATCTGGAGAAGTTTCTGGTGTACATTGTTCTAGGCTGGATATTACCCTGGAGCAAAAAGACAGAAGAAAGAACCCTGTATGCACTTGTTCATCCATTACGAACAAACCACATATGCCCTGGAGATATTCATCGTCTTGCAGCAATACGCAGGGTAGCCAGCACTGTCTTGGTCAAGGTGGCTTTGTACACGATCGTGGTTGTGGATTTACAAATCCCGTACCCAAGAAACAAAGCTCGGTGACAATTCAGAGCACATCTCGCTCTTTGTCTGCTGATGGACCCATTCAACCTGCAGAATCAAAAAATCAATCTTCTTGGACCTCACGTCTGGATGTTGTACTAGCCAGCAACTCAGCTGTTTCTGAAGCTCAGATGGGAAAACCTCGTACCATTTTTACTTCCAGCTCTGAACAACCATCTAAAGGGTATGCTGAGAATGTGACCCACATGCCAAACATTGAGGGAGTAAAAATGTATATATCTAGTTGCAGTTTGACAGTGCAGCCTCTGCAGCCGAAATGTCAAGGTGGTAGTCTTGGCCAGCCGGTACTTATAATGCCCCAGGGAGAAAACCCACCCAAGGAGTACTCGGTGGGATTCCAGACACCGCAGAAGGGATTTATAGTGTCGGAAGCACCCACTCTTCAGATTACACAATTTCAATTGACCAGATCACCTGCCAGTTCTCCCTCTATCCAGCAAACATCAACCAGGGAGATATGGATGTCACCAGAAAGGCTTCCAAAAGTTTCTTCAGCTTCCGGGACCCCCGAGATGGTTCCGAATGTGCTTGTTTTCCAGAAAGGATGTTCTCCTGGATGTAAAACAAATCTCTATCCTGTAATTATACCAACCCAGCACAAAGCTTCAAAGGTTACTCTGGTGATTGGCAGCCCAGTGGCACCGGTACCTGTCCAGGTTATTCATGAGTACAGCCGGAGCCCTACCCCGGCTATCTATATATCAAATGGTGAGCAAGCTGCAAATCCTGAGGATCTTGGTTCAGGCTTCTTATTGTCTGTAAACCCAATAGCTTATTCCAGGCCAAGAAGTATGGAAGCTCCGAGACCAAGCTCATTTCTTGGAACTCACCCTGTAAGGTGTAAACCAGCAGAACCATACCTCTGCCACACATCACCCTGTACAGTGATGCCAAGGATACAAAACAGTGCCCCCATCAATATTAGCATTGAGGCTTTTGGTAGCCATAGAGGAGCAGTCAAAATATCCATTTCACACTCAAGGGACCTCAGTAATATTGGAATGGGGTGTTAGTATGGATAATAAGAAAGGAAACCTTATTTTTGTTGGTTAATCCATGACTTCCTTGTGTATAGGTGTATTTATATCTACGAGAGATTATGTAGTTACATGAAGATACATGTCCTGTGCTTTGCTTGCGTACCAAATTGAATTACCAAAAGAAATGTGTACTGTAATGTAGGAATATGAGATTTCATATAGGAGCCTGGGTCCACTTTAAAATAGATTTTCTTTCTCTTGTATTGGGTTTTATTTTCTTTCTGTTTTTATTTATTATAAATATTTTGCTTACAAGATGATTTATTGGATCATACACATACTCCTGCACCTTCATTAAGTACATTGATGTACAGTATCGTTCTGTACCGGAAAATACAGTATATCTATCTATCTATCTATCTATCTATCTATCTATCTATCTATCTATCTATCTACAGGCATAGTTATTTATTTGTGCTGCCTTAGAACACGGTAAAGGGGGTATTGAATCCCGGATTCCGACTGTTGGGAGGTCCCGACAGTCGGAATCCTTAACTTTTCAGGTGGCTTCCGACAGTACACCGACAGTCGGTAGTTAATGTACCAACTGTTGAGTGTCGGAAAGTCTGCAAATTAAGGGGAAACGGCTGTGGATTCGACAATCTGCGCCGTTTCTGACAAACCAAATCCTACTGATCCGTTGTATCTGACAGCCTTTAATGCTGTCGTTAACGGCAGCATTGAATAGGTGAGTGACACTATTTCCCGTCAGGATATACCCTCACAGATCGAATACCCCCTACAGCTTCTTGCTACCTTGTCTCAGGGCATAATAATAAGACACTGCAAAACCAGTTTGGAGTTCTAGTCCTAAAGTAATATATTTGCTGCAAGCAGAGTTATTTATATTTGTTGCCCTGGGATACAGTAAAGCTTCCAGCTTCTTTGAGTCTCTATGACCATATCTCAGGGCATTATAATAAGTAACTGCCTGATTATATAAATACATTGCTGAGAAAACCAGATGGCAGCTTCTGTAATAAAGCAATATATTTAGTAAATGTTGCAGGCGATGGTGTACAAGCCAATTAATAACATTCTTTGAAAGTGAATAGCCCCTAAATAGGTGTCAATGCTAAGACTGGGTACAACTGTAGTTCATGTGCTGTAAGGTCTGTTATGCCCACATAGACCAATATTGCTGTACATATACTGTATTACCATAGGTCTAGATGATTTGGTTGGAAGAAGATGTAATGTATTCCATTACCTTTAATTTGCTCTCATAGGGGGCCATTTGTACTAAGTTTTGAAAAGTGATAAAATGGAGAGTGATAAACAACCAGCCAATCAGCTCCTACCTGTCATGTCACAGGCTGTGTTTGAAATATGACAGGTAGGAGCTGATTGGTCGGTGGTTTATCACTCTCCATTTTATCACTTTTCATGGTTTAGTACATCTCACCCTGAATGGTCATTTTGAACTACCAGGACGCGCTATTGTTTTCCGGCCGCAAGTTTATGCAAGGAAGGGAAGTAGAATAGATAGATCTT
Organism: Crinia signifera; assembly: GCF_055691185.1. Taxonomy (NCBI): domain Eukaryota; kingdom Metazoa; phylum Chordata; class Amphibia; order Anura; family Myobatrachidae; genus Crinia; species Crinia signifera. The sequence goes on along the minus strand of NC_139228.1, from coordinate 37,716,247 downwards.
TGTAAATTGCTTAAAAAGTTGCATATTTCTGTCACAAATGCCTAGCATGATATAAAGGCTGTTACTGTATGTGCAATTGGATCACAATATATTCATTTATGGCGACACGTTCTGTCTTAATTGTTGTTCTGTCGGTTTAATATTGCTCTCATTTCTGTGTAATATTAAATCTGTGTCTTTTGTATTTAATATTAGTTGAATCATTTTATAATGTTTTTTTATAATCCATTCGGCAATCTCAAAATACATCCATCACCCACACACTGTGGAATCAGCCATTTTGTCAGCTGTGACAAGTGCCAAGTGAATTTGGCAAATAAAGTGTGAAAATTGCCAAGCAAACATTTTTTTTCATCATAATGACCTGTAAATATAATCTTTTTTACAAAACATTTTTTCATTTGAATTTATATATTCTCATCTCTCATAGAGATGTTTGCACTCATTGGTTAAACAGTTGGCACATTACCTTATGGAATACATAGGCTGCCTTGCCTACATAAAGTAAAATATGGCAGTTTTGTGAGGAAAGTGCATACCTTTGTTTATAAATGTGATTTTTTTTTTTTCATCTTGGGCTGAAAATGGTTAAATATACTTTACTTTTAGCCTGATGCCTTAGCTGTTGTCTTATCTAATATCTTTATACGCACTGCACTGAGGGATTACCGTATATATGCCGCTTCTTGTTCTACAAGTTACAACACCGCTAAATCTAAATATTATTAAAAGAACATTCCTCACAAATTGTCGGTTCCACCTATCCTGCAACATAATTAGATCTGATCAGGCAGGTAACATACAAGTCTTAGGGAAAGTATGAAAACATGAACTCCAATTGTAAAAACAAAACCATCTAATTCTAGATGTCTGAGACACTTCGGGCGCTGCAGCATCTGTGGGTGTGCATCTTTCGCTGGTATTGAAAAGTTTTATTGTTCCTCAGTGAGAAAAACAAAATAGCAATCTAGTAAATATGATACCTTTTAATGGCTAACAAAAATAATAAATGTTGTTAAAATGCAAGCTTTCGAGACTTCTTAGGTCTCTTCCTCAGGCATGGTATAACAAGGTGTGTGAAGAACCACATATATATACACAGCAGAGTAGGAACAAGATGTGATAGATGGACATTCTTAAGATCAAAACAAAACAAAATAACAGAATGAGCTTGTAAATTGAGTCCTTAATTAGTTTGTAGATAAGTAGTGTGAAAGTTTTATTGTCTCTAAGTTGATGACAGACCAGAGTTAGAGCTCCGATGCCCTCACTCTCCTCAGATGTTGTAGTGGGCCATAAATCCCTCGGATAGATTCAGTCCTGTGTTAAGGGTGTCAAACGTTGTCATTAATTTGTATTCCCAGACCCTCCTGTCTCTTTGTGATTTGAAATTTCCTTTTAGTATAATCACTTTCATATGATCCTGATTGTGTCCTGGGCTGCAGAAATGTTTGGCCACAGGAAAGTGTGTCTTTTTTTCCTTTATTGTGTGGCGATGGGACCTCATCCTTGCCTTAAGTTTTTGTCCTGTTTCTCCAACATACAGACCCCCAATAGGACATTTCGTGCACAGAATCAGGTACACTACATTGGTAGTAGAACATGTGAATGTCCCTGGGATCTTATAGTCCTGTTGTGTGTTGGGGATCCGTACACTGTCTGTAGTGAGGATATGGGCACAGGTTTTGCAGCTCCTTACATTGCAGGGATAGGTTCCTCTTTGTGTAATGGATGGCAGTGAACTTCGGATTATAATATTTTTCAGGTTTGCAGGTTGTCGGTAACATAGTAGTGGAGGGTCTGGGAATATTGTTTTCAGGCGGTCATCTTTGTGTATGATGTGATGTAGTTTTTTTGCAGTTTTTCTTAGCACCTCAAGCTGTGGGTTGTAGGTGACTACCAGGGGTACACGGTTGTTTCTTTCTCTTTCTTTATATTGGATAAGTTTATTTCTGGGTATCCTGATGGCTCTGATAATCTGATCGTTGATTGATGTGGGATGATATCCCTGATTTAAAAAGGTCCCTTTAAGTTGTTTTAAGTGGACATCTCTATCTGCTGGGCTGGAGCAGATGCGATGATATCTGATGGCCTGGCTGTAGATAATGGATTTTTTGATGTGTTTCGGGTGGAAGCTGTCCCATCTGAGGTATGAAGGCCGATCCACGGGTTTTCGGTATAGGGTTGTCTGTATTGCGTTGTTTTGAATTGTTATAGTGGTGTCAAGGAAGTTTATCTCGGTATATGAGTAATTCATTGTCAGGTTTATTGTTGGATGAAATCTGTTGGATGAAGTTCGGTCTGGACACCACCACCTGGCCGCAGTACCATTTTGGACCTATATATTGACTCTTTTAGAAATGTGGTCCAGTCAACAATATTGGAAAAACATAAAAAGGAATACTTTAACATCAGTGTGCAAGAAAGAAGAGCTATTCACACCTTAAGAAACAACAAGAAAATCACCATCAAGCCTGCAGACAAAGGTGGGGCCATAGTCATCATGGACACATCGGACTATACTAAGGAAGCAAATAGACAGCTGATGGATATCCAATACTATACCAAACTAGACAAAGATCCAACTCAGAAATATTTAAGGGAGTTGAGAAGGCTTGTCAGGGGGCTGTCAGCAGAGTCTACAGAACTTTTGGACTTGATACCCGACAGTCCCAGAATTGGAATATTCTACATGCTTCCCAAAATACATAAGCCCGGCAACCCAGGGAGGCCAATCATCTCATGCGTGGGAACCCTCACTGAAAAAATCTCAGGATGGGTAGAGGGTGTCCTGAAACCACTGGTGAGACATACAACCAGCTTTCTCCAAGATACCACGGACCTACTGAATAAATTATCAACCCTAGGTCCCCTCCCTAATGGAGCCATCCTTGCCACCATGGATGTGGAATCCTTATATTCCAATATCCCCCATGAAGATGGACTGACAGCATGCCAGATATATCTTGAGTCCAATGGGATTGCTCCTGGTCCTGCAATACAGCTTACAAAATTCATCCTTACACACAATTATTTTTCCTTTGGCAAAGAAATATTTCTACAGCGCACCGGGACCGCCATGGGCAGTAAAATGGCACCGCAATACGCCAATCTGTTCATGGCAAAACTCGAGAGTGACTTCTTGGCATCCTGCTCAATCAAACCCTTGACTTACTTCCGTTACATCGATGATATCCTGATCATCTGGACTGATTCTGAACAAGAACTCATACATTTCCATGAAAAATTTAACAGATTTCATCCAACAATAAACCTGACAATGAATTACTCATATACCGAGATAAACTTCCTTGACACCACTATAACAATTCAAAACAACGCAATACAGACAACCCTATACCGAAAACCCGTGGATCGGCCTTCATACCTCAGATGGGACAGCTTCCACCCGAAACACATCAAAAAATCCATTATCTACAGCCAGGCCATCAGATATCATCGCATCTGCTCCAGCCCAGCAGATAGAGATGTCCACTTAAAACAACTTAAAGGGACCTTTTTAAATCAGGGATATCATCCCACATCAATCAACGATCAGATTATCAGAGCCATCAGGATACCCAGAAATAAACTTATCCAATATAAAGAAAGAGAAAGAAACAACCGTGTACCCCTGGTAGTCACCTACAACCCACAGCTTGAGGTGCTAAGAAAAACTGCAAAAAAACTACATCACATCATACACAAAGATGACCGCCTGAAAACAATATTCCCAGACCCTCCACTACTATGTTACCGACAACCTGCAAACCTGAAAAATATTATAATCCGAAGTTCACTGCCATCCATTACACAAAGAGGAACCTATCCCTGCAATGTAAGGAGCTGCAAAACCTGTGCCCATATCCTCACTACAGACAGTGTACGGATCCCCAACACACAACAGGACTATAAGATCCCAGGGACATTCACATGTTCTACTACCAATGTAGTGTACCTGATTCTGTGCACGAAATGTCCTATTGGGGGTCTGTATGTTGGAGAAACAGGACAAAAACTTAAGGCAAGGATGAGGTCCCATCGCCACACAATAAAGGAAAAAAAGACACACTTTCCTGTGGCCAAACATTTCTGCAGCCCAGGACACAATCAGGATCATATGAAAGTGATTATACTAAAAGGAAATTTCAAATCACAAAGAGACAGGAGGGTCTGGGAATACAAATTAATGACAACGTTTGACACCCTTAACACAGGACTGAATCTATCCGAGGGATTTATGGCCCACTACAACATCTGAGGAGAGTGAGGGCATCGGAGCTCTAACTCTGGTCTGTCATCAACTTAGAGACAATAAAACTTTCACACTACTTATCTACAAACTAATTAAGGACTCAATTTACAAGCTCATTCTGTTATTTTGTTTTGTTTTGATCTTAAGAATGTCCATCTATCACATCTTGTTCCTACTCTGCTGTGTATATATATGTGGTTCTTCACACACCTTGTTATACCATGCCTGAGGAAGAGACCTAAGAAGTCTCGAAAGCTTGCATTTTAACAACATTTATTATTTTTGTTAGCCATTAAAAGGTATCATATTTACTAGATTGCTATTTTGTTTTTCTCACTGAGGAACAATAAAACTTTTCTTATCAACTGGCTAACACGGTACCAAACTTTTTTCTTTTGACTCGCTGGTATTGATTCTGCAACTTTATACTAGTTCTTGGTATAAGCCCCAACCCAAGGACGCATTTGTGCCCACATGTTTTCTCCCTCCAGACCCCCCTCCGGCAGTTCACTAGAGAACACAGTAGGCTCTAGCACTTTGCCAGAGTCTTGTGTGCGTGCCCTGGTCTGGTGAAATTGGAGGGGTGGCCATTTTCCTGGTCATTTTACTATTGTGCATGAGAAAACACCAGGAAAATGGTCACAGCAACATTTTCCCTGTGATTTGTGCACTGTAAAACCTCATGTACTTCTCCAATATAGCATACTGTATTACCGTATACAAAAAAAAAAAACCTTCAGTCATACAAATGGGACCATTAGTACATAGTTGCCTACCCTCCTGCATTCTGCAGGAGACTCCCTGAAATAACAGCAATCTCCCCCTCTCCCTCATTAGTCTAGCATCTCCCTCTTTACCAAGTATAGAATCTCTTACTAACTGCTTTGGGGATCATCTACATTTGGATATAAGTCATTTAAAAGATTTCTCTAAGATGTAGCATTATTACACACCAATGATTCTAGGTGCCACGTTCAAAAATCTCTTTTAACAATATCTCCATATTTGGAAATAGACGCGCGTCTAGGGTTTTCTCCCTGGGGGTTCTTGACACGTCCCCTCAATGGGGCGCTCTCCCTGAAACTAGTTTTCAAAAGTAGGCAAGTATGTATCTTATCTTAGTACTTATGCTGCATCGGACCTTATGTGTTCAGTATAACTGTGTCTGCAATATACTTGCCTACTTACCTGGGACATTGGGTGGGGGGGGGGGACTCATGGAATTTTAGGGGGTCCCATGTACTCCTGTAAGAGTAAGCAACCTTCAGACAACCTACTTACTTACCTAGTGAATTGGGCAAGATGGGAGCACATTGTGAGTGGAATCTCAGAGAATCACATCATCTTGGTCCTGCCCCTCACCACACATACCCACGTGGTTGGATTGAATTACATAGTAACCCCACATGGGCCCACCCATGGGCAGATGGTGGGCGGGATGTTCTAACATCTGCCACCCGTTTTGCACCCCCCACAGGTTACTGCATCAATACTAATCGCATATGCTTAGTAAAGCAAAGGACAGCTGTTTTGTTAAGAGCTTTCCTTTGTGATGCGCTGTGGGTCATGCCGTGACGGATCCCTCACACAGCGCTGCGGAGAGAAGACCACAGGCTTCTACAGAGTTTTGCCACCAAAAGCTGGCGATTCCCTCCGCAGCGCTGACCCGGCGTGCAGGCTTCAAAGAATGTGAAAATGCAGTAAAAACCCTAATAGCGGGGGTTTTACCACATTTGCTCTGTAGAGCATCTACCCTTGGGAACATAAAGTGGCCCTGGAAAAAAATCCAAAACATGGCCTTCTTTCATGCCCACATCACCCCCTCACCAACATGCCACACTCTACCCCCAACACACGCACACAACCAGTCTATCACCGTCTATTCTCTCCCGGCCACAGGCGGCCTGGTAGGCACATTGGCTCACCGGAAACTATCCCTGTGACTTCAGTTGCCAATCCAGCCCTAGGCACACCCAGGTTTCAGACTGTACACGTGAATGATACAATATACATATGTTACATTATCCTGTACAGGGCTACGGTGTATTTCTACAGCACGTTGTTCTTAATCTGGTACATTATCATGCCTGGACTAGCAGCATTATTATATTTATCAAGGGGCCCATGCATTCTCTAGTCTAATGGTTAGTCAAGCCTCTATATGGGTTGATCACACCCATAAGGATGGCCACTTAAAAGCGCATTCCACCGGTGGAAGTGGAACCTTTGTTCTCCAGCCTGTCACTTATACTCTATTGGCCTAATAGTCAAGAAACACCTGACTCCTCCCCACAGTCATCAGCTGCATCTCTGCTTTGGAAACGCTAATAAGAGGGAACATTCCAAAAGTATGGTCTACATATGTTCTAGATATTGTGCAATTATTTTTGTAGTCAAACTATTCAGGTAGCACACAGTGCATACTGGTTCTATCACTAAGGTAGTTGGTGTATGTCACAGATGATGATGCATCGCCTCTGGTATTATCCCATGTTCCTGTGTCACTAGAATGTGATACAGTAAATTATATATATATATATATATATATATATATATATATATATCTGTTCACAGTTTATTTGAATATAATCTCTCTATATTGTATATTTACTTTGATTGCGTTACCATCTGTGCCATTCTGCACATACACGTGCCATATTGGAATGAAGTGACTCTTCGTATGTGATGGCTTTGTGTCTACTTAATGCAGTTGCCTCTCACATAGTGACCCAGATCACATATCTGTATAGACACAGACTAGTACAGAACGTGCTGCCTGCAAGTAGGAAGGGGCAGTGGAATTTCATTAAGAACTGCGGATGCTCAGAAGGTAAGAAAGGTCAAATGTGAGATTGTCATTAAATAATTTTTTATTTGTGCATTTCTGTTGCTAGGCAACTGCAATGAGCAGGTTTGTGCTAGAAGTCATAGGGGCTTATTATTTTGGGCAATTCAATTTGATATGGTGAAAAGTTCAGCTATAAAAAAAAGAAACTAGTGAAATGTTTTCCTGTGCATATATACTGTAGAAGAGGAACATGTATTATAGTGTGTACACGTGGTGAGATTTGGGCTAATGACCATCGAATGACGTGGTCCTCGTCCACAAGGCTGTCAATGGATGTTTATGCAAAACATAATTTAGCGTGCAAGGGGGGCGAGCGGCGATGCGAACTGTAGGCGGCCTTAAAATCACACGCAGCGATGTGAACTTCGCAGCGCTGCATGTGAACCAGAATAATCTCCCAGGTGCATACAGCTTTAGAGACAAAGGCAAAATCTAGTGCCCACTAGATGGCATGTCGATTACATCATGTTCCAAAATACAGTCCCCATGGCACCCCAATTGTCCAGGTTGTAAAGATATCCATGGCTCAGCACAGATGGTTAAATTAAAATAGCTGAGGTATTGATTAAGTCACCTATGTCCAAGCATATTTAAAACCTGGACTCAGACCCTAAAGGCCCATACACACTAGCCGATCCCCCCCCCCCCCCCCCCGTTACCAATATTGGTGGTGTCGGGGACCCAGCGGGGGAGCAGGCATCGGCAAATGCATACACACTTGAGCAACGGCAGGGGGCGGCGGGGGAATGTTTACAATGACCTCCCTCATCCGGACATGTTTGGACAAGGGAGGGGGTCATTAATGACATGGAGTGTACACACTAGGCGATATTGTCCACAATATTGCTCAGAAAGTGTGTATGTGGCTTATAGCTTTTTCTGAAAGATCTCCGAAACTGATCTGCCTGCACAGTCGAAGAACAACCTTGATGAATGACCTACTAGTACGCGCATCATCATTCGTCGTTCTTTGTTCGTAGCATACACACTGAACGATATTGTTCGGAAGGACCAAAATGAACAACATTGGTCAAAAAATTTGTAGGTTTTGTATGCACCTTAAGAGGTAGCTTGCTTTGTAGAGAAAGTCTACATAAAACCTTATGTTATATAAGGTTCCCCGCACCCCCAAAGACTTTGTGAACTTCCGTGTTCTGCCCCCTTCCTATTGAAGTGGGCATTATGGGAAGACACATGCTTGAAATGCAGGGTCCAAGCAGAGGTGGCAGAGCAAAAAAGACACAAAATGACATCATTTATCTCCTCCCCTTCACCACATACCTGCGAATCACTGCATTATGCCATGATCAGGGTGGAGCTTAATGTTGTCACAGCCTGGCCCCACAAACCCTCCTCTCCGGCCCAGGTAAGTATGTATAATAATCTGTTCAAGTTGCTTGTTTAGAGGCGAATGCTGTTAGTATTTTATTATTACACTTAATTCATTTTACTGTAGGATATTGGTTAGAAGAGTAAGACATCCTAAAAAAAACCCCAACCACTGCTTTCTGTTCTAAGCCTTGTCCTGTCACGCTTCTTAAATCCCATCCTTAAGTGCAAATAGGAATACAGAGTAAGCAAAAATACATGTCACAAAGCTTATTTAAGTTCATGGTCTAAATACAGAGCTTTAAAATAGCACTTCCACCAGGGCTAGAGGACATTATGAGTCGGGTGTAAGCAATTATATTTAGATACCATGTTCCTGAAGATACCTGCAAGCGTATGGTGTTCTCACTCAGTATGGCACAGCGGTCAGACTTGTTGGGGCCAGCACGGACGGGGGAATTAGTAGGTTTAATAAATGACACTTGGTCCATAGCAGCCTGATGTTACCTCTTATTATACTTCGTCATCTGAGAGTTCCCTGTTAACCTTCCCATCTCATTGAGGATTCAGGAGGGCCGCCTTTTTTTCTCCTGAGCTGCAGGTGGACTACCTAAAAAAACAAGAGTCTCCTGCAATTTCTGGGAGACTAGGAAATTCTGGATAAGACAAGCATTGTATCTGACTGTGTGTGCCCACTACAAAGTGCTGTGTTTGTGTGACTAACATACAGATGGGGCAGGCCTCTTCCTGGCTGGCGAATCGCCAGACCGTCCCCGCTGGTGATCCGCTAGCAGCTTCGCCAGCCACCTCACGCGCACGCGCGTCTCAATCTCCGACGGGAACCCTGGGCAACGGGAACCCTGTCCATCTCCGCCTCAGGGAGACGGACAGGGTTAGGGGGGGGGGGGGGGGTGCGGGCAGGCGGCGGGGACCCCGGGTTACCGTCGGAAGGGGATGCGCGCGTCCCCTTCTCGCAATCGTTGCCATCGCCATAGGATACGTGCATCTTCAGATGTGCAGCTGCTCCGCCCACTGTTTGGTGTCTTTAGTGCCCACACTTGTATCCATGCATAGAGAGCCAACTGATTTAGGATCTACCCTATAAGATGCATCATTGTGTATATTTTATTTCACAATGCTATTTTTATTGCAAATTGTGGAGAGATGTATCAAGCTTTGGTGAGAGATGGAAAAAGACAAAGTACCAACTAGTCAGTGCTTCAAAAATGTCAGAATCAGATTGGTTGTTACTTTATCTCTCTCCAAGGCATTCTACATATCTCCCCTTGGGGCAGATGTATTAAGCCTGGAGAGGTGATAAAGTGGAAGGAGATAACGCACCAGACAATCAACTGTGTTTGAAACTGACAGTTGGGAGTTGATTGGCTGGTGCGCTATCTCCTTCCACTTATCTCCCCTTTATCACTTCACCAGGCTTATGGTGGCCATACACCTACAGATTTATCTTCCGATCTGGCTGGTTCGAACAAAACTCTGGTAATTTGTGAATGACAGTTTGTCAGTTTTCCAGCATTTCCAAGAAAATGGTCAACTGTCACCTGCTCTCATCCATTACCATGTTTTGGTACTTGTGAGTTATCCGGGCGCCCGATTTTTGGTCGTATACGCATCACATCGCATCGCGTGGCATCGTATGTTAACCAAATGGCATGCGATGCGACGAGATCACCACCCGAACCCCATTTCGCATCGCGTCGCATCGTGTGTTAACCAAATGGCATGCGATGCGACGCGACGAGATCACCACCCGAACCCGATTTTACATCGGGTACCATGTAATGTGATCACGTCGCATCGCATGTTAACCACATGGCATGCGATGCGATGCGACAGCACCCGATTTTAGCAGGGCAAAATCCCCAGAAAGTGACACAAAAAGTGACACAATGTCAGTCCCATCCCCATTGTTAACGCCACTCCACTATCAACGTAAACCCGAAGCGTGGCGAGCGCAGCGAGCCCGCGAGGGGCGGCGGGACGCGTCCTCCAACCTTTTCATGCCCTACTATCCACTAGGGCGTGGAGTGAGAATAGAATAGTGTGGCGAGCGCAGCGAGCCACCGAGCCCGAAGCGTGGCGAGCGCAGCGAGCCCCGCGAGGGGACACGGATACCTTCACAGGTAAACGCGTCCCTTTGCGGGCTTCCCAGGTGTCCATGGCGACGCGGACACCTGGGAAGCCCGCGAAGGAACGCGTTTACCTGTGAAGGTATCCGTGTCCCCTCGCGGGGCTCGCCACGCTTCGGGCTCGGTGGCTCGCTGCGCTCGCCACACTATTCTATTCTCACTCCACGCCCTAGTGGATAGTAGGGCATGAAAAGGTCGGAGGACGCGTCCCGCTGCCCCTCGCGGGCTCGCTGCGCTCGCCACGCTTCGGGTTCACGTTGATAGTGGAGTGGTTGTGAACATCCAATATCATTCATCAATATCATTCATATCTGACACATTAAGGACAACTGAATTTAAGGGAATAACTGTGTAATTAACATCTCTCAGAAATAAATTATAATAACAATCAACACATGTCACACAAAAATTAAACAACGTAATTATTTCTCAAGCAAAGTGAGCGCATGTAGAATGCGGTTAAATGCACTGTCTCCCGCCAGGCACTTTCGCCACACAAACTCCTGCATGTATGAGTCAAGGTGATGGCGGGCTGTGCCCCGCTGGCGTTTGTTGCGCCATTTTGCACAACCCCACAGTCTCTCAATGTTTTGAGTGTGTGCACCAGTCTCTGGGTCTACGAAATTGTAGCGATGGTTGACTGTTAAATGACTGTAACCAGCCTGCTCCAGTTCTTGAGTTTTGTATGCGCGCCAGCAATCGCTGATGATTGTGCTTCCAGGCGCGACGTGCTCCACAATTGCACTGATGAGAGTTGGCGCATCTCGCTTGGCAACTGCTAGCATGAAACAGTCCCCAGTTTCCCGGCACACTCCTCCGAACACCCACTGCTGTGGGAGAACTCTTCCAACATTGGCCTGTCTTTTGACAAAGAGTGTCTCATCCACCTCCACTATTTGCCCAGGACCACCAATCTGGCGTTGAGGCTGTGACATCAGGTCGCATTGACATGCCTCCCGCATCAATGCATTATAAAATATGGTACTTTTATTGCAGATTTTCAAGTTCTTAGTACAGAACTCTATAGAAGTGAGTTCATCACACCAACAATATATGAAGCGCAGTATTGTCATGAACGGCAGCCTGCATCCGGGGTAGAAAAGCGAGGCCCGCAGACTCTGCTTTTTACTGCAACTTTTTATGTAGCAGCGCCATTTGCGCTCTTTTATAGACAGGCGCATAGGGTGGCCATTTGGACATGTGGCTGTAGATGGCAGCAGCCCTTTGTCCTGCAGGAATTGCACTGTTTCTTCCTCAGTTTTAGGGAGGCTGAAGATGCCATCCACCAAAGCCATATTAGGAAATAGGGTGTAAGGGGCAAAATGGGGCAGGTGTAAGGGGCCAAATGGGACAATATTGGGGCAAATGTCCGAAATTTCACCTCAGAAATACACCAACACTGTAAATCACTTGTTCTCTCCTCTGGAAACTACCTCACACTGATTTTCTGCCAGATGTGGCAGAGGGCAGGTTTAAAAATGGGCGGGAAGTGTTAAAATCGCGTCGCGTCGCATCGCATCCCATTGTATACCATACAATAAGCATACGATGCGACGCGATACGACGAGATGTCAAATCGCGTCGCATCGCGTCGCATCGTATGCTTATTGTAATGGCATGCGATGACCACATCGGGCGCCCGGATAACTCACAAGTACCCATGTTTTTGTTTCAACCAGCCATATCTGAAGATAAATCTGTAGGTGTTTGGCCACCCCCTAAGGTGCCCATACACGTTACAATAACTGCGTGCAATGCGACGTTTTATCGGACGTATCACATCGCAACGCATGCGTTTTGATTGCGATTTGCATGCGATGCCATCCGCGGACCATACAAAAAGTATGTGCAGCAATACGTTTTGTACTATGCGATGGAATGCCCGCAGGAGCGCGCATCCCATCGTGTCGCATTGCAGGCTTCTCATCGCAACGTGTATGGGGGCCTTACATACATCTGCCTCCTTGTGTGGTACAATATTGATGCTACTTTTTCTGTCTCCTCTCTGGCAGAAGCCCAGAGAGAAGACCGTCAACTGCACAGGGGGAGGGGACTGATATTGACCTCATCAAGCCTGCCCCTAGTACGGAAAATACCACAATTCATGGGTCTACGTGGAGAGGGCAAGTTAACTTTAAACTGATGCAATTTGTGTCATCCCTACCCCATTTCCTTAAGAGCCACAAATCACGCTATTTGAACAACGTGTGGGGTAGATGCGGGAGGCTTTCTTACCTTTCTGGGGAAGGGGGCGGGGGCTGCCATTTACCTCAAAAGTATACTGGGATCAGATAACAAATACAGTGGCATTGAAAATGCCCCTCCCAAAATGGCTGGTGCCTCATACCTCTTTTACACCAGAGCCGCGACCCAGATTATTGCCGCTCCAGTCCGGGCCGGAGCTTGGTATAAAAGGGAAAAAAATAATAACCCGGGTCCTGTTACCAGGTGTCTGACCCGCCAAATGTTCAGGGTCAGACACAGGGCTTCCTCGGAGTCAGGGGCCGTGTAAATGGGTAACCTGGGTCATCAGACCCAGGGACCCATTTTCTCCAATCAGAAAGCCCCAACCTCCGGACCGCAGCGCCCTGAGGTCAGTCCAGAGGTTGGGCAGAGGCTGCGTACAGCCTCCGCTGCTGTCTGCGGTACTATGCAGCCTCTGTCCATTCACCTCATGAATTACCTTACCTGGGTGCTGGGCTTGCCCCCAGCATGTCGGTTGTCGTTGCGGGGGTGCCAGGCGGCGTTGAGGGGGTGACGGTCGATGGGTTTCCCGGTGCTTGGAGATGATGTCATCTCCGAGCGCCGGCTCAGGGCCTGACTTCACTGGCGTCCCCTACCCGGCATAATGCCGGGGGACGCCGGTTTGAAAGGAAACAACTGCCGGGTCGCATCCAGGTCGAAAAACCCGGGTGCGACCTGGCAGTTTTGGTGTAAAAGTGATAACAGAAGATCAGAAGAGACATTTGTTAAGGATGCTAGAGGAGGCAGTGGCCATTTTGGAGGTGCCATTTTTAATGGAGACACACACAATAGACCCGTTGCAGCAGTGGGCAGGGCAGGTACCATGGGTGGGGAAAGGGGTTTGGGGCTTCTGAAACTTTTTTTTGGGTGAGGGGGGCGCATGTTTTATAGTAATGCTACTAAACAAATAGTAGTTCGCCCCTTGTATGTGTGTGTGCTTGTAGAGTAGGTCAAGCATTGGTTAAATTACAGTAAACATGCAAAACATGTAATAGTATACAATTCAGTGATTTACTGCTATAAACAACTTCAAGCTGTGGAAGAATATGGAGCAGATGTACTGAGTTTCTAATAAGTGATAACATGCAGTGTGATAAACAACCAGCCAATCAGCTGCTAAATGTCATTTTTCAAACCCAGCCTGTAACATGGCAGTTAGGATCTGATTGACTGGTTGTTTATTACTCTTCACTTTATGAAGCTTTGTACATCTGGCCCCATATGTGAAATTCCTTTTCTAGTACTGTAGTTTATGACTTATTTATGTTTTGATGATACAAAGTTCTGTTAGTAATTTCCTCTCTATAAAGCTTCTGCTGTTACTTTATTACAAAATATGTCATTATGTACCTGAAGTAACTTTAGAATGTCCATGTGATAAAGTAATGCATTTTACTAGGAGGATTGCTTATAAGGTAACAAAATAACACTGTAGATTTTTTTCCAATATCTCTATAACAAAATGTTTTCCTTATAGTTGTACAATAAAAGCATTCACAAGTTCCTTAGTGCTCACTGCCATATGGCCCTGCAGTACAAACGTATGTCTGACTCCACTCCATGTCTGTAGCCAACACATATATCCATTGTGTTTCGAAATCCAGAATAAAAAATCTAAATAAAATAAATTACATCAATTGCCTATGTTTAGGGGTGTGGCCAGTCTCCAGAGGGGGTGTGGCCAGACCATATTGGTTTGCCTAACCAGTATAGCGTAAAAAAGATGAGCCCCTTGTTAAATATACTGTATATAGTAAATACTGCTCATACATTATAATCATACTTGCCTACTTTGGATTTCACCTCTCCGGGAGAAGCACAGAAAGGCAACACTTCAGGGGGGCGGGGGCAAGGCTGACATCGCATGGCCCAGCCCCCCCCCCCCCCCCCCCCCCCATGCCGGAAAACGCTGTGATTTGCGAGCAGTGGAGAGGGAGCGGGAATTAAATGACGTGAAATGCCGCGATCGCGTCATTTAAGCCCCGCCCCCTCCCCGCGGACCCACGGTTTTACAGTAATTAAACCAGCGGGTCAGGGGGGAGCGGGGACAATCACCAGAAAGCGGGAGACTTGCCAACCTTCCCGGGGGGCCAGGAGAAGGATCCGATTTTCAGAAGTCTCCCGGCCATTCCGGGAGGGTAGGCAAGCCTAATTATAATGTACCAGATTAATACCAGAAACACACCATAGTCCCATGCAGTGCAAAGTAATATGTATAATTCAAGTGCACAGTCTGGAACCTGATTTCTAAAGGAGGAGATAGGGCCCACAGCATAGTTGCCTACCCTCCTGCATTCTGCAGGAGAATCCCTGAAATAGCAGCAATCTCCCTCTCTCCCTCATTAGTCTAGCAATCTCCCTCATTTTACCTAGCCCACATTACACTGTTACATTTTTGGGGAAAAAAGGAATGAGAGATAGATACATTTACATTAAATCATCAGCACCATTTCCCAGCACTTTACCAAGTATAGTATCTCTTACTAACTGCTTTGGAGATCATCTACATTTGGATATGTCATTAGAAAAGATTCCTCTCAGATGTAGCAGTACACACTCACGCTTCTAGGTGCCACGTTCACAATCTCTTTTCACAATCTCTCCATATATGGAACTAGACAAGCCCTTTGGGTGGAGCATGACACGCCCCCTCAATGGAGCACTGTGCAAAATTCTACTACCAACTATAATCTCCCTGAAACTCGTTCTTAAAAGTAGGCAAGTATGGCCCACAGGCAGTAGAACCCACCAGGGTTTTTCCCCTGTTCCCTGTGGGCCAGTGCAAGCCTGCAGGGCCATAATAATGCTATTTTCTGTGCTATGGCCCCCCAGCACCACCCAACAGGACCTAACCTTGTGGGAACACACAGTAAATCGTTCAGTAAGTATGAATTTATAATGAAAAAAATAATTATTTCCCTTCATTGTAAAGAGTACTGTGACACAGCATGGTGTGCAACCCAAGTACATGCACCGCCGAGTAGTGTCCATGGAAAATATTTGCAATTGTTGGCAAATATGTAGCTCAGCTCCACCCACTGTGACAACTTATAATGACCACTCCTGTACCTCAATATAAAGTCTCTCTTTCTTACATATAAAGAAATGTTTTCATTGTTATGATTAGTTCCTCTTTAGCCCCGATAAATGGCCCAGCTCTGCAGCCTTCAGTAGAGCACGCATGTCAGCAGACAGAGCCAGCCAGCAGCAGAGCACACGTCAGCAGACATAGAGCCAGCCAGCAGCAGAGCACGCATGTCAGCAGACATAGAGCCAGCCAGCAGTAGAGCACACGTCAGCAGACATAGAGCCAGCAAGCAGCAGAGCACACGTCAGCAGACATAGAGCCAGCCAGCAGCAGAGCACACGTCAGCAGACATAGAGCCAGCCAGCAGCAGAGCACACATGTCAGCAGATGGACAGCCAGCCAGCAGCAGAGCACGCATGTCAGCAGACATAGAGCCAGCCAGCAGCAGAGCACGCATGTCAGCAGACATAGAGCCAGCCAGCAGCAGAGCACGCATGTCAGCAGACATAGAGCCAGCCAGCAGCAGAGCACGCATGTCAGCAGACATAGAGCCAGCCAGCAGCAGAGCACACGTCAGCAGACATAGAGCCAGCAAGCAGCAGAGCACACGTCAGCAGACAGAGCCAGCCAGCAGCAGAGCACGCATGTCAGCAGACATAGAGCCAGCCAGCAGCAGAGCACGCATGTCAGCAGACATAGAGCCAGCCAGCAGCAGAGCACACGTCAGCAGACATAGAGCCAGCAAGCAGCAGAGCACACGTCAGCAGACATAGAGCCAGCCAGCAGCAGAGCACACGTCAGCAGACAGAGCCAGCCAGCAGCAGAGCACGCATTTCAGCAGACATAGAGCCAGCCAGCAGCAGAGCACGCATGTCAGCAGACATAGAGCCAGCCAGCAGCAGAGCACACGTCAGCAGACATAGAGCCAGCAAGCAGCAGAGCACACGTCAGCAGACATAGAGCCAGCCAGCAGCAGAGTACACGTCAGCAGACATAGAGCCAGCAAGCAGCAGAGCACACGTCAGCAGACATAGAGCCAGCCAGCAGCAGAGTACACGTCAGCAGACATAGAGCCAGCAAGCAGCAGAGCACACGTCAGCAGACATAGAGCCAGCAAGCAGCAGAGCACACGTCAGCAGACATAGAGCCAGCAAGCAGTAGAGCATGCATGTCAGCAGACATAGAGCCAGCCAGCAGCAGAGCACGCATGTCTGCAGATGGCCAGCCAGCAGCAGAGCACGCATGTCAGCAGACATAGAGCCAGCTAGCAACAGAGCACGCATGTCAGCAGACGTACAGCCAGCCAGCAGCAGAGCACGCATGTCAGCAGACATACAGCCATCCAGCAGCAGTGCATGCATGTCAGCAGACGTACAGCCAGCCAGCAGCAGAGCACGCATGTCAGCAGACGTACAGCCAGCCAGCAGCAGAGCACTCATGTCAGCAGACATACAGCCAGCCAGCCAGCAGCAGAGCACTCATGTCAGCAGACGTACAGCCAGCCAGCAGCAGAGCACGCATGTCAGCAGACATAGAGCCAGCCAGCAACAGAGCACGCATGTCAGCAGACGTACAGCCAGCCAGCAGCAGAGCATGCATGTCAGCAGACGTACAGCCAGCCAGCAGCAGAGCACTCATGTCAGCAGACATACAGCCAGCCAGCAGCAGAGCACTCATGTCAGCAGACATACAGCCAGCCAGCAGCAGAGCACTCATGTCAGCAGACGTACAGCCAGCCAGCAGCAGAGCACGCATGTCAGCAGCCATTCTGCATGCCAAAGAAAGCACAGTAAATGAGGTCTTATAAAAAGGAGATCTGAGAACTGGCTGAAAACATAAATTAAAAGTCACCACTAGGAGTTTGGCCAAATATCGCACCTTATTATGTGTACAAACCCCAGGCGTTCAGCTTCGGCTTTAGACACCGCACGTTTACGTAACTACAAAACAAAAACACTTCTTCTTTGTGACCTCCATGCTAAGGTCACTGATTATTTTACCACCTCGCTCATTTTTGTTGCCAGGGCTAATGGAAAGGCTGTACGTTATGGCATGTTAGTTTCTGTAAACACGGTAACAACCAAACTTTAAGGAAACCGCTGTGCAAATGTGTGATGTCATTGTACATATTGGGAGGACATTACTGTGCTAAGTAACGGTTCTACAGTACCCATAAGTCAATCACTAGATTCTCCTCGTCACCTCGTTTTTATTTTCCCAAGCACAGGACTGATGGAGGAATGCACTAGGGGGCCGATTCAGGATCGCTCGTTGCAATCCGAATTTGTCACCAGTCCAAATGGTCATGGTTTGGGCATGCCCATTTCTAATTTATGCTGCTTACTGAGGCAACTTGAATGACCCCCCTAGATGTTGGGGGACCCGTACTGTGGGCTTAATGGTTGAGTCCAGGTAAGTAATCTCTCCCAATGCTGTTTTGGTTTTGCAAGGCTATTATTTGTCATGTTCTTAATCGTATAGAAATGGCTGTATCTGCAGGGTTAATGGCATAATATGTGCCTCAGTTATTCAGCAACAAATATAGGAGACGACAGACATCTTTAACCTTTTGCAGTCCAATTTTTATTTGCAATTCAAACAGTCTGGTTTAAATGTTTAAATTAATTGTAATTTTTATTTTATTCAAAAATGGTCTACATTGAATGTTAAAAGTGTCTCACCATTGGATCTGCTACTAGCGCTAGGCCTGTTGAGCTTACTAGATGTTGGGCCTGTAAGGGTTAATGTATTCAGCAAAGTAAAGGCATACAGTAAAGGCACATATACACGGGGCGAATTCAGCCCCATGGTGAGCGATGTAGTTTAGCACAGATCGCTTAGCACACATCGCTGACACTCATGCACCAGTGATGTGTGCTGAGCGATCTGTGCGAAAACTGGCGATCTGACTAGCTTTCGACTGCATGCAGTCAAGATCTAGGGCGGGATTCTCTAATCTTAAAACGTGGTAAAAATCCAGTTATCGGGTGTTTACCGCATATTGATATGCAGCAAAACCCGCACGGTGGGTTTTCGCTGAGGGGGGTATCGCCAGCTGGAGATACCCCATAGAAGCCTATGGGCTTCTTAACGCACCCATGCCACCCTGAACGGACCCCCGCTGCCTCGCGCCGACTCTCCCCCTCACCTGTGTCCGGGCAGCACAGCACTGTGCTGCCCGGACCTGTGACCTCCTCCTCCCTGCACTGAAAATCATCTTCTGGGTGCAGGGAGAAGGAGGAGAGCCTGCCCGCAGCAGCAGCAAAACAGCCCGGTAAGGGAGGGAGGGAGGGAGGGAGGGGGGAGCCACCGGGACATGCTGGGACCCGCTGCGCATCGCCGGCTCACCGCAAAAGAGCTGTCTTTTGGCATAATTATTGCCGGTGATGTGCATCGGACAGTCGAACATCTTAGAGCATCCTGCCCCTAGTCAGGCAATGGGGATTACTCATCGCCGTCCCTCAGGGGCATACACACAGAG
The DNA here is from genome assembly GCF_055691185.1 of Crinia signifera. Taxonomy (NCBI): domain Eukaryota; kingdom Metazoa; phylum Chordata; class Amphibia; order Anura; family Myobatrachidae; genus Crinia; species Crinia signifera. The sequence goes on along the minus strand of NC_139228.1, from coordinate 37,696,915 downwards.
CGATCCGTGCTTCATTTCTAATCATTCTAGACAGATCGCTTAGAAAACAGCCCAAAATGGACCCAGGTGTATGGGAATTAACTGAGATGCACAATTCCCTTCTTCTTAATGGGGACTGTGATCTTGGGCAACTGAGCAAGTTTGGAAAAGCACAGCTTTCTGGAGCTTGTCCTGGAAGGATTGCGTTGACATGAATCACCTCTAATTACTGATCCATGTATTGGCTGATGGCTTCAGATATAAAGATATCTGGTCAGAACCCAGAACTTGGACACAGTCATCGTCTGTATGACAGTGTTTGTGCTCTTATTGGAGGCACTGTCCCAGCATAAGGGAACAGCACTGATAAGAGATGATAGTTGATAGACACCATACAGAAAAAGGAACCTAAATATGAACAAACTGCAATACCACTGGTAACCACCAGTTGATTTTATTCAATCTTCTCATTGATTTTTAAGGTGCCATAAAGGTGCCTAACAGTGGCAAAATTAGTACATACATACAAACAGGGCTGGCTTTACCATTAGGCAGCTGTCTAGGGCGCCGATATCTGTGGGGCTCTACTGAGTCTGCCTGTCACAAAATTAAGGATGTCTTTGAGGAAGACATCCTTGTTGTGCTGAATGCAGGTGATGGCTGTGGAACTTTTAAGACACCACCGCCACACTTTCAGTTGTGGGTAGGTAAGTTTTGTGTAGGGTGCTGTGAAACCTTACACCGGCACTGCACACATCAGGGGCTTATAAGGTAGATAGAATGCTATATAAACTATACTAGATATAAAAAAAAATATATTTATGTTGATGGAAACTGTCTTCAGCTGAAATGCCTAAAAATGTGTTATTTTGCCAGTAGAGCTTTTAGTAGAGTGACAATACCTATAACAAGGACTCGGCTTTGAATCAAGAGTATAGCTAATCGTGGGGCTGCGGCGCATTAATTACAAAAAAGGTAATGCAGTAATTACGACAAATCCTGACAATTGACCAATCGGGTGTAGATAAAGGAAAAGGGTCCATTCTGGATAGGATATTATTGGCCGGTACATCTTTGCTGATCTCATTTGGCAAATGTTTTTAGAAATGCACCTGTTCCTCCTACCTTCTTTCTTGTAACTGTTTGCATCTCAGCGCAAACACATTCAGCTGATTTTGTGTATCGACAGACCTGGATGATGCAGTGTCAGTGAACAGAATCATCAGGCCACACCAAAAAAAGATCTAAGGATATTAGACCTGATTCAGCATGATTTGTAGTTTTACGAGAAATCTAAAAACTACAACTTCTTCTTCCGGGGTGGGGGGGGTCTCCCTGTGATGCGATTGCAGGCAGGCACTGGTTGGACACATTTTGGGTCACAGAGGTTGAATATGACGTCACGCAACCGCCGCCACAAATGGTCCTGACACTCCTCCATTTTCCAATACCCGCCGCTCCAACGCAGCTCGTTGCTCCAAAATGCTACATCACCAACCCCACAACAATGCATTGAAGCTGCAGTAGTTGCACTGAAACTGAAGTGGGAAAAAAAAAATATTGATCGTCTTTTTTTATTGCTTTTCATTTGCTATACAATATCTATATTATTTAGTTAGTAGTAATAATACAGTTGTCACATTTTATTCCATTGGTCTCACTACTTTCAAAATACCTCCAACTGCTGTTATGATCTGGGGTGGAACCGTGCAAAACAGGAAATAAACCTTTCCCTGCTCTATGGTATGGCAAGCTGCTAAGCACCATCAGTGTAAAATCATCATTTTGGGGGTTACTATTATAGAAAAGGGCACATCTTTTAGCTTTAACCTACTAATACTGCATGCGTTCTATCTGTAGGCTTCATTATGTACAAATAAATGATTCCTGGGGGGAAAAAATTACTAAGATGGGAGTACTATTTCACTTGGGATGTTGCTATGGGCAACTAACCAGAATTTACAGTACTTATTTATTTAGCACCTAGAAGATTATAGATGTTATCTAATTGGTTGCACAAAGCAACAACCTGGGTGAGATTTAATGGGATGAGAGATTCAGAAAGTGAGAGATTTGAAGCGTCTCCTAGCACGTAATTGCAAATCTAACTATGTACCTTGCTTAACTGAAATACTGGAGGCTGTCCAATCACATTTTGAATTTGAAACAGCCGGCATACCTTTTAATTCACTCCCATCATCTTCCACAACAGGTATCTGGACAACTTGGCTTGACTATAAACGTATACACTCCCAGTAATACTATATATGCATGAGACCTTACATGGGACCTAGTCTACTATCACCCATTTGGGGATGTGGCAAATAAATGTCCCTTAAGCATGCTCGCTAAACATTTGACCCAATTTGCGGAAGAATACAGGATTGTTACACTACTGCAAAATATTTCTTGTTATATGCATTGATTTGTACTATGCAAATGTACCATTACCTACCCTTCCCCAACCCCTTCCTTTTTTTTATTAGTTCTGTACTCCCCTCCCCCTCACACAAAGAAAAGTGTTTTTTTTTTATCTGTTGCTAATTAATATTTGTCTTCTGTTTGTTACATTCAATAAAAACCTAAATTTGAAAAGAAAGTGAGAGATTTGGTAAGAAATCTCCAGTTTTCTTAAAGCGGCAATCATTTGCGCTTCAAAATGAAACTGGTTTTGCCGTGTCAATGATTGCCGCTTTAAAAAAACCTGGAGATTTCTTACCAAATCTCTCACTTTCTGAATCTCTCATTCTATTAAATCTCACCCCCCTATCTTCAATAGAACCCCTTTTATTTAATAAACACTTCTAGATTTTAGTGTAACATGATTTTCGTTATTGCTGATTGGGTTAGATCAGAGCCAGGCATGAGTGACTTCAGCTTATGGAACGGGAGATTTAAGCAGTGACAGAGTTAACTAGAGTCAGCCTTGCGCTGAGAAGAGTAAATACATTATCAAGTTAATGGCCTTCAGTGGTTTTGTGTAGCCCTATCCAATGACAGCCAAGTATCCAGACACAGACGCTAGGTTTAGGATTGGGTTTCCAGTTCAGTTTTCCAGCTGTTGGTTACTCCTTCTTGTGCCAGCCCACCAGCCCCCCTGCTGGGGAACCCTGCTGCTAATAGCGTCCAAAGTCTAATCTGCTCACATACACCCCAGGGCAGATTCTTCTGACTTGTGAGCGAACATGACCTGAGGACCGCAGAATGTTACTAAGGCCACATGACCAGAGCAGGTCTTCTTACGATAAGTGTCACACTACATGAGCTCCGCAGAATAAAGCACCTTAACTCTTCCATGCTGATACGTGCCAATATTTCTGCGCATTAACTTGGGAACATTTTGTTACTCCTCAGGCGCATCTGTGCATGTCACAAGGGGTGCCATCTTGGCTAGCATCATTATATGATACATTTGTTTTTATTCATGTATGACTGTAAAAAGGTCAATATATCAGTCATTTCCAATAGATTAGGCTTTTGCGAAAGAGAATTTGCCACTTGTCTCATTTCCCTATTACATTCTTACACAGATTTACACAGACTGGTAAGAATATGTGACACGAGTCACGTACCTATTGTGGGAAATACCTGAGAAGGGGATTCCTGCCCATGCAGGGTTTGGGTTACATACATACAGCAATAATTCCTGGTCGGTATGATTTGTGTGGCAGACCAACTTTTATATACAAATACTGTATACATCGTTATTTCTCTTTGCTTGCTTAGAATTTCAAAGAACTGATTAATGGCTACATGTGACTTCTCTCCCTCCATCACATCCAGATGTCACCACGCTTCATAATTGTTAATGGCGATTAAATATGACCAAAGAAACAATAAGTGAAAAGCGTGAGTTACGTATTAAGTCCGTAACCAGCGTACCCTTTATGCCTAGCTACGTGCGAACAAAACGTAGCGCAGCGTAGCGTACCTTTATCGTGTATTATACACCAAAGAACCAATACCTTAATAAGAGATCCTTTCGCAGTACTTTGACTCTGATCTGCGAATATACCTTTTAAGGACAGAGTCCGTAATAAACCTTTATCGCTAAATGCGAATAACAGACACAACCACGGAATAGAAGTAAGGAGATAGGAACTCCACAAAATGATGTATTTAAGTCCCTAATGGACAAAAGGGGGTTACAAAAATAGAAAATACAGGTATAACAAGTTATACAATAGTCTAACAAAGTATATACTATACAGGCTCTACTAAGGGAAGAAAAACAGATACAAGACACAATCAGCCAACAATACACTAAGGATAAATACCGTTAAATGCAACCGTTACCGTTCTCATCAAATATGCGAAGCGCAGTCCGGTCAGAGCTCACTATCGTTCAGGGATGAACTATAGTCCGGTAGATAGTTAGGGAAAGGTAGATGTGCCGAAGAGAGCTTTTGCTGTTCAGGGTCGCCTATCTTATAGGGTCAGAAAGGGGAGGTCAAAGGCCGTTCTCATTGGTCAGAGGTCGTATGTCAGGTCAGCTGTGATTGGGGGGGTAAGATGATACTCCTGGTTTGGCTAGGTCCAGGGGAGTGAACTTTAAGAGTCCTTTGTTTGGTGGTTTCGGCGTCAGCAGTGATAAGAACTGGTTTCATCTAGATTCCTTTGTTACATTCTTTCAACAGAAACTGTCCCTGGAATATGGATTATGTCCATAACTATCGAGCCGTGTATATTGCGAAATATTCGCAATGACCGGAATACTTCGCACAATGAACAGAACGGAACGATACTAAACATGATACAGACAGATGTGTGCAGGGCTAACTAAGCTATGTGTGGCGTTCTAAACCTTTAACTATATTTCATTTAGTGTAAGTGTGTTATTATGAATTTATGTGTGATAGTATGGCTACTCTTCTGGTCCACTTTGTCACACATACTCGGGTATGGAAACTTTATTTGCGCAACTCTGCGAACCAAAATGGCGGCCATACTATCCTAAAATGGCGTGTGTGTAACTCGACTTCCATATAATGATCTTGACAATCTAGATGAGTGAGCAAAAAAGTGGAAGATGAGGTTCAATGTGGACAATTGCAAGGTCATGCACCTTGGGAGACTGGGCCGGCGCTACCCACTCAGCAGCTCCTGCAAAGCAGGGAGGCGCCATGCTGAAAAGGCGCTGTCTCCCTCCCTGCTCTGCTAAAGCTGCCCCAGCCCTCACTGTCACTGCCTCCTGCATGCTGCCCGCAGCGCCTGTCTGACAGCGGGCGGCAGTATGGAGAGGCTAAGCAGCTCCCTGCAATGCGCACACACTGTCCTCCTGCGACCTGCCCCCTTTTCCTCACGGACACTTGTGCTGAGGAATGTAGCGCTGTCTGTGAATGTCTGGATGACATGTCATGTCCGGAGCCGCCCCCTACCCATTGCTCCCTGCGCCTGTCAGCTGTCAATCAAATGATGAACAGGCAGCAGCGCCGCCTCCCCTTCCTTCCCTCTTCTCAGTGTGATGTGCCACTGCCAGTGGCACCGCCCCCTCTATCTCCTCCCCCTCTATCTCCTCCCCTTTTCTTCCATCTCTTCCTTCTCTCCCCTCCTTTCCCCCTCAGTCACGAGTGCTGCACATACTTTTTGTACTGCTTTCGGATCGCCTCGCATACACATTGCATGCATGCCATGCAATGCGATCTAGCCCATAACATATGCGATTCATGCAGTGTTTATGGGCACCTTTAGTGCGTGCAACATTTTGTGGATACAGCACTGAGATGGTGAATGCATACATGTACATGCACCCGAGATCCTCCATAGGATCGCATGTTGCATACACTCCAACAATCGGGCTGCAGCTTGTTGCAATGGCAATGTGAAAGGGCGCAAAATTTATGGTTTGCAGGAGGGCGCCGGACACCCTAGCACCGGCCCTGTTGGGAGACATAACCAGTGTGCTAGTTATAACCTAAGCGGGGATGAATTGGGTAATTCAGTACTCCAAAAGGATCTAGGAGTCCAAATAGACAACAAACTATTGTTTAGTGCTCAATGTAATATAGCAAAAAAAAGGCCAACAAAAATCTAGCATGTACTGTATTAAAAGGGGCATGGAAATTAGGGATTCAAAAGTAATTATGCCTCTGTACAAATCATTGGTTAGCCCGCACCTCGAATACGGAGTACAATTCTGGGACCCACACTATAAAAAGGACATCATAGAATTAGAAAAAATCCAAAGAAGAGCAACTAAGCTTATTAGGGGGATGGAGAATTTAAGCTACGAGGAAACATTAAGCAATCTGGGACTAGTTACACTAGAGAAGAGACGTTTAAGGGGGGGATATGCTCAATACGTATAAATACATTAGGGGCCAATATAAGGAACTGTCAAACACCCTTTTTTCTGCTAGACAGGAATCTAGGACGAGAGGGCACGAGTTTAGATTAGAAGAAAAAAGATTTTGTTCATCTAAAAGAAAAAATTTCTTTACAGTCAGAACAGTTAAACTTTGGAACTCTTTTCCTGAAGAAGTGGTGTCGGTAGACACTATAAATACATTTAAAATAAGGTTGGATAAACATTTATTGGTTAAAAACATCCACGGGTACGAATAAGTAACATAATCTGTCTTTAAAATATCGGAACTCCCCTAGCAGAGTGTCCAATTCTCCCCCCCTGTCCGGGCAGGAGACACCCGCCATCTTTCAGGGGATCCCAACAACCAATCCCTTACTGCTGTAAGTGACCGGTGGCCAGTGACAACGCACCGCTTGAATTGATCTGAGACTATAATTAAACCGAATGGAAAATTGCCAATTAGCAAGGGTGGGTGGGTGGAGCTTGAAACTGCCAGAGGAAGTAGAATAATGCAAATGTACCCCACCTAAACCTACACCTCTTTTCTCTGATAGGCTACAAAAAACCCCTACATCACAGACCACTGTAACCAAACTTGAATGCCTAGCAAGTAATCTGCATTATTGTCAATCACAAAAATGTAAGACTCTTAAATACCCTCGTGCCTATGCAGCCCTCACTTATCCGACAGTAATAACAGGTCGGCTGAAACCTGACATTATTGTCATTCTGAATGTCAACATTTTGGTTGCCAAACTCAGATCTGCATAACCCATAAGGCTTTTAGAAATACAGATGGAGCGCCTCTCATGCAGCTACAGGGTTCACCAGAATGCCCCCGCTGGCAAGCGCTGGTGGAGAGGTGCTCCATCTTACTGGGATGCGCGAGTGTCTCACATGCACACGCGTCCCAGTCACTCAGCGGCAAGGAGCGGAAAACCTGACTGTCTCCACTTCAGGGAGACGGGCAGGGTTAGGAGAGGGTGCGGGGAGGCGGCAGGGACCGGTGGGAGGCGTCTGAGAGTTCCGTCAGAAAGGGGCGCGCATGCCCCCTTCCGGCGGCTGCCGCGGGCTGGCAGAGGCTGGCGGCTGGAGATTCTATCAGTGGAGGCTGGCTGCTGGCGATTCTATCGCCAGCCGCATGAGCGGCGCTACATCTGTAGGTACTGACATAGCAGCTGCTCATCCAGGGGTGCATGAGTGCATCTATAGCCACCAAATGCAGATGTTCCCAGCCAGCCAGCCATGTTCAATAGATATCTGATATGCAATAGGCGTTGATAACTTTTCACATGTCCCTTTTTCACCGGTTGAGTAGCGTGGGAACAATGGTACAAGTCGCGCTACAAGTGCATAGCATATTTAAATTAAGAACATATTTTTAACTCCAAGCTTTAGTCTAATGTTGTTGTTTCTGTGGATGCTCACGTTAAAAAGATCAGATATAAGGTAAATATATAATGTACTTTTTAATGGAAAAATGAAGCAGAACGGTTTTATTGGCATTTCATGAGAAGACTGGCGTTTTTTTCCCCCTTTTTTCCATTCAGTTCCTTATTACTTTCCTCAAAAGCTCTGTAAGAGCACGTAACACTCCCATTCCGTGCACAGAAAATTCCAGAAATACAGGGCATGATATAGTACTTGGAAAAACATCTGTTCTAAAGACCCAAAGCATACATTCATTAAAAGCAGTCTCTGGCATCCAGTTCTTTTCCAAGAACACATTTGTTTTCCGTAAATAATGACAAACAGTACAATGGGCTTTTTATCCTTCTTGCTGACAAAAACTATGTTCTATACACCAACATAAGCATTCTTCCACGTTGTATGAGCTCTTTCCAAGTGGGGAGAATTCAGTCGCAGGGATCGGAATTGACAAGCTCCCAGAACTAGTGGTTATTTCGCAAGATCAAGACGTGGTTTCCCAGCACCGGAACTTTTTAAAATTATAATCATGGCATACAATAATACAGCTATAAGTGCAATAATTAACCTGGGTTAATTGTAAGAGCGCCTTTATATGGGTCGTTTTCTAATAAGCAGCTGCTACCAGGGGTGGCCAACTCCCCAATAATAAACAAACAAGAAAAAGACAGAGATAGAGCAGTGCTAAACCACAATAAGTAGTGTATGCATCAAATTAAAAAGGATAACAATTTAATGACATAATAAAATACATCAAACAACACAATTGTTAAAATTGGGGGGGACCTGTTAGGAATGGGAGGACCTGTGGAGTAATCAATAGTCACCAATGGAGGATTGATATAACCTGCGTGGCTAGATTCTGACGTCCAATTGCAGAGTGAGTCCGTTAGATTGATATCCTGAATGTCCTAATGGTCTCCTGGTTCCAGACCCGTTGGCAAATGATGTTTTGTAGTCAGCCCGGGGGGACCTATGATGTGGAAGTCCAATAGGTCAGGTAGTTGTAAACGGTGCAGTAACTCTGATGATAAATTGAGGACAAGATCCAAAGTGAGCAGGTGGTCAACTTCCTCTCCAACTGGTGATAGATGTTATTTCTCCAGTGTCAGGTGTACACCTTGACAAAACTTTGAGTGAACACAGCGAAACGCGTTGGTGTTGCTGGACCTGCCACTGGAGAAATAACATCTATCACCAGTTTCCCGCTTACGTCACAGGTGCACTCATTACTGACTGACACATTTTAAAATATCCACAGATGGAGCTAATTATTTCATTATGATTCTGTGTGGATACATGGAAAACGTTAACTGTTGGTATCTCTCGAGGACTGGAGTTGGCTACCACTGGCATAGAGTAATTCACTTTGGTGATATATTTGCTCTAGTTTCTGATGAAAATTTACTCACAAATGTCAATTACAGTGGTCTTGAATGAATTACAGCAAAAGTTTTTCCATAGCTGATCACTTATGAAAAAGAACGTGGAGTGAACACCAATGGCTGGCGCTTTGAGTATAGGACCTGTTTATGATCTATTACTTGGTAATGTGGTTACTTTGTTGATGTCGCTTTAAGGAATCCTAAAATGTGAAGGTATGCTATCTGTAATCACAGGTGACTTTGAAATCAAGTGACCTTGGGACCTCTGCTGGAGAGATCGAACAGCTGATCAAAAAACACGAGGCCTTTGAGAAGCTTCTTTCTTCCCAGGAAGACAAGGTATGAGGATAGACTGCTATGTACAATCCTGGACCCAACACCTACACACAATTGACAGGCTGAAAATTGTGTTTATGGTACAGGGGCACTTTGTTTAAGACATTGATAAATCTTGCAGGTTATGGGGGTATGCAATCTCAGATCACGGCTGTCGATCCCTCCCAACAACCGTTATCCAGGCCCATTTGTGGTTTGCCTGACAACAAATCGGCATGCGGGATTCAATGTCCCGCCTGCCGATCGCCAAAAATCGGGCGTGTCAACGAAAACGGCTGCGGATTGTCGATCTACGGCTGGGATCACTACAATCCACATTATCTGCAGAATGGGTCCTGACAGCTTCAGTCTCGTTCTACCATGGACCCTCTTCAATGATGTCCCCCATCAAATAATAGCAGCGGAGGATTGCATACCCCCCTATATCTTCATAAACGATCATCAAACCATATATGTCCTGAAATGTCTGGGAGCTTCTTGAAGGAGCCTAGACCATAGGTGCCGATTTTATGTTTATGCTGGTGGGTGCTCAAGCTAAAAAATATAGCGGAGTGGCTTCATGGGGAAGGAGTGGGGCCACAAAATAATACCAATTTATATTACGGAGCACAGTTGTCTCCAATATTCAAATTACGGCAACAGAGTTCCGAATACATGAATGCCCCCACAGTGCAGGTACATGAATGCCCCCACAGTGAAGGCATATAAATGCCCCCACAGTGCCGGTACATAAATGCCCCCACAGTGCAGGTACATAATTGCCCCCACAGTGCAGGCATATAAATGCCCCCACAGTGCCGGTACATAAATGCCCCCACAGTACAGGTACAGAATACACTCTGTTTCCCAGGTGAAGGGTCCGGTAATGTGGGTGCTGCAGCCGCAAATTAGCAAGTTAACATGGTGGCCCAGCAGCGGGACTCAGGCCCTTGGGTGCTCATCAATTTCCGTGGGTGCTTGGACCCTTGAGCACCCACAGAATCGGCACCTATGGCCTAGACTATTCTCTTACATCCCATTCAGTCCTGCAGTGGAGTAGGCAGGGCTGTGATGATGCAAAAGGTCACCAAGACACCCTGCTTTTGCTCAGTAAACCTCCACTACCTGATCTCCTGGAGGGGAGTCCTAAAAAGTTGGCAAATCTTTAAGCCCTACGTAAGAAACTTCATTAACAATTAAAAGGGGTTGGGTTCCACCACTAACTTTTCAGTAGTCCCAAGGTAGGTCTGTGGTTGTGTGTCCTTCCTAGCAGATGCATCAGTTTAAATGATCTTTGTGAAATGCGTTGACCTGTAGTATCACAGTTGTCAGTAGGTTGACCCTCTACAATTAAATGATCTCACTTCTTGTGTCGTTTCTCTAGTCATGGGAATAGACTACTACAGAGGCATTCCTAGATATTTGGGTACTTGTGTAATATCTGGGTGCCCGATTTTTTCATTGTATTGCATCGCATCGCACTACTTAAGGCATGCAATGCAATGTGATTTGTAAAGACCAGATTTTTAATTGTATAGTCAGCCATGGGTGATTTCATACCCCCACTATCCAACTACGCATGGAGTTGATTTTATATAGTGTGGCGAGCGCAGCGAGGCGAGCAGACGCAGAATACATGTAAAGTAATCCGCGTTTCCTCGCGGGGCTTGCTGCGCTCGCCACGCTTCGGGCTCGGTGGCTCGCTGCGCACGCCACACTATATAAAATCAACTCCATGCGTAGTTGGATAGTGGGGGTATGAAATCACCCATGGCTGACTATACAATTAAAAATCGGGTCTTTACAATGAAAAATTGCATTGCATCGCATTGCATGCCTTAAGTAGTGGCATGCAATGAAAAAATCGGGCGCCCAGATAATACACAAGTACCGGCCCCCATAGCAAAAGTTTGTACGGGCCCCCTATTTAGCAATTGATGGTGATAAATGTATGTCAAACATATTAGTTAGACAGCAGAGATTGGCCTCCTTCAGCTCTGGGCCCCATAGCAGATGCACCCCTTGCACCTATGGTAGTTACGCCCTTGGACTACTAGTATAACAATTATCCTTCTGCATAATTGTATCAGTCAATGTGACTCAAGCTTACATAAATACAACCCAATGAGACCTACAGAACATAATATTGGGAACATTGTTTTTCAGGTGATATCACTACAGGAACAAGCAGCCAGACTGCAGGCGGACAACAGGAGCCTGGAGGCCAGACAGGTGCAATACAAACTGAACTCTGTTCTAGATAGGAGGAAGAAGGTGAAATCTCTCAGCCAGTCCCGACGGGAAGAGTTAAATACTGCACTCCTGTTGGCTCTGTTCAACCAGAACCTCACTGAGGTAATACGCTCCAATACAGCAATTGCATATTTCTAAACATCTCATTATAGCAGCATTTTTTCTTGGATATGCTGAAAGCTGTCTGGGTTTGTTTTGGATGTCTTTGTGTATCCATAGCTGATATATTGTGCAGGAAGCCGTGGCGTTGCCTTGATCTGCTTTTTTGAAAGTCCTGTTTGTATAAGCATTTGCCTCTAGTTATAGCCTTTTGGGTGGGAGGTTGGCTTGCTTGGGTCATTGTGCTTACAGTAGTTTCTTATAACTAGGAGACCTAGACACTTTAGTAATTGTAGGGCTACATTTAATAGCCCGTCTGCACAAGTCTGTACTCAATGAGTTTGAAGTCCCTTTTAATGTTAATGCAGATTTTGTGCCAGATTCAGATCCCGTAGCTATTTGTCGATTTCCGCCCTTCTGCGCGTGCATGTCCCTCAGAGCGGGCATGCGTGAGCCCTGAAACAGCAATCACAGCGCAGCCTAGCGCCAGCATTTGTAGTTTAGTGAATCTCCCTAAACTGCACCTATTCAGTTACAGGCGAAACTGCCGTCTTGTCGGAAAGACAGCAGTTTCCAACTGATTTAGGTCAGAAGGGGTTCTGACCTATTCAATAAGGGCTGTTTTTATCGACAAGTCGGAAACCACGTGGATTGGAGGAATAACCGCAGGTCCACCAACTTTTGTTGGAAATGCGGCCAAATCCGGTTTTGGCCCTGTTTCCGTCAATCTCAATTTGACTTGAAAAAAGTTGGCTTGAGGAGATGAGGCAGTTAGGTCAGCACCAGGTGAGCAGCATCAGCTCACCCGGCGCCCTTGTTTGCCATCCTATCTCCTTCCGTCGCTCACCTGGTCCCGGGCGCCATCTGGGTGAGCAGTAGCAGCCAAATACGACAGTTGGATTTGGCCTCATTGAATAGGACTTTACTTTACTTAAATATGCCCCATAGTCTGAATCAGACCCTTTGTACGGCTACAAATGCTGCAAAAAGTATATATAAACTCTGTACTCAGGCCAAATAAGACATTTAAAATTGTTTTATTCTAATAAAAAGAAACAATAATAACCATGTTCAACACAGTATGTACTGTAGCACAATATATATAACACAGTAAATATAGCAATACTGTATATTTATTGAAAACCATAGAGTCAGTGTTCAATCAAGAGTTGGTAAAGCTTAGAACAGTTTGGTCTATTGCAGTAGATGTAAAATTTGTATGCACAGTTCTTAGTCTGAAACGGATTCTAATTAAATATAACTCTTCTTATATTTAATTAGAATCCAATCCAGACCAAATAGATATTTTAATGGTACCTTAAGTGCTATATTGGACACACACATAACAACTAACGCCATCACATATCCTTCTTTTGTTTCATTGTACGGAGAAAGTGTTCACAAAACATTTCATGGATATTTTATGTTTTATTTTATAGAAATATTCCATAATATATATTTCGCTATCACTTCCCCAGGCTCAGTACTGGATTAATGAACGCAGGCAGATGCTGGAAGATGACCCTCACCTGGGCTCTACCGACCTGCAGAGTAAATTGAAGCTTCTTCAGAAACATCAAGTATTCGAGGCTGAGATCTTAGCTCACGAGAAGACAATCCAAGATGTTACGGAGGTAAATACCCGACCGCTGGGCCTATTAGCACCAATGTTATATGTCTGCTCTAACATTGGGCAACTTATACCAGTATCCGCCCAGACCTCACTATTACTCCTTTTCATTTATCATGATGCTATTATTGCTTATGTACAGATGGGGAACTCGCTGCTGTCTCAGCAACACCCTAAATCCTTAGATATACGTCGACAAAGTCGGGCGCTGCATGAACAATGGGAAAATCTGAAGAGAGCAGTGGCCAATCGGGGTAAAATGCTGGAGGACAAGAGAGACTTACTGGAGTTCCTGCAGAAGGTGGATCAGGTGGAGGCTTGGATCAGAGAGAGGGTAAGATATGGAAGCGGGTCAGGGTCTATAAAATACAATCATGTTTGGAGATCTTTTATGTCATTATTTAGTATATTTACTATCTTTTATGACCAAGTTATTATATTTTTTCATTCTAGGTTTTGTAAATAATTTAATTTAACTAAATTTTTAAGTATGTAAAATAAAGCGTTTTTCTTAGAAACCAATCAGATTATTCTTCTTATTTATTTAGCACCTTCCAAAAGATAATATATAGCATCTGATTGGTTGCATTTAGCAACATCCCATCTTCACGCCCTCCAAAAATGAAAATATATCCCATGTGCATTTCACTCTTACATACATTGTACTTTTGTTTTGCTGCTGAACAACAATACTGCAATAATTATTCATATAGATTCCTATACAGGTGAATACAGAGCAGATACTGGATGCTTCACATATTTTTCAGCAGTGCCTTAAACATGCCGCTGTCACTGAGTAGTGAATATCTGTGTGTGTGTTGCACTCTACTTGTTAATCTATATCTCTTCATTTACTCCCCAGGAAGTGATGATAAATGTCGGGGATGTAGGAGAAGACTATGAGCACTGTCTGCAGCTTACTAGGAAACTCAATGAGTTCCGTGGAGCAGGGACTGGGGTAAAGTATACATTCATCTCCTTACCTACAGTATATTGTATTAGTGTTTTTTTATGGTGACCGACTTTGCTGAACATTAATTAGGTTACTTATTCTATGTGTGCATTAAATACTGTACTATTGTAAGGTTTGGTGTTAAACCCATCTGCAGAAATACTGGATCTGTCCAACTCGGCAAAAATAAATCTGAGTGGGTGTGGTCAGGGCTGGTGTAAGGCTTCTCTGCACCCTAGGCAAAGCTTGAACCTAATGACTCCACGTCACCCAACCCCACACTTCCTCCAATACCTCCTTTCCAGGCCATCAAGTGAAAGTGTGGAGGTGGGTCTTAAAAGATCCAAAGCTGCCACCTACATTAACAGGGAAGTCCTCTTAATACACATCTACAACAAGGAAGTCCTCTTAATACACATCTTTAATTTAGTGATTGGCAGGCTCAGTGGTGCCCACAAAGATCCTGGCATTGCATCGCAATGTTTCACTATCATCAATGTTTTTGTTTTGATGGTAGTAGTTTTTTTTTTTGCACGTGCCAATCATATGAATATCTTTTTTTCTATCAAATTCTTTTGATGCGATGGCCAGTGACCATTGCATCAAAATTTTCTATGGCTAAAGCTCAGCCGTCATTTGATGGTGGGCTTCTGATGTCCATCCCTACCTAAAGCTGTCAAATGGTAGAAACGGCCCTGGGTATGGTGAAATAGCAATAGATGGATATACAGTATAAGTTTAGAAGACTGCTTGGCTAAAATAAAGAATTGTGCTATAGATCATGTGATTAGGGTTTAGTAAATACACTTACCGGGTGCAGATAGGAAACTTCTAATAATGTTTCAGGTGTACTGTATGACCTAGAATGGGCTTATTAGGAATTTACATTTAGGGTTATAGTTACTAAAGATTTATTCCAAAATCAATTTAAATTGACATACATTGACTACATTTCCAACCACAAAAGCCACAAATTCATCATTTGCCGGGTTTCATACATATGTGGATATATATCGTAAAGGATATATATATATATATATATATATATATATATATATATATATATATATATATATATATATATATATAATATTGTGACAAGGAAACACATACACTGGATCAAGATGAAGTCTTGGTCTTTATTTTTGGAGCCTATCACAGCATACCAGGTACACAGCACAGGCAAGTATAGTTACAGCAAGCAGCACACAAGCAATCACAGCATAGATCAAACTCTTCAGAATGCTCCCTACTGGAGCCCACACTCCAGCCTATCACCTGGGCAGCTATTCCACCCTCAAGAGCAATGACCCTCTGCCCTGGAAACACTCTTATTAGAAAGTCACAGGTGCTGCTAATCAGCCCAACCTTGATCAAATCCGTTTTCTTGCTGCTGCTTTAAAACCTGGACTGGATCTTCCCCGTTACTTTCATGTGTGAAGATGCTGTCCCTACCGCTATCTATCTAACTCCATTACATTTCCACATATTAGTCAGAAACTCTACTGACTCAAAGTTTTAATTCCAAAATCAAAGTGGTGTGCACACTTTAGATTTATGCAAATGTAATAAAATGAAGGCGTTAATTACAGTATATTTTTCAGGAAGTTACGGTGGATGATGCCCACATAAAAGCTATTAACAATCTTGCCACTAAGTTGGAGAGACAGAACCAGGAGGAGATGAAGACGATTTACCAGCGGAAGAAACAGCTTAATGACAAGTAAGTGATCTGTTCCGCTGTGCACTACAAGTATATGTAATTGCCATTAATAGCGGGTGGTCAAGAAGTACTGAATTCAGGGGTAAATTAACAATGAGGCAGATTTGAGTTGCAGCTCCAGGTCTCCACATAAAAATAGGTCCATGATCATCAGCCGGCCACAGGGTCGGCCATAAATCATAAGTATTAAAATTGCATTTTTATTTTCCACACAATTATGCAATTGATGTACTTTTATATATTTAGGGAGACATTGGGGCATATATTCTATGGGCTCTACATACCTAGTTGGCATTGGCCTCACCTCCTCCACTTCCCATATTAGCCTATTGGATGGCCCTAACGGAGTAGCGATGTAAAGTAGAAATTTCATAGGTGTGTTCTCAGTGTGTATTGAAATGTTGTTGCGTCATTGTAGAGGTCACGGTTGTCCTAGATAATTTATTCAAAAATGTAATTTACCTGAAACCATTATGTTGGCATACCTGGTATGTTTCAGAAAAGTGTTTGTGTGGCATTGGTTTATATAACACAGAACAGAAGTATTAGTTATTTATTAGAAGTGAATTATATTACAGACAGTATTCGCTGCTGCTTTTTTTCCCATGAAGCTGTGCAACAGTCCTGAAATACTCAGTTCACCTTTTTTAGTTGGTAGGACGCACATATGATATTGTAACGTGGATGCCATGTCTTCTGTAGGTGGAACAGTTTCCATGGTGATCTAAATAAATATCGCAAGGCGTTGGAGGGAGCACTGGAAATTCACGCCTTGATCCGTGAAATTGACGACATCAATGAGAGGATGACAGAAAAGGTACGTGAGAAAGTATGAGGGAGGGGATTATATTTAGGGGAAAATATTAGTTCATATCAAAGTGGACGTGTGGAAAGGTATTGTGAGGCTGGTAGGTGTATCTGTGTTCTAAAGTCTACTAATCTATTGGCACATTGACATAACGTGGCAGCGGCTGTTTTGTGTATTTTGATAACTAAGAATGGAATAAAAGATTATTTCTTTAGCTTATTTCATATGGGTGTGACACTTCATTGTAATAGTCATATCTGAGTCTGAATTCATCTAAACCAAAGATCAACGACGGTATTAAAATAGGATATTTGGGTAGATGTACTGTATCAAACCTTAGCAATAGATAGAACACCAGCCAATCAGCTTGTAAATGCCACTTTACAGACTGTGCTTGAAAAATTACACAAGCGAATTGGAAGGTTCTTTAGGCCTTATTACATAGAAACATTGAATTTGACGGCAGATAAGAACCTCTTGGCCCATCTAGTCTGTCCCTTTCAGACCTGCTCGCTGGGGTGCAAATTCACAGCCAGAGCGATTATATAATCAATGCGCAATCGCACATTACATAGTGCACATGCACGAGCCGTGATTGATACCCTGCAGGCGCTTGGGGACGGAAACGCAGAATTTTCTGGCATTTCCCAGCCAATGGGAGGGCCACTGGTGGCATCAGCAGCCTCCTATTCCACACCTTTGATAAAGCTGCTGTAGTGGCGAAACGCGTCAGAGGTGCTGTTGCCCCTTTGTCACCACCACCACCACTTTGGATCGCAGTCCGGACCAGCCCAGGAAAATATCCTTGTTCCACTTTGGGACATCCAAGTCTGAAATACCACCGCTCACCATCCCAGACCTTATCACCCAGGTACCTGAGGATACTTACCTAATTGTCCTAGACCAACTCCAGTGGACTTCGGTTATTTGTGCCATCTTGGGCCGACTACGTAGATATCAGGACATTCCAAACCATCAGTGTGTGGAGCGGTAACTATATCTCCCTCTCCTTATCTGGGCAAAATAGGAACGGACTCTCCTCTTGCTGCTATAGTGTGGAATTGGGCCTACATTAATTGTTTTTCATATGATACTATTTTTAATCGCATATGTTTATGTCTATTTCAATGTTTTATACCCCAGTAAATTATTCTTTGTAAAGATCATCCAATTTCTTTTTATTTTTTAGCGCTGCTACCACCCCCCCCCCTTTTTTTTTTCTCTTGTTTGTTTATACAGGACCAACTAACCTGTTTCACAGCAGCTGCTGGGAAGCCACTCCTACCAAGCGCCCCCTTAGATCCCTCCCCTATTTGGGGCGGGCTCACCCTTTTTTTCCTTTTCCACACAGCCTTCGCAGCGTCGAGCAAGTCTAGAGACTTACTCAGCGCTGTGAGCAGGGAGATAATCAAGAGATGGTGAATGAATGTTCCTCTGTGTGTATACGGCTCCCCTATTTGAATTTGGAATCGTGCTGCAGCCCCCTCTGAACAATTAAGCTATAGTAGAACAAGTATATTTTGGGTATATAGGCTGCAAAGGAATTATGCCCCATGCTAAAATGAGGCTCATAAGAATAAGGCAAAGAAAGCATTCTGTGATAATGGCGGAATACTGTTGCGTTGGTTGCAACCTTGTATAGGGATGCACTCACTTTACTGACGGGCGTTTGACCAGCGGTCATTATACCGACACCCATTGACCGACATGGTCACAATACCAACATTTAACATGCCGACAGGACAACATGTCAACATGAATTTTCAGGCAAATTTTTGCCCCAAAACAGCCCCTTTTCATACTTTACCATCCCAGCGGACCTGGAGGGGGAATATAATAGTGTTCCGAGCGCAGCGAGCCATGCGAGGAGACATGGTACACTTTCACGGTATCTATGTCCACCTACATCAATATAGACACCACAAAACCATAGAAACACAGTTGAACATATAATGAATGTCGGTATATTGACCGTGATGGTATTTTGACTGTTGGTCAATGGGTGTCGGTATAATGGCCGTAGGTCAAACATCCGTCAGTAAATCATACTGAACCCTTTGTATAAATAGCCAGTCCGAGCTCTAATACACCTCACACAAGTCGTCTGTTAGATAGATGTGATCACAGTCCATAAAAGATATAAATAAAATAAATGGGAAGCGCACAATGGTATCAGTTGTATAATTCACTATAGAGACAATTAGACCATTCCCAATTTTTGTTTTTCATTTTTGAGGAACAGTATTATAAGTTCTTTTATGTCTAGATTTAAAAAGTTCTACGTGTTATTATTCTTAAGGTACCCATACACGGTCCATTCGTCGGATCCGTTCGGTACTTAATTAGTACACATCGTATCGCATCGCATGCCTTGTGCATGCAATGCGATGCGATACGATGTAAAGCTAGTACAAAAAGTATGTGCAGCACATACTTTTTGTACCGTACGATGAGATGCGCGATACCGCGCATCTCATAGTACAGAACGGACGGACCGGGAACGGACCGTCTATGGCCACCTTTAGGCCCATCATCCCGGAATGTTGGACAATCCTATAAACATGTTCCATCCCTTTCATCTTAAAGTGTAAAACTCATCACAGTGTTGGAATAGTCTATTTGGATATCTGATAAGTCGTTGTTCAGGCTTTTCATTGCTACATGAATAGACCCGACTTTGAAGTTTTCCAAATTATCTTAGGAAGTCAACAAAGTGAATCTTTTGTTAGCACATTAAATATGGTATTAACCCCTTCAGTGGTGTTTTTTTATTTATTTTTACGTAACGCTCCCCACTGGGTGAGGTTTTCCTAAAAACAACCTCACCACTGTCTCTCCTGGGGCCGGGCAGCACTGCTAAGCACTACCTCAGCTGCTTCCTGGCCCTGCCCCTGACAACCTGGCTGTGTGCAGCGTGATGTTTGGTTAGCAAGCCACGACACACACAGCCGGGGGGGGAGGAGGCGGGGCTGGGCAGCCAGAGCCAGGCAGTGGCTGAAGGGGGGCTGCCCGGCACTAAGAGACAGACACTGGCAATCCCGAGAATTTTCCGGGTTTGCCAAACTGGGCATTTTAGCATAGCCTGGAAAATTCTCGAGAGTACCAATGAAGGGGTTAATTGGGTATCTGGGCGACAATCACTAGGTCGACCTCTAAAGGTGAACAGTGAGTAGGACGACACCTAAAAATGATCGACATACATTGAAGTCAACATTGGTACATTGGTGTCAAATGGTGGTCAACATTGACAGAAGGTCTACACAAGTAAAATGTTGACATTAACATGTCGACACATGAAAAGGTGAACATGAGTTTTCCATGATTTCTTTCCTTGTTCGATTTGTTCATACATATAAAAGTGGGGCGAGTGCAGAAATGTACTGTGCCCGAAGCATGGCGAGTGCAGCGAGTCATACAAGAGGATGTGGCACACACTTATATATATCCTTGTTGACATAGACACAAAAAAAAACATTTTTCTTGCATTGACTATGTTCAAGTCGCCCTTCTATCACTGTTGACATATGTTTAGCATTTGAAGGTGTCAACCTGCTCACTGTTGACCATTAGTGGTCGACCTAGACATTGTCTACTATTTATCCCAGAACCTATTAATAAATCACCTTTTATCCCCAATGGTCTCAGGTTTCTGTATAAAACATCTGTAGAAGTGAGAACACTGAGCCCCAGTGACTTGTACATCTGCACAATGACATAATCCTGCGCTCCAGTCACTGGCACGATCTCGCTGCACGCACCCTCTTCTGGTTGATGTGGTTACATTTTACAGTATTATAGTGCACATGCCCGCAATAATAAACATGGTTATTTTACTCAAACATACTTTATTATAATTTTTATGATGACATGGAAAAAGTATAGTAATATCCACGTAATTGAAGATGTAAAAATGACTGAAAAAAAATAATTCACATAAAATCCTGAATAATTACAGTAGTTAGTCTGGACTGGCCATAAAGATTCCAGAGGTTCTCCTGGTGAGCCAAAGGCCAGTTACAGCTTGCACAGTCAGGGCCGGCGCCACCACTGGAGGGCGCCAGAGTGCAGCAGGGAGCAAAGAAGTGAGTGGCACTGGCGGCCTCCTATTTCCCCCTCGTCACCCCCCCCCCACACACACACACACACACACACACTCCTGGGAAATGACGCAGAAGCCTGCCGCTGCATCACACCGGGCATCACCCCCCCGCCCCGGAACGCCGCAGCGGCCTGCCGCTGCAATCACCAGCACCCCCTCCTGTACAGCGCCCGGGGGGCGGGTGAGCACCGGAGTGCCCCCCCTCCCGCCTGGGGCGCTCTGGTGCCTCGCACCGGCACTGTGTACAGTACTGCATGTTTATTGCCAAGGAAATATAAGTGCTTACTATATATGTGCACGGGGGTATGGGTGCATTGGGTAGACCACTGAAGGTCGACAGAGCTTAAGTTGGCACATGAAATAGGTACACATTAGACAATATATCATCCAATATATTATCTCAATGTGCATTGATGATATATCGGTCATATTGTCTTGTGTGCACCAGCGAATGCGAGCTCCTACACATCGTTTGATAGATCGTCCCATCGGGCATGTTGCATGAGTCTGGCAATGCCTGCACGCATCCTAAATGCAAACACGAATGATGTATATTGCATGGTTGCATGATATATCGTTTGGTGTGTATGGCACAGCCAAATTATCGCAATATTGATTGTACCGTCGGCTAGGGTGCACATCGCCTAACGTGTATCCAGCCTAGGCTATATCTGTAGCTGATAATATACTGGGACTGGGAAATTAGAGCTAGGTCAAATCCCCGACCTGTTCCCAACATTTCCAAACATTCCTGAAACAGAACCATCCCAGTCCATGGTGCATCTCTTCTCCAGTAGTCACCGCCAATTTGGAGTGTTGTCAAAAACCAGGATTATCAAATGGTGTTCTTTAATCCCTGTTACAGTACATCAAACCCCATCGTAAACCCATGTATACCTGTAAGGGAACATACTATTCTCTAAGCTGTGGACACACGGTGCCCCATCGTAAACCCATGTATACCTGTAAGGGAACATACTATTCTCTAAGCTGTGGACACACGGTGCGATTCTGGCTATCGATGTTCACTATATAGTCAAAATCGAAGAGAAACTTAGTATGAATTGCCACATTTGATGCCGATGCACGCCCCCCGTTTAGTCAGTATCGAATAGAAAAATAGACTGTGCAGGCAAGTCTATCTTGACTATCTCGTCTGTAGAATGTAATTGGCCTAGGTCAAACTGCAAGATAACTGCAAGTACATATAAAGTGCAGTTAGCCAAAATCTAATAGTTAAAGTTGGATAGTCAAAATCAAATCGAATCTGAATCGCTCTGTATGGCATTAGCCTGAGTTCCAGATTCAGATTCATTTTGTGAATGTAACTACTGTATGAATGTGTGTGTGCTTGTCTATATACTGTGTGTATGTATGTATATAGATACATAGATGGACACCACATGGATGCCTGTAAATGGATGGATTACAAAAGTTGGATACTTAAGGTCCATATACACTGGGCGATCATGCCCAGCATGTATGGTGGGAAAGCCGCTCAGTGCTATACACACTGGGCGGCTTTGCGCTGAAAGCCGCTCAATCTTGCTGTATTAAGCGTCTTTCAGCTCAAAATTGCCCAGTGTGTATGGATCTTTACTTGTAGATGCATACCTTTAGATGGGTCGATGGACACCTGAAGATGGGTACTGTATGTGTAGAAGGATGAATACAAGCAGATATATAGAATGATGATACATGCACACCTGTATTTGGATAGCTGATTGGATATATACAGTATCAGTCCAGCACTCCTGATGCTGAATGTAATGCTTTGATAAATGGAAACAATACCCATGAAATGTTGACCTACTGAAGCCGCTATGTACAATGCAGTTTGCTCCGGAAATCTGTTCTATGACATAGTCAGTGAATGCAAAATGTATTGAGAAGCGAGGATTATACTCTAGAACAATGAACCTGTAGCATCTTACACTGTGTCTTCTCCCTCTCTAGAGTGTGCTTATGCAGTCACTGGACCACGGGAAGGATGTAGAGAGTGTTACCAATTTGATCAGAAGACATGAAGAAACTATTCGTGACATCAAAGTTATCCAGACCCAGAAGGAGGTATGAGGTGCAGGGAATCCTGGGAGCTATATTATTAAAGAAAAGTTTCTGTACCCAGAATTATTTCATTAATGACTAAAATGAGCAAGGGATATATTGAAAATACGTGCATTAAACAATATTTAGTTTATTACCCAGTAACTTTGATACGTTTGGACTTTTGCACAGTGCACCTGACAGCACGTAGAGGCACAGCTCCCAGGAATGGAGAGTATGGGTGTGCTGGGTGCTTCATCATTGTGCACCCATTAGGATTCAAGTGTGCTATAACAATTAAGTCCAGTAGGTCCACAAGGAAAGGATCAGGGGACATCCATGTCATTGGCATATGTTATCGGCAGCAGCAGGTGGCATGGGCTAAAGATTATTACTTTAGGATGAATTATTTGGAACTTAACACTATAGGCCTGATTCTGAGACCACTTCTGCACCCTGCTGTCACTGCATGCTTGCTACAGTACCTTTTGCTAATGCTGGTATCCTTGCATCTGTGCATGTATCTGAGAGCCTCCATGTGGCAAGATCCACTGTTTCTCCATCTGCTGTCTTTTTTTATCAGGACTTGCAATGCTTTCATTTAAAATACATGCAACAGCATTCCATAAAAGGTAAACAAATACACAAAACAAGTAAAAATTCGACACATTAAAAACCAAAAGAAAGCACTCCAAACATATTTACAATATGAAATAATTCCAATAATCCGTTCCTAATCCCCACCACCTAACATGCTATATTCAATCCCGTTACACCAAAACGAATGCATTCGTATGCTATTCAGCTACCTGATCCTTAAACCGTTGGGGACCACCTTTACTCCACCAATCAAACCCAAACATAACCATCCATCCTTACTTTAATCCACTTACATACACTTTCACCCACAAAACAAGGACTAATATTCCACACAACACTCCTTATCCATTCGTCCCACCACACTGACTCCCAGAAGCACTTACACCCCCCTCCCACACACATTC
The DNA here is from genome assembly GCF_055691185.1 of Crinia signifera. NCBI lineage: Eukaryota > Metazoa > Chordata > Amphibia > Anura > Myobatrachidae > Crinia > Crinia signifera. Next base: position 37,672,887 of record NC_139228.1, on the reverse strand, counting down.
CCCTCCACCAATCCAATAACAATTACCGCCACCACCTATCATTTATCTTCCATGCCCACGAGGCACTCAGCTACTCTCCCTGTTACGCCCCTCCCTCCATACTTACCACTTCCAACATTTATTAATGTTTCAAGACACCAGTGAACCATTTCTAAACCAGTATCATAGTAGTCGTGGGAAGGAAAGAAAGCCCTTAAGTATGAAAAAGCGGTTGTCACCCCATACCCACTTAAGGGGGCTTCCGATGGCACTACAAACAACCTCAAATGAAGGCATCTAACCTTCCCTTTTTCCATATCCATCATTACCTTCACCTCGTGTACAATCAGTCCCACCACCCCCTACAGGGTATGGGGGCATTTGTACCCTTTGGATGCTACTGTACCCATTCTGGGTAACTCAGCCATGAAAGGCAGGTAATACCCAAAGCCACTGATATGGTTTCATAAAACTTTATTTTTAAAGAAACAACCACACAAGCAGTAGTCCATGGTCTCCTCCTTCCCTGAACATACCTCACGTGCACATTCATGATCATTCTCATCTCTAAATCTGAGATTCCCTCTACTGTAACATAAAGCCCACCTTGGATGTAGATCCAGGCGATGTCTTAAAACTTCAAAGAGTTTCAACCCTTCTGAACAGACAATCCTCTTCCCAAACTCCTTTCTAGAGAGAATAAACAACATAGAAGACAAGTCAGTCCATGCGCCAAATATAACAACAATCACACCACTGTGCAAATTCTGTACGCTGCTCTTATTAGGAGAACGTCTCCTCTTCTCCAAATAATAGACAGCAAAAAACAGGCAGCAATGAGGTCCGCTGGATCGTCTATGATATTGTGAAGTCCTCCAAAAATAATTCAGAATGATACTGGAAATGAACACAGAAACCGTATATGGTGTTATACCATTTTAATAATATAAACAACACACATGTAAATGGAACAGTGGAAATAAAAAAGGCCAATTACCCAGATGGTGGAGAACTAGAATAAAATCAGTTCTCATAAGCAAATGAAATGGAGGAGTAAACCCGGAATAAACCCTCCAAGTTGAGCCAGGCAGGTAATGAGTCCAAAGTCCCATGAACATAAAAACTAGAGCTCCAAACGAGTTTGCGACCATGCCTGTGGTCTTCCTCACAGGCATTTCACTATATATAGGGACATATCGCTTCCCTTCTGAGTTGCCATTGGAGGGAACACTTACATCTTGTTTCCTTTCTAGAGAGGTCTCTTACTTCTACTTCTAAATCCAATCCTGATATCATCTCAGGACCTGCACCATGATAGGTGCACATAAATGTCATCTCCATATGCACACCACAGGCAAGCACGGAAGACTGGCTACATATCCAACAGAGCCCCACGAGACGGATCAGTTATGTGGGTTAGCACGGTCGCTGCCCAGAATGCCCATTTAATGATATAGTACTATGTTGGCTTTCTGCCGCGCATGCACTGCTAGCAGATATCCACAGGCAATATCAGCAATAGGACTTGTGCCTGACTTAACCAGGTCTTATGTATAGACTACTTAAATGGAAAGATATGTCTGTGTTTGTATGTATATATAACAGTCTATACAGTATATAATAGCAGCAGGTGTGTGGGTTTAAGCTTCACCCTATATAGGACTCCGAGCCCTTTAAGTGGGTCCTGCTAAGTGGAAAGCATTACTTTAGTGCTTTCTGACATGAATTTAAGCATTCAAAATATTGAGCAAGAATTTGAGCGTCTGTTTATAAATCGTTTCCTACATTTGTTGGGACCTGGTCCATAATATTCTCGGAAAATACTGACACTTGCCAGATACCTTCAGCAAACCAAATTATTTGTCCTACATAAATATTTCCTTGCAGACCTTGCACCAAGAAGCCAACCGCCTGTCCCGGAGAGATTCACCAATGAGCAAACGTCTGACCTCAAAAGAGAAGGAGATGACTGACAGCTGGCAAAGGCTTCAGCGACAGGCAACAGAAAGGTAATTAAAGAACGGACTAAACTGTTCTATTCATACTCTCTATGCTGTCCAGATAGGGGCAGACATGCACACCAAGATGCTTTCACCAGGGGCCATAAATAGTAGAAAAAGCTTCAAATAAAAATATATATATACTGTATATGCGTGTGCGTGTGTGTGTGTATATATATATATATATATATATATATATAATGACATATGTTTTATATTCTGATTGCGTGACTTCCACAAGTTTAATTAAAAAAACAAGACGCTTATCTTATTGGTGACCCTTAGCTGCCGGATGGTTGACATGCTCCAGTATATGGGGTTCCGTGACCAGGACCATTCTCCAAAATGCCCAAGTTTTGTAGGCGTGTTGAGTATGCGTGCGGGATTACTGGATCCAGCAGAAAAGTTCCAACAGCAATTACGAGTAATCTTTGGCCAAGATGCAACTGATGGTCATGATGGTGATCTAATGCTCTTTCTTCGGATGCAGCACTGAGATCGCAGATGCTGGCAGGAGGGCGACTTTTTCCTATAGACTCCTTCTTCAGTATTAGTCGGTAGTTGGACGGTATTGCGCATTCCCACTAGTGCCCATGCAGCTGTGCAATACAATGCATATCGGAATCAGGCACGAGTCCTTCAAGAAACCTAACCCTGTTTAACATGTAGAAAAAGATACAAAGCGCGTGCTTAAATAAAAAATAGTTCTAGATTACTCACTGGTTATGTTCTATAATTGTGTTTGAGATCATTTAGGTAACAGTGTAATTATATGGTGATCTAAATCTGAGGAACATTAATTTTTCGTTATTTCATTAAGATTAAATAAAAAGGGGGGGAATAGGTACAGTGTTGGGAATTGGGAACGGCATTGGGAAGTCAGAACTATACTTTACTAGCACACAAGTATATAGGCTGCTAATTATTTTAACATGTGATTATATTATACACTATGAAGAATGTAATATTAATTTAATCAGCATCTTATTAGTAGTTCAGTAATTTGCAAATCAACTTGAGAGGTATGTTTTTGGTGTCCTAACTTTTTCTTTAAATTTAATATTCTAAATAAATCACCATTAACATTTAGATACTGGTCATTTCTAGACCACGTAATAAAAAAAAGATATTTTGTGAATACTAATAAATATGTTTCCTTATATGGACTTCCATCCACTGGCACAGATGACAACGAATAGTGAGTTGTACTGTGCTTTTCTATATAATCCTTTGTGGTTGCACTGTAGAAGTCTCCAGCTTTATGGATAAAATATTGGGCTTCATTGCTATATCCCTACTGGCAGGGAAAGTGTGCACTGAGCATTATCCGGGTCCATTCTGTCTAGTCCACTGAACAACATGTTTCATTCCTTGGCAGGAAGGAGAAATTAGACGCCTCTTACCATCTGCAAAGGTTCAACGCTGATATACGAGAGATAATGAACTGGATGCAGAAACTTCAAGCCCTGATGGAAGGAGCTGGTTTGCCAAAAAATGCAGGAGATGTTGAAGCCAGAATTGAGGAACACCAGGAGAGAAAGGTACATAGCTGTCTAAATGATGATCTACAGTACCACAAATTTTTATTTTTAGGTGGGGAGTGGTTGGGTTTTGTATTGTCCTTTCAAGTCGTCCAAGAGAAGATAAATGGCCAGGCTTTTTAATAAAGACACAATAGCCTCAAAAATATTCATTGCTTAATAGTGCCTGATACAACATGTAGCATTGTATATACAGATACAACCGCAGTCAAATACTGAATATACGATGGAAACGGAGCGTTTGTCTGTTTACAATTTCAATCTGTTGCGGTCTTAAAGGGATACTCAGCCCTTATAAAAACCTAACAACCAAAAAAGTATTAAGACTGCGCTGTTTGAGATTGAAGAAATTCAAATTTATTAAACAATAAAATAATTACAATTACATCGTCATGTAGAAAACCATCAAATTTAATTTATAAAGCACTTTCCCATTTGGGTCAGGTCAGGTTAATTACCAATTTCTAAAAATCAGACAAGCAAGGGTTAATGAGTGTTAATATTCTTCTCACAGCTTTCTCACAGCTGAAATGGGTTAAGCGAAGAAAGCCACTTCCAGCTGTGAGAGAGCTGTGAAGAATATTAACATTCATCAACCCTTGCTTGTCTGATTGTTAGAAATTGGTAATTAAGCTGACCCAAACGGGAGAGTGTTTTATGAATAAAATGTTATGGTTTTCTACCGGGCCTATTTATTAAATAATATTGTAATTATTTTATTGTTTATTTATACTTTTTAAATACTGAATATAGACATGCCACATATAATTTTAATCTGCAGAAGCTGCTTGTGCATCCCATTTGTCCAATTCATTGTGCAAATAAGACGCTATTTGCCAGGAAAAAAAATCACAAAAAAGACACCCAGTGCCACCGAGCCACATTATGGCATGGCACAAGTAAAGGGGCGGTTTAACGCAGAGGGAGGCTAGATGTATGTGGACACATCTGTACCTTGCATAGAAGTTTGTCACTTTATGATATTCATACCACATAGGAATAATGTTATTCTAAAGCTGTTTGTTTCAGTAGCGTTAAACTTGATAAAATTACTTTTTTACTTTTTCTTTCTATGGTATTGATCTGTGAAGGGTATGTCTTGTGATGCATTGTGATCAGTTGCCAGTTGGCACTATACCCCCTGGCAACTAAACCACACATCAAGTCCCATTTACGTGGCAGCTGTTAAGTAATTCAAACCAGTTGACTGCAACCCACCTCAGCACCAGCAAGTAACACTCTTGTTGAATGACCAGCTTTCAAAGTACTTTAGTGAATCAACAGAGTTCCGTTTACCTGTCCATGCTACAGAAAGTGACTTATTTGCATATTTGTCCCTAGGGAGTCACTTTTCTTGACTCAGTAATACAAGAAGGCCCAATACATTTGCACACTCTTCCCTGTTCCCCAACCTGACCCACAGTCCCCTGACTCTTGCCAAGTAGGGGGACCATTGGTTCCTGAGGTTCCTCTTGGAATCCCTGCTTGTGGTTATGTAATGTCATTGTTTATTAACCTTGAGATATATTCAGTAACATATGTGATTCCCTTGTCCATTAATGACTTTATTGATTATTGAACAGTTACCAAATAAAGACTAAAAATAGCCATACAAATTTGTTATATGCATACAAAACTATACATACCTTTGTGTGTTAATTTTTTTCTTCATTACTATAGAAATAAAAGTTAAGTTTTAAATATTTTTGATCAAATTGTGCCCCCCCCCCCCCAAAAGAGAGGGTGTGGATTGTTTGGTCTACAACAACTAGGTGGACAAGCATTGGGTCGACACCACTAGGTCGACATTCAGCAATGTTGACATGGGTCAAGGTCGACATGGATCAATGTCGACATGTGTCTAGGTCGACATGACATTAGGTTGACACAAGCATTAGGTCGACATGGGTTAGGCCGACAGTCAAAAGGTCAACATGGGGTTTTTCACTGTTTTTTTTACCCGAATGCCGACACAGTCGACATGGACACCGTTTGAAGTGCACCATATCCCCTCGCTTCGCTTGCAATGCTTCGGACGCGGTGCCTCGCTACGCTCGGCACACTATTTCATTCTGCCACCACACCCTAGTGGATGGTAGGACATGAAATACTGCCTGTCGGCACATGTCGACTAAAAAAACAGTGAACAACCCCATGTCGACCTTTTGACTGTTGACCTAGCCCATGTCGTCATAATGCTCGTGTCAACTTAATGTCATGTCGACCTAGACCCATGCCGACCTAGATCCATGTCCATCTTATCCCACGTCGACATTGCTGCATGTCGACCTAGTGGTGTCGACCCAATGCTTGTCGACCTAGTTGTTGTAGACCTAATGACCGTATCCCAAAAGAGAGTACTTCTTCTTTTCTCCATAGTACTTGCACCTGAAAATCTGTATAGATCAAAATAGACTTTACACTGTACATAATAAACTCAGATCATCATAAAATAGACTTGCTAAAAACAGAGTACTATACAATAAACGTTAAATAATACAAAAATATTATGGTAATGTTAATTTGGTACTTGTGTATTTTGGCGGCGCCCATCGCATCTGTATAGATCAAAATAGACTTTACACTGTACATAATAAACTCAGATCATCATAAAATAGACTTGCTAAAAACAGAGTACTATACAATAAACGTTAAATAATACAAAAATATTATGGTAATGTTAATTTGGTACTTGTGTATTTTGGCGGCGCCCATCGCATCGCATACCATAAGGCATACCATATCGCGCGATGCTGTACAATGTCATACAATTTAAAAATTGTATGACATTGTACATGGCATACAATGGGTGCTTACAATGTTAAATGCACCCCCACGCCACCCCCCCCCCCCCCCACTATAAACGTGAACCCGAGGCGGGGCGAGCGCAGCGAGCCCGCGTCCTCCGACCTTTTCATACCCCCACTATCCACGTTGGCGTGGAGTTGAGAATAGAAAGTGTGGCGAGCGCAGCGAGGGGACGCAGATACCTGTGAAGGCTGCGAGGGGACTCCGATACCTGTGAAGGTATCCGCGCCCCCTCGCGGGGCTCGCCACGCTTCGGGTTGGTGGCTCGCTGCGCTCGCCACACTTTCTATTCTCAACTCCACGCCGACGTGGATAGTGGGGGTATGAAAAGGTCGGCGGACGCATACCGCCGCCCCTCGCGGGCTCGCTGCGCTCGCCACGCTTCGGGTTCACGTTTATAGTGGGGGGGGGGGGGTGGCGGGGGGTGCATTTAACATTGTAAGCACCCATTAGGGTGCTTATACAATCTTTCATCGCATAGGGGCAAAAATCGCATCGCATGCCATACGATGCATGCCATGCGATGCGATATAAACATTGCGCAATGCACATCGGGGGTGCCGCTATAATACACAAGTACCGTTAATTTCCTCAATTTGATCCTTATATCAGGCAGAGATAGAAGCTCGGACAGAAAGGTTGAACTCGGTGAAGACGTCCGGACAGAAGCTTAGTATCTCGGGACATTATGCAGCTGATGAAATACGGCTTGCTGTCTCCAGAATGGAAGAAACCTTTGATCAACTGATTAAATCCTGGAGAGAACAGAATCTTAAGCTGTGCCAGGCTCGTGACCTACAGGTTAGATGGGTATTTTACCCCAATCTGTTCATGATTTATCTATTTACTAAGGCATCAATATATGCATACATTGACACTACTATTTAATATATATATACAGTAAGTAATTAATATGCTTCTTGGTGATTTCTGTTCTGCAGACATTTTTCAGCATTGTTGATCAGAATGAAAGCTGGTTGAACAGTAAGGAGGCATTCCTAGCCAATGAGGATTTGGGGGTAGGTACAGTACTGTATGTTTATGTACCTAATGTGATTGTGCAGTTGTACTATTACATATAGGAGCTGACAACTGTCCTTAATTTCCCAGGAGATGGGGTCATAAGGTTGACATGGTAAAAAGGGGGACACAGCAAAGTTTGTGTCGACATCAGTTTTTCATAAAAAAATTTTTTCAAAACCAACTTTTTCAAACTATACCATCACAGAGGGCATAGCAAAACATGGCGAGCACAGTGAGCCATACGAGAGGATGCTGTACACTTATATGGTGTCAATGTCAACATAGACACCAAAAAAAGTGAAAAAACTCTCGTCGATCCTTTTCCATGTCGACATTTTGCTAATGCTGACCTTTTGAGCTTGTCGACATAATGCATGTCAATTTCTCTGTTGTGTCAATCTTTTGACCGATAGTGGTTGACTTTTTTGACTGTCAACCTAGACATTGTCGACTTGGCAGCCTGTACCCATTTTCAGGACCAGACCCAGTTTGTAAGGATTTGCCTGTAGAAACAGTTTTTATCTGCTATCTAATTAAAAGGAACCCAATATTGAATCCAAAAGGCTAATCGATCCAATCCTCCATTAGCCAGAGTGTAATCCAACAAAAGGCTTGGCTATCCAGAACAACCCAGGATCCGTAACTTCATATTTACCCTGCCAAGATTACCAAAATGTTTTAGCTAAACCCCTGAAGAAGTCCCCTAGGGGACGAAACGCGTTGGGTGATGCAGCATGTTGTATTATAAATGTACAACAAATATCGTCATTGAACATTTTTATTGAAACGTTATTTTTAATAAAGAAAGCAAACTTTTGATATGGACTTTTGTGTTATATAATACTTGTGATAACCGTTGAGGTATACAGAGGACCTTCTACCTAGGGCGCCACTCCACAATTGTCTATATACCTTGTGTTTCTTCCCTTGCCAACAGGGAAGTTTGTGGATAAGGCTGCCTTGTATTGTGCACATATATATAGTTATTAAGGGGCCCAGCTCATGTACTCTCCATTGGTTATTCAAACCAACATGGAGGCTGGTCACTCCCCTTATGAAGAATGGCCACACCCCTAAACATGGGCCCCTACTATTGTATTTCCCTGGTGGGCCCTTCATACCCAAATCTGACACTGTGTTTGAGTATAAAATGTTAACAAATACCTAAATCAAAGACTTTTTTTTTTTTTTTTTTTTTCAGAATAATTTTTATTGGGTTTTCAAAATAGAGGGAGGGGATACAGAAAAAAAGAGGGAAGGAGGGGGAGGGGCACAGGGTAAAAATAACAGTATGCAGAGAAACAGTACAAGCGTATATTCAACAATAATCAATAAAAGGTGGAATTTGCAGGAATGAACAGTAGAATGATAAGTCCAAATTCTATTGGAAAAACATAGGGAAATCACAACTGTACATGCGTCGGAGGTCATCATGAGCCTCTGGAGATGAACTCCTGCCAACCTGACCATTTCTTGAGCAATGAGGTATGGGAGGGGGAGTACTGGCAAAAAGTGGTTTCCATAGTGTAATTGTAGGAAAGCTTGGTTTTGATAAGATCCACAGGGGGAGGGATCGGTTGTTTCCAAAACTGTGCAATGGAGGTTTTAGTGGCAATAAAAATGTGAGTAATTAAATATCTATTGTTAATGGGGATTGAATCAGGAAAAATATGAAGGAGTGCGACCTGTGGGGACAAGGAGAATTGAAGGCCAGTCACCTTCAGTATAAGGTCCTCAACCCAGCTCCAAAGGGCCCGGAGCACCGGGCAAGACCAAAAAATGTGAATCACATCCCCCACTAATCCGCATCCTCGCCAGCATGACCTAGACTGTGCTGGCCAGAATTTGTGTAGCTTAGCAGGGGTCAGATATATACGGTAAAACAGTTTTATATACATTTCAACATGGGAAATACATTTAGACATCTTGAAGACCGAGGAAAACAGGTGGGACCACTCCTTAGCATCTAAGGAGAAATTAAGGTCGCGTTCCCAGTTTGAGTGTATCGGAGTTTTCTCAGGTTGGGTGGAGGCTACCAAAGTGGAGTACCAAAATGAGATGCCTCCCTTCCGGTAAGGGGAAGTGAGGCGTGAGAGGATGTGAGGGGGCACTTTATGAGAGGGGTCAGACAGAAGAGGGTATGCTTGCAGCCAATGCCTAATTTGCAGGTACTTATAGAAATCAGCAGCTGGGAGGGAAAAAGAGGTTTGCAGTTGTGAGAAGGACTTAAGGACACCCTCTGAAAACAAGTCACTGATCTGTTTGGCACCACTGTTACTCCATGTAGACAGGTTTAGATCGGGAATCAAGGAGGAAAGCCCTAGTAATGTCAAATTAGGTGACGGTAATGGCAACAATAAAAGTTTAGAGAATTTGTCCCATGCTTTAAGGGTGTCCACAGATGCTCTAAAAGCCTGTGTAGAAACCGATCTAGCTTTGGGCGAGCACCATATTAGGTCCATCAAGGAGAGAGGGTTTAACATGCTTGATTCAAGGGCCACCCATGATTTAAGGTCAGAGGGTGCTGACCAGTCGCTGATTTGGTTTAATAAGCATGCCAGCTGGTACAATTCTAGGTTGGGATAGGATAGTCCACCAAGCTCCTTGGGCATCATGAGGTACTTTTTTGCAATTTTAGGTTTTGCGTTGTTCCATATATAGTTATTAAGGACAGTCTGGAATTTATTAAGCCAAAAGGGTGGCAGGAGTCTGGGGATAGACCTAAATAGATAGAGGATCTTGGGGAGAATCGTCATTTTAACTGTAGCCAGTCTGCCCATCCAGGAAAACTCGTGAGACAGCCAGTCTTTAGTAATGGCCGTTATTTGTTTCAGAAGGGGACCATAGTTAACCTCTACGAGAGACTCTTCGGTAGCTGATAATTGAATACCCAAATAGCATAATGAGTGGGTTTGCCAGCTATATTTATATTTAGACTGCAGGAGGGATAGCGTATTAGGTGATACATTCAGTGGCAGGACTTCAGTTTTAGTAGTGTTTAATTTATATAGCGAGGCCAATGAGTAATTCTGGAGGATGTTATGCAACTCTGGGAGGGACGTCACCGGGTCGGTTAGAAAAAGCAGTACGTCATCCGCAAATAAACATATTCTATGATGTGATCCATTAATGATTGGGCCTGTAAGGTGAGGGGAGGTGCGTATGTGTTCGGCTAGGGGTTCCGTTGCTAAAACAAACACTAAAGGGGAGAGAGGACAACCTTGTCTAGTACCATTGCTAATTCGGAATGGGGAGGATAGGAAACCATTACTGGAGACCCGAGCACTAGGGGATGAGTAGAGCGATAAAATAGCATGTAGGAAGCGGCCTGAAAAACCATACTTGAGTAAGACTGCCTTCATGTAGCCCCAATGGATCCTATCAAAGGCCTTTTCAGCGTCTAGTGAAAGTGTTACCAGGGAGGAACCAGAGCGGATATAATGTTCTAAGATAGCCAGAGCTCTCCGAGTGTTGTCAGGTCCCTGGCGGCCTGGGACAAAACCAACTTGGTCTGGGTGAATTAAGCTAGGGAGCAGAGGGTTCAGTCTATTCGCAATTAATTTGGCATATAGTTTAATGTCGGTGTTCAACAGGGCTATCGGTCTGTAATTTTGGGGATATGATGGATCTTTATTCGGTTTCAAAATGGTGATTATGCGGGCCTCGAGCATTTCTTGGGGGAACGCACCCAATGTAGTCCCAGACTCGAACACACGCAGGAGCACTGGGGTAAGGGTAGGTTGGAAGGCAGTGTAGAAATTATTTGAGAAGCCGTCTGGGCCGGGGGCCTTGTCTTTTTTCAGTGACTTGATGGCAAGACAAATTTCTTCCTCTGTCCAGGGGGCATTTAGAGAGTCGAGGGCTTGGGCTGAAAGGGTAGGTAGGGATATATTAGAAAGAAAGGCCGAAATGGACTCTGGGGAAGGCTGGGGGATAGTATCATCCTCGACTAGATTATAGAGGCGAGCATAGTACTCTGCGAAGGCATTGGAAATATCTAGTGGGTTGTTGAGTTTGGCACCAGCAGTGTTATGTAGAGTTTTAGTTGAAGCTCGTATTTCTTTGCCTTTCAGTTTCCTAGCTAGAAGTCGGGATGCCTTATTTCCTTCTACGTAATATCGTTGGTTCAATCTGGCAATATTCGCGTTAACTTTGCGCAGCGTGTAAACCTCCAATTCAGTTCTGAGTTTCACTAAATCTTGGAGAAGGGAGGAGTTATTGGGGTCTAGCTTATGTCTACCCTCTAATACAAGAATTTGATTCTCCAAGGATTTCTGTGTCGCCCGTTCCTGACGCTTAAGTCTGGAGGCAACCTGGATAACAGTCCCACGGATTACTGCCTTAAGGGCACACCAAAAGTTGATAGGGGAGGTATCATCAGGGTTATTATGTTTGAGGAAGTCGTTCAAGGAGGCCTGAATTGTTTGCGTAGCTTCTACTGAGGATAATAAGAAGTTATTAAATCTCCATGGTCTAGCGGCTGGGATTTTGTGGGAAAGGTCCCAGGTTGCAACCAGGGGGGCGTGGTCTGACCAGGTTATGGGAAGAATATTGGCTTTACGGATTTGTTGTAAGGACCATTTGTCTAGAAACATATAGTCTATTCTGGAGTAAGAATGGTGTACCCGGGAGTGGAAAGTGTAATCTCTCATCGTGGGGTGTAGGGCTCGCCAGGCGTCAAACATACCAAATTCCAATAATAGGAGCCCGAAGGCCTTAGAAGTGTGTAGTGAGTGTGAAGAGGGGGGATGACCGACAGGGTCGGTTCTATCCATTTTGGGGTCTAATACTAAGTTGCAGTCACCAAGGATGATTACCTGGCCTGCAGCTGTTTTTTTAACAGCGTTGAGGAATTTTCTGAGGAAGCGAAGTTGGCCAGTATTGGGTGCATATACGGAAGCTATGGTGACCGACTTGCCGTCTAATACTCCTGTCAATATTAGATATCTACCTAGAGGATCAGTGGTTTGGGAAGATGAGGTGAAGTCACAGTGACGGTTTATAAGAATAGCAACACCTCCTTTCTTAGTGGGGCCATTGGCAAAGAAGCCTGTTGGATAATGGTGGTCAGACAGAGAAGGGGGAGATTTAGAGGCAAAATGGGTCTCTTGGATTGCTACAACATCAATTCTATGTGAATGAAAATAGCGAAGGGCAGTCCTCCGTTTTTGGGGGGAGTTCAACCCTTTAGCATTAATAGACATAAACTGTGGCATGGTTATGTAATAGGGGGGAAATGGCGTAGGTGTGACCAAGTACCGTTGACAAGTAAGCAAAGATAAGATAAATACCCTGTGAGGAAATGGGGGCAACTGGGGGGGATGGGGGAGGGAGGGAGAGAAAGTAAACAGAAAAAAGTGACTCTACCATGAGAGTCATGTAGGCCACAAAACAGTGTGGCGAAAATTGTGGGGGTAGTGGCATTGTTCCCCACCACCGGGGACTAAGAAATAAAATAGAAATAAAACTTTAACAGAGATACACTTATCAACAGAGAGAGAAAACTTAAATGTATGTATACATAGATACGTATTCATATCTACCTATAAACACCCATGTAACATCGGGTGCAGTAGGGTTTACCGCCCAGGGGAGACGGGAGTGCCGGAGGCCACTCACTAATGCAGAGTATTGGGGTAGCTATCCCCTAAATATAAATGTAATCGCAAAAACATAGCAATGGCAGAATAATCAGCACATCCATATTGAGTAGCAGTGAAAAGTAAAACATAGTTACATGGTCCCGATTCAGTTCAGCGGGTGAGTGCCAGCGTCTGGACGGTAGAGTGGGTAAGCCATAGGAGGGCCCATGGCAACTGGGAGGTCATATATAACCCTGATGTTTCCAGGGGTCACTTTTTAGGGATTGTGGACCAATCTTGCCTGAGCGTTGAGGCTGTCTTCGGAGGGCCAGAAGAGTAGGGGACCTGCCATAGTTCTAACAGTTTCAGGCCCTCATCTACGGAGCGTAGCACGACCGTCGAGCCATCTTTGGTTATTATTAGCTTGAAAGGGAAGCCCCACTTGTATGGAATGGAGGCTTGCCGCAGGGCTGTGGTGAGGGTCGAGAAAGATCTGCGTTTTTGCAGGGTGGTTGAGGAGAGATCTCCATATAGCTGCAAAGGGTCCAAGACCGAGGAGAGTAGGTTGGGGTCACGTGAGGCTCTTAGGAGGCGTTCCTTGGTCTGGAAGTAGTGAAGCCTTAGGATGGTGTCTCTCGGGGAGTCTTCCGGGGCATTGCGGGGTTTGGGCAAGCGATGAATGCGGTCCATTAGGAGTTGGGAGGGTGGAAGGTCTGGGAGCATCCTTTGGAACAGGTCCCTGGCAAAGTTCTCAAGCTCAGAGGGGCGAATCGTTTCTGGGATCCCACGGATCTTTAAGTTATTACGCCGGTCCCTGTCTTCAATATCCGCCAGTTTATCTCTAAGTAAGGATAGTTCAGATTGCGTCGCATCATGGGCTGATATCAGATTGTTATGGGAAGTCACCATCTCTCCCATCTTCCCCTCAAGATGGTCTGTGCGGTCACCTAACTCATGTACATCCTGTTTCAGCTCACGGATAGCTGACGTTATGTCAGCAGTAATGTCCTTCTTAAGGTCGCCTAGTAGTTGTAGCATCTTGCGGACCGTAATGGGCTCGTCTAAGGAGATGTCGGCTGAGGATGTAGGAGGGGTCGGGACGGTAACTGGGGTACTAGGGTGTTGCTGAGAGGATTGACCAGGACAGCTTGCCATACTTGGGGATTTGGATGCAGACTTGAATAAGCTTACTGGCAGCACTGCCGTAGGAGGTTTAAGCCGTTTAGGAGGCATCAGGGTAGTGGATAGCACCGTCTGAGGCAAAGGTGAGCAGGGACAAGGGACGATCTAGGTGGGTTGGTGTGTATCAGCTGTGGTGGTGGGGAATCACTGTTTAGGAGATTAAAGCAGCATGCTAGGGGCTACAGAATTCTCCTGCCAGCAGGAGCAAGCTCTTCTAGCCCCAGTGAGAGCATGGGGCAGAGGGGGAGCACAAAGAGAGTCCAGGGTGAGTCACCTATCCAGGCAGTAGTGAGATCCTATGCAGGCTTCTGACTAAGTTAGGAAGGGGCTCTGCCCCTGGGTGCTGTGTCCAGGCTCACCTGAAGATGGTGGGGAGTGCTTTAGAGGCTCCCTGAGAGCCAGCTGGGTGATCCTCTCCGAGTGGGGTGCAGGTACAGGGGTCCGCGCTGTCTGTGGCTCAGGGCCGGGTCCCGGGCCGAAATCTAGGCCGCGGCTTTGGCCTAGCTGCAGGCCGCAACTCTCCGGGGCCTCCAGGGATCTAGCTGCTCCTTGGGCAGCAATCAGCGGCTCAGCGGGGACCCCGGGGGGCAGAGGAGCGTCTGATATATTTAGGAGACGCAGCCCAGTGAGCGGAGGGAGATTGCGTGGGCGGCCGCGGCGTCCGGAAATTGAGGCCGCGGCTCCGGTCGCGATGTAGGCCTCAGCGGGCGGAATGATCTGCGCGGCGGGCGAGTGGTTGCAGCGGTCCCGGGGGTCTCCCAGCTGCTGATCGGAGTGGCAGGGGGAGGTTGGAGCGGGCGAAAAATAGGGTTTTCCAGCTCAATCTGCCGGAGCTCAGGTATGGTGCGTCCGACCTGGTCTCCGGTTAGGCCACACCCCATCAAAGACTTTTTTAATTGTTATCCATGACAATAAACAGTACAATAAATAAAACAATAAAATAATTACAATATTTGTAACTCCAAAAGCAGATGGAGTGCCACCCCCATCCATACAAATTCATGTAATACACTGAAGAAAGCTAATTGGTTGTACACTAATGAGTGGACCCTAGAGCATGGCCAATTAGGTTCTCAGCTTTCCTCTGTGTATTATATAAATTTGTGCCAGCATAATATGTTGTTTATTCTTTTTTTCTTATGTAATTGTATTTGATCCTTTAGATCTATATAAAAAAAATTACTATAATTGTATTCTTCCAGGATATAGGGCCAATGTTTTATTGCTTATGTTGGTCTAATAATTACAGCCAAAATCATGTACCATTTCTTTAACCGTTTAAGTGCCAAGTGAATTTGTCAAAAGAGGTGTGAAAATTACCAAGCAAACATTTTTATTCATCATAATGACCTGTAAAGTTTACCTTATATAGGAAATGGAAGAAAGAAAGAAAAAGACTATCTTTTTGTTGGCGCACTCTTGTTAGACAATAGGATTGTTATGATGGCAATCATAACAATCCTATTGTCTAACAAGAGTGCCCCAACAAAAAGATAGTCTTTTTCTTTCTTCCATTGTTCGTTTACTCTCTAGGGAGCGCCTCCACTTTTATTAATTATCTGATATTTCTATCATTGTATAACTAGCATCAGTGGATTCCTAATTGATTAATCACCTACTTCTAGATTTCCTTCGCCAGTGCACTTGTCCCCCCCCCCCCCCATACCCCTTTTCCCTATAAACAAACTTATATAGGAAATGTATTTTTTTTATTTAATAACTTTTTAATTTGAATTTATATATCAAATGTGAGTGACGCTTTTTTGTGTGGATATTTTGCACATCTCACATGTTGGCACTCAAAGGGTCAATATTATTACTTCTTAATTGAAGTCTCACCTTGTATATATGAGCTGGTGCAAATTATTTTACAATATAGCAATAACCTTATTTAAACATATTAATAGTTGTTCCAGACAACTTAGAGCAGAAAATAATATGGTCTTTATCACAGTCTGCACAGTGGGTGGTCTTTTCTATTCTGGTGCAAGAGAAGTATTACAATGGCTGGATAAGAAATTAGTAGGGGATTAAATAGCTAACCGCCATCTCTCCCTCCCACATAACTTGGACATGGATGGTTCTTTTCTTACAGCAATTTTTATTTTCATTTTTTTCATTTGAAATTTTCTACCTCACTATCAAAATAATAAAATGTATAGTGTTGACTGTCTCTGTAAGCGTTTCTTTGGCCTGATACTGAATTCTGCCTGATCCTGTTCCTCCAGGACTCTGTGGCTAGTGTGGAAAGTCTACAACACAAACACGAAAAGTTTCAAAAAGCTCTTGATGCTCAGATGGACAAAATTGATGAGATGGAATCATTTGCGAAACAACTGCGGGACAACCAGCATTATGACTCCGAGAACATTGCCATTAAATGCCAGGCTGTACTGGAGCGGTAAGAGTTCGGCATGTAGATGCCAGGCTTAGGAAGGAGAAAAGTGACAATCCAGTTTACTAAAGTGTAATACAGTAGCGCATTCTGGTGTTATAAGTTCTGGGGATAACTGTCTGTTAACTGTTTTTTTTTGTTTCTGGTGGGAATGGGTAAAAACCGGAACCAGACCAGTCCCCAGAATGCTGGACCGGGCAGGCTCCATTTGGGAAACTGCCTTCATGGAGCTTGTAGTGTCCAGTCTGGGGGGGTGTCATTTTCGGGGAATGCCTGTAACAGCTGTCTCCAGATAGATGAGGAGGGAGAGATTAAAGCCTCCCTGTGTTGTTCGGGGATGTAGTAAAAATCAGAATCGTCCAGACCATACAGGGATGCTTTAATATCTCCATACTTGTCTATTAGATGACGGTTGTCACAGACACCCCCTGGACAGGCCACTCCCCCCTTCCAGACAGTACACTACAGGCTCGGTAATTGCAGGTTCATGATCCTGCGGTCCGGGGATCAGTTCCGTTTTTTTTTTTTTTACCAAATCCTGTCTAGTTATAGTAGAAACCTTTATGGGACATCTATTCTATTTGGTTGCCAAAAGAGCTAAGGGTGAAAATCCCAGTTATTAGTATCTGTATCCCTTGTACCATGGTTCTCAGAGTGTTACTTTCTGCTGTCTTACCAGAAAAAAGAAACTCCTCATCTTATCCGAGGTTCGTAAGAGGAAACTGGAAGAGTCCCGACAGCTGCAGAAATTCATCAGGAATTCATATGAGGTATTCGTATTATAAGACGGGAAAATTAGACTACAGAACTGGGAACCAGTTTGCCATCCTGTTTAGTTAATTCAGCAGCAGGTTAAATATATCCACCTCCCATAAATGTATCATGGATTGGTGTGACCCGTTGTATATAATACCAGTGCACCCCATGGGGACCTTCCATCAGGCTTTTGAGATCTCTAGCTTTAATACTCACCAGAGCTCTCTTTATCATCTTCATTTTTGATGAATTTCTATTTCCTCTAATCTATAATGTGGACCTGACAGGTGGCGCTCAGATAGTAACTATGTATGGAGGGTGATAGACCTCAGGTATAGCAAGATATAAATGCAATAAAAGATTTATACAAAACCAGGTAATGCTTCTCAGTATCACACAGAATCTGAGAAGCGTGGATGATTTCAGTTTTCCACAAATGAATTTCTCCCCTATTGAATATAAATGGGAGAAACAATAGGGAGAGACATGGTGCAGATCATTAGGGTAAAAACAATTTAATACATTTGAATACACTCACAAGTGTTGCAGATAAAAAGGCGTGTAACAAAGAATCCAAGGCAATGCAGCAAACACAATGATGTTGTTCGGGTAAGAAGTCCTGTTCAGGGTCCCTTGGTCCGGAATCAAGGGGGGCTCAGTCCAGGGTCTTTCAACGATGTAGATGCTGCTGCTCGAAGATCCAATGTCCAGGCGAAAGCGGGACACGCTTAACGCGTTTCGGAAGTCTATGTTCCTTCTTCAGAAGCGTGTAGTAAAGTCCCCAAGCGGGCATATATATACCCCTTGCCATTTAAAAAATATACAATGCAGCTGCCGCTAATCGGCATCCAATATCCGGGTTCCGTGTGGAACAAAGATGGTGGTGCGTTCCATGCACCGGAAATGCGTCACTTCGTGCGGTCCACCCGCCGGAAGTAGACGCAATAAACACCTATCAGTGTGGGTATTAGAAAAATGATGGAACGAAGATGGTGGTGCGTTCCATACACCAGGAGCGCGTCACGTCATGCGGTCCAGCCGCCGGAAGTAGACGCGCTATGCACCCAGCAATGCGGTAATGCGTGCCAACGTTCTGCTGGCTGCGTTCCACTTAATAAATCAATAGGTCCTCACATATGCGATGTCTATCTGTGTATGTGTTAAATATAACACAGGGAAACCGGACATTGTTTACAATGATTTGCGAATCAATATAAAATCTGTAAAGAGATAAAAAAAAGGACAAATATTAAAATAAATTCCACATTATACTGATCCCAGCACCATAAAAAATGAATAAAATAATAGAACAAGGAAAAAATGGAAAAAGTGAAAGAATCTTAAAGGACACCAAAAATAGAAAAAGATCAGGTACTAACTCAAAAAAGGTTTTAACTCAAAATCTCCGTTAAGGCCCTTAGGCACCAATGTTCCCAATTTATGGATCCAACGCATCTCTGTTTTGGAGAGGCGCTTTGGTAGGTCATTGGTTCTAGTTTTGGGGAGAATTTGTTCTAAGGCACAAAAATTTGCAATATGGCATTCTTTTGAGTCATGAACTACTCTGAAGTGTTCAGACACGGTATGCGTTTGCAATTTTTTTCGTATGTTGTATATGTGTTCAGCTGTGCGAGCTTTTAACTGCCTGCTCGTTTTACCTATGTAGGCCAAACCACAACTACATTGAAGTACATATACAACATTACGAGAATGACATGTTAAAAATTGTTTAATCAATACATTTGTGCCATTTATATTCAGCTGTTCGATTTTTCTATCTTTAGCCTTCACTGTTTTACATGCCAGGCAGGAGCCACAGCGATGGAACCCAATGGTTCTAATTGAACCATTGGGTTCCATCGCTGTGGCTCCTGCCTGGCATGTAAAACAGTGAAGGCTAAAGATAGAAAAATCGAACAGCTGAATATAAATGGCACAAATGTATTGATTAAACAATTTTTAACATGTCATTCTCGTAATGTTGTATATGTACTTCAATGTAGTTGTGGTTTGGCCTACATAGGTAAAACGAGCAGGCAGTTAAAAGCTCGCACAGCTGAACACATATACAACATACGAAAAAAATTGCAAACGCATACCGTGTCTGAACACTTCAGAGTAGTTCATGACTCAAAAGAATGCCATATTGCAAATCTTTGTGCCTTAGAACAAATTCTCCCCAAAACTAGAACCAATGACCTACCAAAGCGCCTCTCCAAAACAGAGATGCGTTGGATCCATAAATTGGGAACATTGGTGCCTAAGGGCCTTAACGGAGATTTTGAGTTAAAACCTTTTTTGAGTTAGTACCTGGTCTTTTTCTATTTTTGGTGTCCTTTAAGATTCTTTCACTTTTTCCATTTTTTCCTTGTTCTATTATTTTATTCATTTTTTATGGTGCTGGGATCAGTATAATGTGGGATTTATTTTAATATTTGTCCTTTTTTTTATCTCTTTACAGATTTTATATTGATTCGCAAATCATTGTAAACAATGTCCGGTTTCCCTGTGTTATATTTAACACATACACAGATAGACATCGCATATGTGAGGACCTATTGATTTATTAAGTGGAACGCAGCCAGCAGAACGTTGGCACGCATTACCGCATTGCTGGGTGCATAGCGCGTCTACTTCCGGCGGCTGGACCGCATGACGTGACGCGCTCCTGGTGTATGGAACGCACCACCATCTTCGTTCCATCATTTTTCTAATACCCACACTGATAGGTGTTTATTGCGTCTACTTCCGGCGGGTGGACCGCACGAAGTGACGCATTTCCGGTGCATGGAACGCACCACCATCTTTGTTCCACACGGAACCCGGATATTGGATGCCGATTAGCGGCAGCTGCATTGTATATTTTTTAAATGACAAGGGGTATATATATGCCCGCTTGGGGACTTTACTACACGCTTCTGAAGAAGGAACATAGACTTCCGAAACGCGTTAAGCGTGTCCCGCTTTCGCCTGGACATTGGATCTTCGAGCAGCAGCATCTACATCGTTGAAAGACCCTGGACTGAGCCCCCCTTGATTCCGGACCAAGGGACCCTGAACAGGACTTCTTTCCCGAACAACATCATTGTGTTTGCTGCATTGCCTTGGATTCTTTGTTACACGCCTTTTTATCTGCAACACTTGTGAGTGTATTCAAATGTATTAAATTGTTTTTACCCTAATGATCTGCACCATGTCTCTCCCTATTGTTTTTCCCATTTATATTCAATAGGGGAGAAATTCATTTGTGGAAAACTGAAATCATCCACGCTTCTCAGATTCTGTGTGATACTGAGAAGCATTACCTGGTTTTGTATAAATCTTTTATTGCATTTATATCTTGCTATACCTGAGGTCTATCACCCTCCATACATAGTTACTATCTGAGCGCCACCTGTCAGTTCCACTTTTTTCTTTGTCACAATTGTCTATACTGAGTAGTTAGAGGTGTATCTACTCTGTGGTTCTGTATGGTAGCTGCACTGAGGTTTAATTGCCCATTCACACAGCTTAAACTACTGCATGTCTATAATGTGGACCGGTTCGGCCTCTCCCTCTTCCTGCCTGCCACTACCTCCTTTCTCGCGATCTACTTATCTCCTTCCCAGTTTTCACAGTTCGCCTCACTACTTAGCTTCATACAAAAAAAAAAAAATTCCTATCCCATGTATTATTTGTATTAATTTCTGTATGCTATTGATGTATTAGTTGCTCTGGCTCTGGCATGTAACTTGGTGCCCCATGCTTTGCACAATCCATAGGCCCAAACTTTCATTTTGCCTATAGCACACAGTTACCAATAATGGTGTTTAAGATCCCCCTACAGTAGACCAAATGCTCCTTACCAGCGTAACCCCATCGCTGCAGCACAGGTCCGCTGTCTTTCTGGGAAACATATGGTTCCTCATTTTGTATGGAGCTACTCTGACATTTTGTAGACTATTCTTTAATGTTGGTAGATAGATGGGGTTTGCACAGCGCTCAGAAATGGGGGAGGGGGTATATCCATAGTGGCCTGCACCTATAGGGGGGGATTCCTGGTCCCCCCTTTTTTTGGTTCGAATGCAGAGGATCGGGTGGTGCTGGCGCTCTGGGGTAATCGTGAATAATGGACAATGTCTATAGTCACAGGTATTGTGGTCTGTGGTGGTAGGCAATAACTGTAGGCCGGGTGTTGTAATTGGTGTCCCAACTGCTGTGCTATGTGAGTTGTACTGTCCCACGAAGAGAGATGTTGGACTCAGGGGGACTTGTGGCTGGGAGTTCTGATAAATGAGTCCCTTGCTTCTGTTGTGGGGTGTCCATACCTCACGGGCAAGGGTATGTATCAGAATAAGTCAAAGTTACATGCAGGTGTTAAGTAGTGACTTACCCTAAGGTAACGTCGGGTCAGCATGCACTCCTTGCCTGGATGGTCTGGATTGCTCCGTGTGTGGAAGTAAGATGGCAGGAGGTTTAGGATGGAATGAGATGCTGGAGACTAGTGCATATATATATAAATAAAAAAAGCACACTTTATTGTCAATAGGCAATAATACAATTGTAATGCAATTGAAAAGGGTTGAGTGGAAATGGAAGGTGCAGGTACCAAACGCGTTTCGTCCCTAAAGGGACTCTTTAATGTTGCCTTGGGGCCAGATGACCAAGAGGCATGGCTGTACACATAGGAGCAACCAGATCCCCTCTGGGTCCACTATCCAAAGTGGATATCTGTAGTTGACTCCTTTAGACAGATCCAAGTTTGGGGCTGGTGTTTAATAAGGACATTAGTACTTTAAGGAGAGTCCTTTACTCTCAGCTTACGGTCTTTGGAAGTTATGTGACGGCTATATGCTTGTAGAGGTATGTGCTGAAGACTTAAAAAGAAAATAATGTATCCCTGATCACACACTCAAACAGCTGTAATACTGTAATTTCCGCTCTATTGCAACACATTTACGCCATGACAAGCTGCTGATTGCTATGTCCAGAAAACTCCATACTCCCAAGTATTGTGCAATAACCCTCATTAAGAACACTGTCTCTAATTTGAAAGACTATAAAGCTAACCACTCATCCTAATAGTCCCTTCCCCTGTTAGAAAAATTAAAGCAGTGTCACCAAGAACTGGAAACACTTAGGAACATATTTAGGAAAGTTTTAAAGGCACATCTGTTTTATATTAAGGAAAAAAAACAATGATGACTCAAGTTCATCTAGAAGGGTTAATAAAACATTGAATCATAAACTGATGTTGAGATGACTTGTTTGCCATTATCTTCTATTATACAAACACCCAGTGGCAGAGCTTGTGTGTTGCAAGCCCAGGTGCAAAAAATATAATTTAGGCCCCCTCTTCCACCCCAACCCAAGTTCACAATGCAACACGGCAGTGGCTGACAAGAAGAGGAAGAGGGTGATGGTGTATGGCAGTGGGAGGAAGAGGGTGACAGGGGAAGACAGTGGGTGACGGGTACAAGCACAATCTCCTGCATGGTGTGGATAACATGGGACATGTACCTTGGTGGAGGCAGGAACACAGTGGCCCCGGCTCTGTCTTTGACAGGCCCCCCACCCTTGGCTTTCCTCAGTTTGGCACTCGGGCAGACATACTCTGACAGTGCCAATTACACCGGGTGTGAGCTGCCTTTAAGTCACAGACAGAAGGGAATCAGAAAACAAGTACAGCTGTCTGTGAATTAGAGGCAGCATGTGACTGTGATCACAATGTCAGCCCTGCCTCTCTAGGCAAGGGCCAGATCCATCGGGCAGCGGGGACCACCCTGCTCTCTGCAGGCCATTCATCCAACATTGTTCAATATGGTCTGCGTGAGGGCCAGGGGATAACTCATTTCTGGTTTGGGCAGCAGTGGGCTCCTTAGTCCTCAGGGGCCCCAGTGCAATGCACCAATTGTAGTTCCGTCTCTGAATACACCACTCAACTCCTCTCTCAATGTCTCCATCTAAATCCACCTACATACTGTATGAATAGTGGCCAATGTACTGTAACATCTAGTGCATATAAGTCCCAATAATGTAATTGTACAGTACAGGTTGAGTGTCCCTTATCCGAAATGCTCGGGACCACAAGCATTTCGGATAAGAGAGTTTTCCGGTTTTTGGAATGTATTTTTTTAACATACTTACCTCATCCCCCAGCGTCCCAGCATCCCCCGGCGTCCACTGCAGCCTTCAAGATCTTCTTCAGCATTCCCAGGGGTGCATTGCGTGAGTTTGCAGGTGCACCGGTGACGTCACCGGCGCACCTGCACAATGCACTCCTGGGACCGCTGAAGAAGATCCTGAAGGCTGCCGTGGACGCCGGGGGACTTGGTAAATATGAAAAAAGGGGCAGGGGGGAAGAAAAAAAATCCAAAATATTCTAAAAACCACGGTTTTTGGAATATTTCGGATAAGAGATCTCTGGATACGGGAGACTCGACCTGTACCAAGATATATAAATAAGTATAGAAAGTGTCTATTAATATTATGGTGTATGTGGAACATTGGCATTATATATCTGCTGTCTGATCTTGCTCATATATATTCTTCCAGGTGGGTGCCTGGATGCTGGAGAAAAACAACATCGCCATGGACGACAGCTGGAGAGACCCCAGTAACTTGCAGACCAAGCTGCAGAAACATCAAACGTTTGATGCAGAGATCAAATCAAACCGCAACCGACTGGACTCGATCAAAGCTGTAATTACAATATATTATAATAATTAGAGTTAGATTTGGATAAGTTATTTTGTTTCTGTGCAGGGTAAATAGTGGCTGCTTTAATTTTACACTGCAATTTAGATTTCAGGTGGAACACACTCCACCTGAATGTACTGTATCTCTCTCTGCACATGTTACATCTGCCCCACCTGCAGTGCAGCATTGTTTTGCCCATAAGAGAGAGATTTTGCTTTTGCGAACCAACCTGAATTAGGCCCCAAGAACAGATAACATCATTTTGTTGCAATTATTAGTTTTAGTTACCACTAAAAAATGAACAGATATAGCTCTGTATGATAACATAGAATTCTTACAGAATACAACCAGGAGTGCTGAATGGGGACGGGGTATAACTTACCTTACCAAAAACTTGCACAAGGGGCCCAGGCTGGCTGTGTAGGGGGCACATGCCCCTCTTTGTAGCACATATAGCATAGTATTTTCCATTGATTTTTTGTTTTTTTGTTAGGGTGGGTTTGGTCATGCCGCCCAGATTTGACCACGCCCACCCCAGCATCATCAGTGGCAGCCATATGTCTCAACAAACCTGAACAAAACTGTTGACTTGAGAAAAGTACAAAACAACAATGGACAGTGCTTCAGCATAAATAAGTGTTATTTATTATTTATTACCAATTTTGGTACTTATGTATTATCTGGGCTCCCATGTTAAATACACCCCATTTTTTCATACCCCTACTATCCAAATACGCATGGAGTTGATTTTATATAGTGTGGCGAGCGCAGCGAGCCACCGTGCCCGAAGCGTGGCGAGCGCAGCGAGCCCCGCGAGGGTACGCGGTCTCATAAGAAAAACGGGAGCCCAGATATTACATAAGTACCCCAGTTTTTTTTTTTTATAGCGCACACATATTCCGCTATATATTTGTATATTTGAACATTCACATCAGTCTCTGCCCCAGTGGAGCTTACAATCTATATTCCCTACCACATGTACACGCACACACAGACATTCTAGGGTTCATTTTTGTTGGGAGCCAATTAGCCAACCAGAATATTTTTTTTATTTGTGGGAGGAACCCGGAGTACCCGGAGAAAACCCACGCAAGCATGGGGAGAATATACAAACTCAGCACAGTTAGGGCCATGGTGGGAATCAAACCCATGACCTCGGTGCTGTGAGGCAGTAATGCTAACCGTTACACCGTCCGTGCTGCCCATTTAATAAGATCACATATAAAAAACATCTAAAGAGATGCTAACAGACATTAAAATATAAGCGACAAATTGTTGCCTCCAGATACACTCCACTATAATATAATAGTAAAACATAAATCTGGTGTGTATTAATTGCTCTACCAATTATTACACACCAGATTTATATTTTACTACTATAATGGAGTGTATCTGGAGGCAACAATTTGTCACTTATACAGTAGTTTAATGTCTATATGATGTCAGCATCTCTTTAGATGTTTTTGTTATGTGATCTGATTGAATAACACTTATCTATGCTGACCCACTCTCCATTGTTGTTTTTGTATTTCTATTGGTCTAATCGGGTATCCAGCATACCTGGTGGGAGCTGCAATCCACATATATGCAGCCTAGCGAGCAGGTATGAATGAGACCCTCAGTGGGAAACGTACTGACAGAGAAGGAAGTAACTAGCTGTTTAGGAAGGGGAAACCATTGTTCCAGAGTGTTCCACACACTAACAGATAAGACTTGTTGGTGACCTTTGAAGAAGTTGAGCTTTCTCATTTTTTATGAAGGTTACCTACTTTTAAAGTCTCCTCTCCGAGAGAAGCCCACTTCGGGGGGCAGGGCCTGATGGAGACCTCATCAAGCCCTGCCCCCCAGTACTGCAAATCCCGCAATTTGCGGATCTTAGAGGAAGGGGTGGGGCTAAATGTTGCGATTTTGCAAATCGCATTAATTTACCACTGTGGCCAGGGAGATTCTGGGGGTGCTGCCGGTATACGGGAGGGTTGCCCTCCTTTCCAGGGGGCTGATTTTCGGAAGCCTCCTGGCCATTCCGGGAGAGTAGGCAACCCTGTTTTTCTTACGTATTGTAGAAAATCGCTGTTATAGGAGTCTTTACCTTACAGGATGGGGAGAAGATGTTGCAGGACAATCATTATGCCTCTAAAATAATCCAGACCAGACTTGATGAAATGGAAGAACTGTGGACAGAGTTGCTGGAGAAATGTTCTGAGAAGGCGAAAAAACTCCAGGATGCCTATAAGGTGACTGACCAGGGGTTGGATACATTGTCTGTCTCGTTTTTATTTTATTTCTTACAAAATCTTTTATCTGCGCCCTTGTCATCCAGGCAATGCAATTTAAAAGGAGCTTGGAAGACTTTGAGAAGTGGCTGGACAACATAGAAGCTCAGCTGGACATGACTAATAGAGGTAAAGATCTCATGACACTTCAGAACCTTGGAGAGCTGGAGGAAGATATCTCCAGCCACGGAGAGAGGCTGCAGGTTCTGGCAAATAAGACCGGGGATTTCCGAAAAGAAGGTCACTTTCTGGCTGATGAAATAGAAGACAAAGTTAGGATATTAATTCACAGGTTGGTGTATTAATGATGCACAAGTATTATAGCAGGGGTGTCAAACTCAAATTCATCGGGGGCCGCATCAGCAGTTTGGTCACCCTCAAAGGGCCGCTGTATAATAATAATGCAATGACACCACAGGCTGCTCCCGCTGTATAATTATAATGCAATGACACCACAGGCTGCTCCCGCTGTATAATAATAATGCAATGACACCACAGGCTGCTCCCGCTGTATAATATAACAATAGTAATGCCATGACACAAATTATTATACAGGGGGAGCAGCCTGTGGTTTCATTGCATTATTATTCTACAGAGGGAGCAGCCTGGGGTGTCATGGCATTACTTTTATATTATACAGGGGGAGCAGCCTGTGGTGTCATGGCATTATTATTATACAGGGGGAGCAGCCTGTGGTGTCATGGCATAATGCCATGACACCACAGGCTGCTCCCCCTGTATAATAATGACACCACAGGCTGCTCCCCCTGTATAATATAAAAGTAATGCCATGACACCACCACCAGATATATTGTTTTTTTGGTACTTATGTATTATCTGGGCTCCCATGTTAAATGCACCCCATTTTTTCATACCCCTACTATCCAAATACGCATGGAGTTGATTTTATATAGTGTGGCGAGTGCAGCGAGCCACCGTGCCCGAAGCCTGGCGAGCGTAGCGAGCCCCGCGAGGGGACGCTGTCTCATAAGAAAAACGGTAGCCCAGATATTACATAAGTACCTTTTTTTAATGTAACTTACTGTATTTTATCCCTCAGGCTCCTTTACTGCTGCTGCTGCTGCGGCTCCAGTAATTTCAATTCCACTCTCTGCGCCGCGGCCTGTCCTGCTGCGGCCCCCCGACTCGGCCTGCCTTCCTTCCTCTCTGCAGACGTGTGGGTGGGAGGCGTCAACGTCATGACGTCCCCACCCAGCGTCTGCCACTGTCTCGATAAGAGGGAACAGGCTGCCGGGCCCTCCTCCACGTAGCCGTGGAGGCCGGCGGCCATGTTCCTGTGGCCTCAGACATCTTAAAAGACCACAGGAACATGGCCGCCGGCAGTGCAAAAAAAACCTCTTAAAGATCTAAAAAAAGAGAATAAAAGGTGAAGGCTGTCGGGCCGGATTTGGCCCGCGGGCCTTGTGTTTGACACCCGTGTATTATAGGTTCCAGCTGATCCTGTTGGTATATAGTCAATAGGTCTACAGCACAAGGGCAACATGCACAAGATCGACAATGACAAAAGGTCAATATGCGCCATGTTGACACAAGTGGAAGGTCAATATGGCAATGATTGACATAAAAATGACAGCATGAGTTTTTCATAATTTTTTGGGACTCATACTTTACCATCCACCTGGACTCTGACTGGGTATGGTAAAGTGTGCTGAGCGCCGTGGATCCCTGGACTTTTCCCTCCCCCTGTGAGGGTATGCAGTACACTAATTGGTGGTCCACATGCTCAGGTGTCGACGTAGACGCCCAAAAAAAACTCTTGTTGACCTTTCCCATGTCAACCTTCGCTTGTGTAGGTTTTTTTTCAGTCGACATTGTGCCTGACGACTTTTTTCAATTATAATTTATCATACTGTTCTGTTTATATGTATGCTAAAATACTATAGACCTACGCTTTATACGTTGGGAGATGTATCAAGCCTTGGAGAAATAAATACCTTTCAATCAGCTGCTAACTGTCATTGTATATACTGTGTTTAAAAAATGACAGTAGCTGATTTGTTTGTACATTACATCTCTCCTCTTTCGCTCTCTCCGTGATTTGATATATCTCCCCCCCTCAATATGCTTTTTCATTAGGTACAAGAACCTTAATGAACCATTACAGGAGTGGAGGGCTGGTTTGGAAGGTAGAAAGCTATTAGACCAGTTTTTCCAGGACATCGATGATGAACTGGCATGGATAGAAGACAAGATGCCTCATGCCTCTTCTAAGGAATGTGGACAGTCATTGACCACTGCACAGGCATTGTTGGAGAAGCACCAGGTAGGGTATTCTTGTAAGAAAGACCCTAAAACTCCGGAGATAGTCCTCAGGGCTGTCATTTTAACTAATTGTGAAATGTTTCAACTCTTCGTCAGAATTTAGAAAATGAAATAAGCAGCCGAGAGGCGCTGACCAAAGCCGTGATGGGCACTGGTCGGAAGTTGGTTAGAGGCAACCATTTTGCCAGCCAAGAGATTGATGATCGTTTACATCAACTGGAAGTGGCTACTGAAACATTAAAAGCAGAGGCAGAACGTAGGCGCAAAAGGCTGACCCAGGCGTGTGAAGCCCAGCAGTTTCTTACCGAGGTGACTGCAATATATGTATATATAATATGTGTGTGTGTTTTCCCATCAGGTCAGTAGTAAGAGTCCTGTGGTCTGGAGATACCCATTTTCTGTTTCTTCCTCCTGATTTAGGCATTAGTTAGTGCACGTTCCCTTCTGTTAACACCAGTCTTAGGAACAGTTTGGATAAATATTCATTAGCCCTAGATTATTAATACAGCCAAAGATGACATATCTTTTCCACTTAGCTCTCAGAGGCTGAAACATGGATGGCAGAGAGAGGGTTTGTAATCAAATCGCCAGACAACGGGAAAAACGAAGAATCCACCCAAGCATTGCTTCGGAAGTTAGACACCACCATACGGGACCTTGAAGGCTTCTCCCAAAGGATCAACAAACTGAAGGAGACTGGGAGAAGCCTACAGACTGAGAGTGATAATCCAGAGAGGTAACACTATTATAATAGCAAGTAAAGTAGTAGAACCGTAAGAAGATACAATAAATGCAGTAAATCCCAAGAGAGTTGACCTATCAACAGTGGCATTTGAAGGAAAAAGATTGGGTCCTTGGACCTTATTTAGTATGCTCGTAGCAGCTTTCTACATGCAATCCATAGCAATGCAGTAGGAGGTGTTAAACACATTCATGCTGCATTTGTGACTGCAGAACTGGGGCCGGAGACTTACACAGCCTGGCTTTTAGCAGGTGCCAGATAGTTTCCCGACAGCCATTACCCCGACATCGGAATACCAACAGTCAAAACCCCGACACTCGGGGTCCCGACGGCCACCGGCTATTCTCTCTTGTGGGGTACCACGACCCCCATAGAGGGAGAATAGAATAGGTGTCAAGCATAGCAAGCCACTGTGCCCGCAAGGGGCTTTGTTGCGCTTACACCACTGTCTGAGTCCGGGCCAGTCGGGATCCTGATGTCAGGCTAATGACTGTCGGGATCCCGACTGTCGGGACCATTTACCACACCCTTTTTAGCAGGGAGACTTGTGAGGCCAGGAAAACTACATCTTGTGATGCAGTAATTGGCCATGTCCTGGAAAATGGGGGAGACATGACGCCACTTCCGGTAAGGCCAGCCAATCCACCCCCATCCTTCACCCTAAACGCCTCCATCTATCAGTCAGAGGCATTGTGTAGACTATTACGAGCAGACACTGATAGAATGTACATTTCTGTCCTAGTTCTACAGTGATGCCGAAGCTGAAGTCTGTCCTGGAGGAATATGACTCCCTGCTGGAAAGGGCCGAGCTGCGCAGAGGTCACCTGATGGAGCAGCATCAGCTTTTCCAGTTTCTAAAGGAAGCAGATACCATAGAGGCCTGGCTGCTCAGCAAGAAGGTCGTCGCTGAATCCGATGACTTTGGCCAAGATCTGGAGAGCATTAAGGTGACAGGCTCATAAGTGGACAATAGATATAATAAGGAAAATACATACATGGGGTAACGTTGTATACAATAAAATGATGTATAGTTTCTCCTCAAAATCAAACCGGGAATCACCTTTCCCGTAGAAGTCCACATAGAAGTTCATAAAGTAATGTGAGTAGAAGACCAATAATGTAATTACCATCAGCAGGAGGACAACTCAGAGGCAGTCAACTTATCCCAATTGCTACTGTCAATTGAGTAGCATTGTATCTGCACAAGGTATTCCTCCTACATGTGTATCTGGTGGATTCCTCTATAACTGAATATGTTGCCACTACATTAACATGCCCTTACAGTGTGCCCACCTACCCTAGTTCTACTTCTCCAGGTGTAGGGAACACAAAGCAAACCTTTGCAAAACAATCTCTTTGGTTTACATGTGCAGTAGTAAAGGATGTTTCGAGTTTAAAAAAAATTATGTATACAGTTGTGCTCATAAGTTTACATACCCAGCAGAATTTACGATTTTCTGGCCATTTGTCAGGGAATATGAATGATAAATCACAAACTTTTCTTTCACTCATGGTTAGTGGTTGGGTGAAGCCATTTATTGTCAAACAACTGTGTTTACTCTTTTTAAATCATAATGAAAAAAGTGCAAAAAGGGCACCCAACGTTAGCAGAACTGGCCAGGAGCTGCATGGCCTATTGAGGCAAGATGTATGAGGAAACATCTGTATCCATGCAGAGGTCACAGGTTGCCATAATGTGTAAGGGGCATTATATGTGTCATTGGAATGGGATCATTCGTCAGACTGCATTTAGGTCTACAGTCATTAGGTCGACCCCACTAGGTCGACTGGCAGGAAGGTCGACATGGGCCAAGGTCGACATGACTTAAGGTCGAATTTGCATAAAGGTCGACATGAGGAAGGTCGACTGGTCATAAGGTCGACATGGGTTTTTCACTGTTTTTTGATCCGAATGTCGACACAGTCGACATGGACACAGTTGGCAATGAGAATCAGACCCTCGCTTCGCTCGCCATGCTTCGGGCACGGTGCCTCGCTGCGCTCGGCACACTATTTTATTCTCCCACCACGCCCTAGTGGATGGTAGGGCATGAAATACCGCCTGTCGGCACATGTCGGCTCAAAAAACAGTGAAAAACCCATGTCGACCTTATGACCAGTCGACCTTCCTCATGTCGACCTTTATGCAAATTCGACCTTAAGTCATGTCGATCTTGGCCCATGTCGACCTTAAGTCAGGTCGACTATCCTGCCAGTCGACCTAGTGGGGTTGACCTAATGACTGTAGACCTAAATGCAGTCTGACGAATGACCGCATCCCGTGTCATTATGTGTATGAAGGGCAATAATAAAGGTTGGCATAATGTGTAAGGGGCATTATGTTTATAAGGACATTAATAATGTATGTCATGTGTAAGGGGCATTACTGTGTGGTATTATCAGGGGTGCCTAGAGAAAGGGGTAGGGGGTACAAATTACCCAGGCCAAAGTCTGATGGAAGGGCCCAGTGGGGGCCCCAGGCCCCCTCCCCTTAAGTGCCAGCAGCAGCTGCAGCAGCTCTTCTCCACTGCCCAGCACACACTGCTTTGTGCTGGGTTGCAGTGTGGCCATGGAGGTGCTTAAAATACAATATTTTCTCAGGATTTTTTTCTAAGGGTATAATGTGAATAATGTGAGGAGTAATGTACATACGGTAAAGTGGTACCAAAATGATGACTGCTATGATGAGGGTTGATGGTGCTGGGAAAGGGGAGAAGGGTCAGATGCGGAACTAGTCGTGGTGCTAGGGGGCACCAGCCAAAATCTTGCCTAGGGCGTCATTTAGGCTAGGCCCAGCTCTGGTGCCAAATGTTCTATAACCAGTGCTTTGAACCTGAGTATGTAGGATACACAGATAACGGAGAACTAATGACTTGTATTCTTGTATAGCAACAAAAAAAAATCAGATGTTATTTAAAAAAAAAATCTAAGCACACCATAGTGTTTTTTTTTTTTTTAACATATCGTCAGTATCTCCTTCCAGAATGCGTACGACCTGGCAGTGGCTGCTGGGGATCTGGCTGCACAGGAGAGATCCTGCACGCTTTGTGAGAGCTTGCGTATGCACAATAGGACGCTGCCTGGCATGTAAGGCAGCACTAGTTGCTCTGGCAGGAATCTCCCCTAATGGTTGAGATGTTAACATACTGTATATCGTCATGATAAATGCCACTATAATACATCTCCCTATCAGTCCCTTTTTTAAATAAACAAAATAAATTTTTACTTAAACTTTCCCTAACATTAAATGAAATTGAGCTTTAGCAGTTACATTTAAAGAAAAAGTAGACTATATTTTAGTGTTTCCACTAGTAATATGCCAGATCACCTCAGCAGGCTCTGCCTCAGGTAATGCTTATCTGTGCCAGTGTGGGGTTCTCCCCTGCTGGTCTGTGCCATCCCTGTCATGGTCGTAAGAGCCACAGGCAGGAGGGGGGAGTTGCACCGCTGCCTCAGATGCACGTGTCTGTCTCCATCCTCCATTAATATATACAGCATTAGTGACTGCTGTTACTTCTGTGTCTGTATACCAGTGGTTCCCAAACTGTGACACCCAGGGGTGCCTTGGACACTTGCAGAGGTTCCTCAGGTTGGTGGTACTAGGGATGGCCATCGACGCTGTTGCCATTAATAGTTGCCATCGATGGTAGCATACTATGTGATGTATGACCATCAATGGATTTAACTATCGATGGCCTTCCCTTTTATTTGACTGACTGTCCCATGGGCCAATCAGAACCTGGGGGCGGGGCTTTACGGTGTTAGGAGCTGAGATATGCTCCATGTTCCAGCATCTAGGCTAAGAAAAAAAAAATCAGTCATGCCATCGATTGAGAGAAGCCATCATGATTTTGAATAATTGATGGCCGATGGTCATCCCTAGGTGGTACAGGACTTATTCAAATTATTTATGGTCAATGTATAGACAAAACCAGTGCTCGTGGGTGCCAATAATAAAACCAGAAGCAAATCCTGTCTCTCACCATATAACTAAACCAAAGGATGACCTACAGTATAAACACAATTTATTTTAAAAAAAATCTCTAAATTTCTCAATAAGAAATTTTTGGCCTAGGGGTGTCGTGAAAAAAATGTGGATACTCTAGGGTGCCTTGATTGGGAACCACTGGTCTATACAATAACAAGAGAAGCAACACTGACACCTACAGGTTACAAGAATACTGCATGCCATCAAAGCAAACTTTATTTACGGCCTTTATGGGTTTCTCATTTTTGTTATCCTGCATCATTAAAGAATAACAAAATTCTTGTTTGCTTGTTTTTATATAGTATAACATAAACTAGTAATTTCATGATATGATTTGTAATGTACAGTTGAATTTCAGTGTTGAATAAATGTCACACATATATATATAGCTCTTCTGCTGAATGCAATATATTTTCTTTTCTATTTTAGATTTTTTTGTTTTACCCCAAAGTCCAGATTCTCTGTTATGTGGCCTTTTAGGCATTATCTCCAATGATGATTT
The DNA here is from genome assembly GCF_055691185.1 of Crinia signifera. Lineage (NCBI taxonomy): Eukaryota > Metazoa > Chordata > Amphibia > Anura > Myobatrachidae > Crinia > Crinia signifera. The sequence continues at coordinate 37,639,155 of NC_139228.1, read as the reverse complement.
AAAAAAAAAAATGGTTCAAGAAGCATGCAAGGCCTCTAATATAGGAAAGTAGAGAAACTCCTGGTATCAGCAACTTGTTTTATATGTAATCACCGTACCCTGATATCTGCAGCTTGTTTCCTCCTTCATCCAGCAGGGGACACTGGAGGCATCTTATAGTGGGGTATAGTCACTGTGCCCTGGTATCAGCAGCTTGTTTTATATGTGGTCACCAACAGTACCCTGGTATCTGCAACTTGTTTTCTCCTTTATCCAACAGGGGACACTGGAGGCATCTTACCGTGGGGTATAGTCACTGTGCCCTGGTATCAGCAGCTTGTTTTATATGTGATCACAGTACCCTGGTATCTACAACTTGTTTTACGTACATTTTAATTCTCTTTAATTTTCAGATCCTTTCTTTTCACAGGTGCTAGAAAAGGAGTTTGAGAACTTTGTGAAGGAGATAGAGACATTGGGTAAAAGCAAGATATTGGCATTAAATGAGCTGGCATCAGGTCTTCTTAATGAGTCACACAGCCAGGCAGATGGAATCAAGAAGAAGACAGAGGCAGTTAACAACACCTGGGAAGCCCTCTGTCTCTCAATACAGAACAGAGCCAAGGTACGTGTTGTAGATTTGTGCACCAATGTTCAGTGTTTCTGAGAGGGGAGGGAGCCGGTACTCTTTATCCACGTTCCTTGTTGTAAACAGCAAAGAGAGACAGGAGTGACTGACTCTGCAGCTGCCTCTCTCCCAGTGCTGGGGAGAGAGGCAGACTGCAGAAGCAGTCACTCCTCTATCTACCTGTGGGATGTGCAGGGGGGGTTTGGTCGCACCTGCATGTCTGCCGCCAGCTGCTGGTACACATCCAGCTGTGAAGTGGACTGCACATTAATATTTTTATATTACATAAGGAGGATGGCTGGTCACACCTCCTTTATAGCATGGGCCGCTGGGCTGGGGAACAGGGTGGAAAATGTCCCCTGTGCCAGTCAGTACTAGCAGACTGCCTCATATATTAAGCTAGGCTACCCTGGCCTGTGCCTGTTCAGGATATCCAAAGTCTCAGCAATATAAGTTCTTATTTTACTCGCGTCATCCACCATAGTGGTTGCTTGCATGAGAGCAGAGATATGCAGACCGGCGTGGAGGGGTTCTGTCTGGTTATCAAAAAGATGCCCTTTTTTTGTTATTAATAATCACCCCTAATCTGATCTCTCCTTGCCTCCTCTCCACGCCTTGCCTCTGAAGGCGTGGAGAGGAGGCAAGGGGAACTGCACTGTATTGTTTCCCAAATTATTAGGTCAGCAAAGGCTTCTCCAATCTGTTGGGCTGCACTATATTTACTAAGCCATCAACATCAGATATTTGTACCTTAACCATCTCAGTAATGCAAGTCTCAGTGAAATCTGACTTCCTGGGAAACACCTGGTGCAATTTACTGACATAGCCTAGTGTAGTGCCAAAAAGAGATGTTTACATGTCATTCTAGAGGCAGTGATTCCATTGTTTCTTTACTATGATTTTGTAAAAGAAAAAAAACTCAGCCAAGCACTTACATTTGCATTGATTTAGTATTCCCATACTTGTAATGGGAAATGTGATCTGTTCAAATGTACTAATGGTAAATTGTTAAAAAATACTTGAGGGAGCCTTGAGATATCAACCCCATCTCCATATAGCATTATGCAGGCTTCCTTACATTTCAGTAACTCCTGTTGTGCCTTTCCTGCAAAATACAAACAGCAGAATTCCAATGGGGGATAATGAGGTTAGGCATAGAGATAAGGTTACACAGTGGGTAGGAGGTTAGGGGTGTGGACAAGAAGGGGGGCGAGGATGATTGGGGTTAGGCTGCAGGAAGGGTGGGTTAGGGGTAGATATAGGGTTAACATACTTACTGAGATCATTTTCTGTATGCTGTACGGTTACCGTATTGCTCAATGCTATAGTCTAACCAGCCCAGCCTGGCCTATTAGTGGTTATCACTTTAGCATATGGGCCGCACTTTCTGCAAAAGCCATAACTGGGATGGATCTACAACATATTCAATAAATGTATATATCATTTATTAAGCTCTTTTGCCATTATTCTCATATAGCCGTGTTCTGCTTCTGTGCAATTTGCTTTCCTGTGATTTGTTATTCCAACTGCATCCGAACATGCCATAATACAGATTAGTGCGTCCCTAGATGCCACCATCAAGCGCATCAAGGAAGCTTCCACCCACCCTGTCGGTTCAGTGTCTCTATCTGAGTATGGCCCCCTATGTTAGCGGTTTAGCCCACAACATTTTCAGTACTTTTTCCCCCTGAAAGTGCCTGAAATGATAACTACAGTACAACTGTATGGGCACCATAAGGATGCAAGCGCAGTATCTGTGCCTACACCTATAAATTAGGCCCTTAGTGCAGTCTCTTCAGGGTAATCTGTACAACCTTCTTTTGTGTGGCGATATCTCTTTGTCAGCATAAGTCACATGACCATTCATGGTGCATTATTATAAAAAGTGACTGTAGAACCACAGGAGCTCTGGGATTGTTTTCTCAGACAATCACAGGTGCATACTGGGAAGAGTGTTACGGTTCCCTGAGGTCCTTATCGTACTATTGCAAGTTGCTATAACTAATCTACACCATAGGCCCATTTTGATTACTTTTCTTATGTGTTAATCAGGTCTTGACAACTGCCCACCAAGTCCATCAGTTTGATCATGAGGTTGATGAACTGCTTAGCTGGATACAAGAGAAGGAGGTCATTGTGAACACTGATGACTATGGCTATGACCTGTCAGGGGTGCAGACTTTGCTGAGCCAACATGAGGGTTTTGAGGTGAGTGACGACCAATGCTGTCCCCAGTCATGTATTTCTATGAAACCCACGCTCCCATTGGCCTCACAACACCACATTATAAATGGTTTTGTAAATGTGCAAAGCTCCAGTACTGTGAGAACTGTTATTTTATTTTCTTTAGTCTCCTGACTCATGCTTTCTCTGTGTGGCTGTATCCACACGCTATCTCCATCTTTGGTGCTATCGCTATCTATGCTGGGCTTAGTGGTAAATTGCAAAGTTAGAATTTGGCACCAATTTTATCCTAGAGGGACCTTGCGGCCATTAAGAAGGAAATGGAACGGATCATCAAGTTGGGGCAACACATTAGCCAGCTGCACCCGCCGGTCCAGAAGAACATTGCTGAGAGAATGGAAGAAGTCGGCCAGTATTGGGGGAGTCTGGTCAAGAAGTCCCAGGAAAGGAAGGAGAAACTAAACCAAGCAGAACAAGTGCAGGTGTATTTCAGCCACTGCGGAGAGCTGATGTAAGTGCTGATGTGAGGAGATAAATATATAGAGAGTTACTTATATCTTATCACAGTCTTTCCTGTGTACTCTAGGGCATAGGTTCCCAAACGCAGTCCTCAAGGCACCCCAACGGTCCAGGTATTAAGTATATCCATGCCTGGCCACAGGTGACTTAATTAGTAACTCAGTCAGTCTGATTTAACCATCTGTGCTAAACCATGGATATACCTAAAACCTGGACCGTTGGGGTGCCTTGAGGACCGCGTTTGGGAACCTCTGCTCTAGGGTGTAACTATTAGCAAGGCAGCGTGGGCTACTTCTATGGAGCCTTCTTAAACAGAGTGGTGGATTGCCCGTAGCAACCAATTAGTTTCTGTCTTACAGCTTTTACATTGCATTAGAGAGATGATAGAATCTTATTGCTTGTGGGATATGGTCACTAGGTCGACAAGCATTGGGTCGACATGGGGTTTTTCACTGTTTTTGGTGCCGAAATGTGCCAAGAGGCGGTATTTCATGCCCTATCATCCACTAGGGTGTGGTGGGAGAATAAAATAGTGTGCCGAGCATAGTGAGCCATGCAAGGGGACAAAAACCCCATGTCAACCTTTTGACGTCGACCTTGCCCATGTCGACATAAGGCTGTGTCGACCGTCTGACTCTGTCAACCTAACCCCATGTCGACCTTCATGCATATCAACCTAGTTGTGTCAACCTGATGCTTGTAGACCTAGTTGCTGTCTGTCCAATGATCCCATTCCTTTCTTGCTATGGGAAAAACTACAACTTGTCTGTTTTAGGATCTTTAGTAAATCTACCCCATTGAGTGTAATGGTTCGTGGACATGAAGAAAGGTGTCTTGCTGCGTATCAGTTCTGAGCTCATGAGGGTGAAGGGTTGAGGTTACTGTGCAGAGAGAGCCTGCTAGACTTTACATTGTAGGATATCCTGTGCACGTGAGTCATATTGTAGGGTTCCATAATTCAGTTCTGCTTCCTGATAGGTCACAGATACCAGTCTTGTGTAGCGCTGTAATTGGATAAGCACAACTAATAAATAGTAGTAGAAGAGCAGCTTCCAGACTCAGAAGGAGTCATTCAGCCAATAAGGCGGCACACAATGATATGTCTATCCATAAGGTAGATGCAGGGCCCTATATGTATTTGTTCTGTATTGTTTTATATAGGTTATATGGTAATCTTTCCTGCTGTGTTCTCTCCAGCCTGGCAGTAGAAATAAGTGTCCCAGCATGTCAGGCTTGTAAAATACATATAAGCCACATGTGCTCTAGCTGAGGGCTATAATACACTGCTAGCGGTGAGAGGCGGTGTCAATCGGTTATGGTATAAATCAGGCATGTCCAACGTTGGCCCTCCAGATGTTATGAAACTACACATCCCAGCATGCTTTGCCACAGTTTTGCTATTAGAGAATGCTAAAACTATTGCAAAGCATGCTGGGATGTGTAGTTTCAAAACATCTGGAGGGCCAACGTTGGACATGCCTGGTATAAATCATAGACTGACTCATGATAGACAGTCATATGGTCGACAGTCACAAGCTCGACAGGGTCAAAAGGTCGACAGGTAAAAGGTCGACATGGTCAAAAGGTCAACAGGTAATAGGTTGACATGGTTAAAAGGTCAACATCAAAAAAGGTTGACATGGTCAAAAGGTTGACATGGAAAAAGAGTTTTTAATGCTTTTTAGGGTGTTTATGTCGACATAGGTCGACATGGACACTGTCTAAGTGCACCACGTCCCCTCGCATGGCTTGCTGCGCTCGCCATGCTTCGGGCACACTATATTATTCTCCCTCCACGCCCTAGTGGATGGCAGGGCATGAAATACCGCCTGTTCCACTCACTGAGGCTTCATTTGTTGTAACCATGTATCATGGAATCTTTAGCTTTCTATACGTGTGCATTTGATTAGACCTGAGCCCCTGCACGTGTTTCCCAGCATTCTTTGCTTTACCACTCTAGAATCTGGGCCAGGGAGATGAACGCTGTAGTGGTGTCCGAAGAACTGGCCAATGATGTGCCTGGGGCGGAATTACTGATTAAACGGCACGAGGAATATAAGAGGGAGATCGACAAGCACTGGGGGCAGTATGAGGAGCTGCAAAGGACGGGGAAGACCCTGCTGGAGAAGAGGCACTTCATGTCTGTGGAGGTAAACTCTGTGTAATGTAACTGATACCCACCCTGTAACACGGATTGAGGGTCTGCAAAAGCTAAATCTTTCCCAAATCAGCAAAACCATGCTTGCACTGCAGGTGGGGCAGATGTAACGTGCAGAGAGAGTTAGATTTGGTTGGGGTGTGTTCAAACTGAATTCTAGATTGCAGTGTAAAAATAGAGCAGCCAGTATTTACCCTGCACAGAAATAAAATAACCCACCCAAATCTAACTCTCCCTGCACATGTTACATCTGCCCCACCTGCAGTGCAAGCATGGTTTTACTGATTTGGGAAAGATTTAGCATATGCTATCAACTCTGAATCAGGCCCCAGGCACGTTCATGGGTCTGATAGTAGAAATATAGCATTTTAACCTACAGTGTAATCAGTTGATCATTGATAGGTACCACTGTGTTCCCGTAAGGGTCTAAATAAAAGGGAGGGGTTTGTAGTGACTTGCAGACACAGTGATGGCAAAATATGCTTCTACGGTTGCAGCTGCATCTATCTTAGAATCGGCCCCTTTGTGAGTAAACCTCTTTCATGTAAACTCTGGTTGAATCGTGACCACATGTTTGTATAACTGTTAGGACCAGTCTATGTGGCTCTGAAGCTTTCATACAGATTGATGCATATATTTTTAGGTTGCTGAGAAACTCAACGAGCTGTCGGAACTGATGGGTCTTGTGTCTGACAGCTGGAAGAGGAGGAAGGAGATCTATAAAGAAAACCTGGAGATCCAGCTGCTGCGGAGGGAGCTAGAACAGGCTGATGGATGGCTCAACACTAGAGAGCCTTATCTTATGGATCAGAACTATGGGGTGAGGACCTACACATCGCTGCAGTGCCGTCACATCCTGGTGGATAAGGTTCTGGCACTAGGTAACCAGGGATGTGACATTTATTTACTTCTGATGGCTTGTATTTTCCTAGGAGTCTGTGTCACATGTGGAAGAACTTCTGAAGAAGCAGGAGGACTTTGAGAAGATGTTTGCAGCCCAGGCGGAGAAGTTTGAGCAGCTGAAAAGAAAGGCAAAAGTAACAATGATTTGATTTTACCTTGACCTTGCCGCTTGCAAACTTACAGCCTATAGGCATATAAGCATTGATACACAAGGATAGGCGTTATCTATTGCATAATGGTCCACATAATTGCAAAGGTTATTGGTTAGCTGTAGTGTATGGTCACCAAGTAAAATTGGCCAGGGGTCAGGAGGATGGGAAAGTGTAGAAAGAGAAAATATTTGAGGATATGAGTAGACTATACAGTGGGGGTGTAATTGGATAGGAAAGCTTATGAAGGTTATGTGGGCGATTCTAGAATTTAATAAGCTTGTCTGAAGAGGTGAGGTTTCAGTGAATGCTTGAAGATTTGGAGTTTAGAGGAGAGTCTTATTATGTGAGCAATCCCCAGAGAGAGGGTGCAGGGCAAAGAAAGTCCTGCAATCGTGAGTGAGAGCGAATAATGAGATGTGATGTAGATCTTGTAAAGACTGAAGAAGCTGGGTTGGGATATATTTTGCGAAAAGAAAAGAGATGCTCATTGGGTTACTATGGTTTATGGACTTGTGTGTGAGTAATAGTATTTATATGGTGTACGGTAGTATAAAGGTAACTAATGGAAGGACTGACAGGGTGGAACCATAGACGATGAACGTCTAGCGAGGAATATTAACCACGCAGCTGCATTTAGGATGGATTGTAGTGGTGAGAGTCTCTTCTTCGTAAGACCAGTAAGAAGACTATTGCAATAATCAATGTGGGAGATGGTGAGGGCATGGATTAGCGTTTTAGCGGTATCTTGGGTAAAGTATGGTCGTATTTTAGATATGTTTTTTAGATGCATGTAGCATGATTTTGACTCAGACTGAATGTGTGGAACAAAGGACAGTTCAGACTCAAGGATGACCCCTAGGCAGTGAGCTTGTGGGGTAAGACTGATTGTCATGTTCTCAATAGTGATAGAGATATAAGGATGGTAACTACTGTTGGTTGGTGGAAATATAATTCTGTTTTGGAAATATTGTTTGAGGTGATGAGTTGACATCCAAGTTGAAAAGTTGAAACTGCACATATACAGATATATATATATATATATATATATATATATATATATATATATATATATATATATAGTATTATATTCCTAATGATGACAATTTGCACCATTGTTACTGTTACTGTTGTATATATCATTTGCTTCATATAGGGAGAGTGGAACCTGCTAAAGCAAATTGACCTAGAAGAGAAGGAACTGAAGAAACCAGAAACCTTTATCAGAGTGCCTTCCCTAAAGAGGAAACCTTCAGACAGAAGAGTATTGCCTCCTAAACTGATGGATCTGGGGAGCACAAGGAATACTGGGCTTTCCATCAGACCTCCTGTGGAGACATTGAGCCTTCCATACAGAGACGACACAGCCAGTAACAGTGATTTATTGGACATCTTGGATGTCAAAGCTAACACAATCCCATCGAGTAAAGAAATGGAAACCCCAAATCTTCTTGATCTACAGATTCCTCCTTTGGAGAACACTCCTGCCTTGTTCTCATCCCAACCACCGCAAACATTACACCGCCAGTCCTCAAACTCTGCACAGACTTTCCAGAGTTACAAGGTGTCAATGCCTGAGAACTTACTGGGTAATATACCATTAATTACTGTGGAAGAGATGAAGCCTCAGCCAATGTGGGAATCCCATTCAAACTCATCCAATGTATCTTCAAAACTGTCAACTCATTCATCTCTTCCCTCAGAGACAACAATCAGCAGTGTTTTGGTATGTACAGCTGGGATCTCCGGTATACTGAGCATTTCATTATTTTACATTGTTAGTTCTTGAGTTAGAAGATATTGGGGTCTTTCTACACAGCATTGGGGCAAGAGTTCGCTGGCGGTGCAGGAGAGTTTTGCCTTGTAAATAATTGCCCCTTTAAAAAAAAAAATGCCCAAGTTCAGCCGGCATTCTGCACGCTACTACATAGGAGCTGATTGGCTGGTACTTTCTCCAACGGTTCTCCAACGAACAGACACCATTTTTTCCATTATACAAGTAGATTTCATCTTAATTGACTAGACTTTTTCCTGCCTAAATTGCACATTACATATTGCACTTCAGTTGTTGCTTTTGTTCCTTCTGCAGGCAGGAAAACCTTTGTTTGAACTCCATGATGGACAAACGAAAATCCCCAACCTGCCTTCACAGATCCCTGAGAGAACACGGGTCACTCTTCCGGTAAATAACTTTTGTGATTGCATGCATGCCAAAGGTATATACAGTAGTCCGAATTACAGTACATATTATCACTAACGTCTAGTGGACTGTAGAGACAATATTCATTTAACTTTTTCCTGCCATAAATGATCTTGTCTCTGCAGACCGTAAAGCCTTTGATTGAACTTAGTGATGGACCATCCAAAATCCCCAACCTGCCTCCACAGATCCCTGAGAGAACGCGTGTCACACATCCGGTAATTACATTTCTGCTCGCTGTATTGAGGCCATTTTGTTATGCATTAATAAAAATTAATAATTTAATCTCTTGTGCTAAAAAAATAAAGTGCTGCTGTTCAGTTATACAACATTGATATTTTGTACAACATAAATGTTATAGTGTAATGTATAAGCAAGAAAAATACCACAGATAAAATAAAAATTAAATCAAATTACCGAAGCATGGTGAGCCCACGACGGTACATTTGCGCTTTTTTATGTTCGGACCTTGCTCCTCCCCCTAATGTGCCATGTCACGTGATTGTGATGTCAGGAATCCTCTCTCTAACTTGGATCTAGTCCTAACCCTGGGCTGAGTGGCATGCTCAGCTGCGGCGTTTGCTGATGACATCTCCAGCCGCTTGATCTGTAGAGGAACAGGTCCTGGCTGGTCTCCACTGTTAGGCTTGAATACCTACTCCTTTCCAATGCCTTTCACACCACTAATGGTGCTTTTATCAAGGCCGGGGCAAACTTCTCCTTGAGTCATTTATATAGTGCTAAACCTTTATTAGTAACAGGACGTAGGTTCCAAAACATGGGCCAAAAAACAGCAGTGAGCTCATGGTATAAAGGAAAGAAATCCAGTTTATGATTAAATTATAAGTCTTAAGGCACCCATACACTAGTGCGATTTGGGCCAAAAAATCTGGTGAAATAGGGCCAAATCACATGTGTGTGACATCTGCTCCAACCCGATGCGTGATCCTGTCTGCATTGGGTTGGAGTTGGAAGTCGGATGTGCTGGCCATAAGATAAATCGTATGTGCAAACATCAGCGGAACATCGAGTGTGCTTTTTAGCACCGACGTTCTTGTTTTAATTATCCTCTTGTCGGGCAAATGAAGAGGAAGATCAGAACAAGAATCTCAGAACACATCTACTTTATCAAAAGGGGATTACAAATCCAGTGTTTCCGCGCACTATGCCACAGGAAGGACACAAATGGCATGAAGTGCATAGGCATATAGAAGGTAAATCTCTAGTAACTGCCCTGAAATAAAAGTTACACAATATATAATATATATATATATAAGTTTAGACTAAATCTATCAATGTTGACAGTAGCTCAGATGCCTGCTAAATATATTATTCATTTGGCCTGTGCAATTTGCATTTTCCATGTAAAAATAATGGGCCATAAACCTACTCAATGGAATAGGCAACACAGAACACCATTCTCTGGTGAATACTGGTAACAAAGACTCCATTTATTGGTGGCTAGTAGATATTATAGACCAAATGCATTAGTGGCCAGTTGTTAATAGGCTGACCACACTCGCAGGTGTCTAGTAACCAATGTATGCCAAAGGTATATAGTCCGAATTACAGTACATATAATAACCACTAACGTCTAGTGGACTGTGCAGACAAAATTTATTTAACTTTATCCTGCCATAACTGCTCTTGTCTCTGCAGACCGTAAAGCCTTTGATTGAACTTAGTGATGGACCAACAAATATCCCAAACCTGCCTCCACAGATCCCTGAGATAACACGTGTCACACTTCCGGTAATTACGTTTCTTTTAGCTGTATTGAGGCCATTTGTTATGCACCATGGTAATAATCCTTGCAAATTTATGCTCAACCAGGGACCTTAAATCTTATGTTGGTGCTGCATAGGCTTTGTGTTGATCTGCAATAAACAAAACCAACACTTTATCAGAATACTTCCCTATAAACCAATGTATATGGCAATTTTGTGTTTCGTGTAGTCAATGTTCTGGGCTTTAATATCAAATTGGGGGAATCCTACAGAAACCCATTCACTGAGGGAAAGTAGGTAACACTGTTCTCCGATGACTATTGGACAATGAAGCCTCCCTCTATTGGTGGCTAGCAGACATTACAGGCACATTTCATTGGTTGGCATTGGCAATATACTGACTGATGGGCTACTGAGTAATGTATTTAATACTAAATGGTATATAGTCAAAATGACTGTACATGCCATAATCACTGGAGTGTGGTGAGTAGTTGGCAATAAAGACAATAATATATGGTGTCTCCTGGTCATTACAGCCCCATACACTTGTGGCTAGTGGCACAATACAGACCACAGTCATTGGGATCTAGAGGTAAATAATTCTCAGACTCATTGATATCTAGTTTACAGTACGTCCCACACATAGATTCTGTAAGGAGAATTAACTTCTATAACCCAATATGCAGCTGTTAACTCTTGGACTGGGTGTGTTATGGCAGCAGCTGTCAATGTTGGGGGGGGGGGGGGGGGGAATACTGAGCCATTATTACTTCTACCTGACCTTCATGCTGTACTCATGAGATTCACTTTTTACCTCATGACTGTTCAGGAAGTGAAGTGTGAACCACTGCTACAGCTTAATATGGACTCCTCAAATAGACCTCCAAAAGTACCACTGTCCCCCCTTTAGTAAGAGCAAAATGTCTTAAATTACATGTATATATATATTTTTGTGTGAGTTGTGATAATTGACCTAATTCAGTAGGCTGCGCAAATTACCCCCAAAATCGATATTTGGCAATTTTCGTCAATGTGCGCATGAGTGCGCGATTCAGCGCGACCCCTTAAACTGCAGACTAAGAAGGGAATGTACTGTGATATCGCTTGCATGGCAAGTATGGGCGGTGGAGCAGGGATGGCAGCTGCACAGTTCTTCAAAATGGTGGCACATCGTACAGATCCCATGGCCAGTCTGATTAAGCTTCAGATTATATGCAGCCTGATTCAGGCTTACTCAGAAGGGGCGCACGGGTAGGGGAGGGAGGGGGGCGGGCGGACAGGGGTGGCATCAGGGGAACGCCCAGCATTTTATGGGCATCCCCATGAAAATGCTGGGCATTCTCCTGGAAACACGGGGGGGGGGGGGGGGAGCGGCTGTTCTCACATGATGTCAGCGCCCGCCCCGTTTTCGGCCATCTGCGGCTGAAATAAAAGTCAGTTTTCACAGACTTATTTCCGAAAGGGAGATAAATCATTCCATGGTTGGCGACATGTCCCCTCACATGTTACCGAGAGGATGCAGGCGGCGTTTCTCGGGGCGGAGGGCAGCTAGGCAGCGAGTATACGCAGCTCCCTGAAACTACAGTATGCAATTCCATACAAATCAGAATCAGGCCTAAATTGCAGCCGCACAAAGGCCCTTATTCAGATCTGATCGCAGTACAAATTTGTTCTCAAAATGGGCAAAACCATGTGCACTGCAGGTGGGGCAGATGTAACATGTGCAGAGAGAGTTAGATTTGTGTCAGTTATTTTGTTTCTGTGCAGGATAAATATGGGCTTCATTATTTTTACACTGCAGTTTAGATTTCAGTTTCAACACACCCCTCTGAAATCGAAATCTCTCTGCACAGGTTACATCTGCCCCACCTGCAGTGCACATGGTTTTGCCCATTTTGAGAACAAATTTGTAATGCGATCAGATCTGAATAAGGGCCCTTGTGTAGATCTCTGAATCGGGCCATGCGTTTCTACTGTTAACCTGTTGTTGTTGTTTTTTAATTATTATTATTATTATTTTTTCAGAGTGCTTCCTTTGATAGGATAGTATATGGCTTCATGGAGACAAAGCAGAAACTTCTCCCTGGTGGAAAGGTGCAGTAATGATCTCTATCACCAGAAATACAGTATTTGTAAACCTACAGATGTGTCCACGCACACACACACACACACATATGCATTAAACAGCCCTTCTAGTCGCGGCATCCCATGGTGTGACTCGGTGGCGCTGAGCGTCCTTTTTGCTGCTTTTTCCTTTAAAATACATCTTATTCACTTCACTATGCGTATCAGCAGAAACAGATCTGCTGTTTAAATTATATGCAGCATGCCTATATTCTGTGTGTAACTGCGGATGTATCTGCACATGAAATGCTTCACGAAATTCAGCATAACTTTTGCTATGCTACTGCAGTCACACACAGAATATAGGCATGCTGTATATCATTTTAATCAGCAATATGCTTGTGCATTTTAGATGCAAATAAGATGCATTATCGGCAAGATAAACTGCCCGATGTTAGCAGAGTTGGAAGGGAACTGCCTGCTATATAATGCCACGTATCTTGCGATGCATGGCGTATTGAGGCTAGATCTACGAGGACACATCTGTATGTAACCTGTTTTTTTTTTAAGGCAGATTTGCTGTTTATGCCCAGTGTGGGAGGAGAGTACCGTACGTAGCCTATTTTTTAAAACCCAAGCTTTGGTATAAGCTGTTGTATAAGAGCTCTGCTACAAACAGAAACTACTAGGCATTTAGGTGTCCATTTAGCGTGACTCTGTAATCGGGACAGTTGGAGAGTCAATGGGACAGTCCATAAGAACATTGTCATCAATTTTCTGACCATTCCACACAAGTTATATTGGTTACTCGCTCCACTGAGCAACATAATACATGTCATTGTTTTTTGCTCTCGGCATCAGCAAAAGTGTATGTACTTGCCGTTGCAGGCACCTTCGCCGGGTCCCATTGCACAAAACATCACTGGGTACTCATATCGTGTAATGTGTGCCCAGATTTAGGGCCAACAGCAAAACAGCTGAATATAAGAAGAGGTCTTTATAGGTCTCTTTTATTAATTCCATTATTCCTGTTCCAAAGTGAGTAAGCAGCGTCTTAAGTACTGTGCTGGACAGTTCAGGTGCCACTTAAATATTGCAATAGTCCTTGCTGATTAAAAGCTCCTATATACGCTTAACCTCCTATTTGCTAAACCTCATGCTGAATATCATTGTCCATAGTGACGCACGAAGGCACATGAATCAGAAATGTCTGAAACTGTAGTAAGTTAGGTGGCTCTCTACACCAATCATCACCTCATATTGTATCTTAGCTTATACTGTAACTCCCCCCTTCCATACTAAAGGGTAGAATACCTACACAGTAGCGCGTCAACATCTAATTTTGTCATATTTACAGTTCTGTCACACAGGGCCGGATTAAGCCTTCGGGGGGCCCGGGGCACTTTAGACAGGAGGGCCTCCCACTTGACATTACTGGCCGCAAGGTAGCGCTGACATGTGGTACCTGTGATTAAAAATCCTCCTATGATGAGGCCTTTGCTGCTGCTGTCCTCCATGGGCCTGAGAAGCATATGATGAGCTCCACCAAGCAGAGGTCAGCACAAGCCTCTCAGCCTCTGACCTCTTGAGCTAAGTCTCATGGGACTTAGTCAACTCCCAGTATGGCACTGCACACTTGTGCAGTCAGTGTGCCTTGGCCCCCGATGCTCACCATTAATCATTGTCACATTGGCAGATAGGTGAAGCTGCAGCACTACCCCACTGCCATGCACAAAACCTTTAGCTTAAAAAAATATATAATGTGTTTTTTTTAATACATGCCAGCCACAGGGGGCCCCCTTTAATCCAGCCCTGTTGTCACGCATCCATAATGTACACTGACTATGCTTGCATGTTCCATGTCTTCATCTTGAAATATGGAACAATTTACATATATATTTGTGAATTGTAGACTGTTAGTATAAAGTATAAAGTTCAGTTCTATTAATTACAAAGTATTTCTTCCTGTGTTGAATACCACTAGGACAAAATGTCATATGTAGGCCACGATCGTATGTCTAATGCAGGTAGCCATCTTTGCTGTGATTTGTGCAGATCTCTGCAACCGCTTCTCCCCCAGGCCGACGTCAGCTAGAACAGTTGCCATCACCATTATCGGCAATTGCACCCACCCAATGCTAGATGCTAGTACAGTATCAATGAACTACTAGTACTACTAGTAATGAAGTACTAGTACAGTATCAATGAAATAGGCATGCACTTGACATATACACTAACTATTATATGGTACCAGGGGCGCTTTAAGACAGGAGACGGCCCGTGTATAGCTTCCTCCGACCGGTCCCCCTCTGTGCAGGGAGCAGCGCCCTCCTGCTGCCTATCGCAGTAGAGACTGAACACTAGAGGGCAAACTTTGCACTGCAGCCATTTTTCAGGCGGCCGCAGAACTCCTGAGGGTAACAATAGTTATCGTAGATCCTAGATAGGGTTAGAAGGAACCACCCATCCAGGATTGCCCCGGACAATTCAGTAATTATGACTGGTGTCTGGAGGGGTAGAGTTCCTGGATTATACAATGTCCAGTGAATAGGCAGCTAGTAGCTGTCTATTCCTGAACATTGTGTAGTACGGGAACACCGCCATTCCGGACTGTCAGGGGTGTGGATCAATAGTGAGGATTCTACATCAAACTGTCTTTATTTATTAGATGGCAGCTTTTTGTAGCCTCTTATTGGCAGAATTTAGAATCTCTAACTGGTGTTACACACTAACAAGTATATTAAATAACTATGAAATATCCTAGTTTGCTGCGTGTAAAGGGGCAGGTGATAAAGGGGATGTGGGTTCTTAAAAGAAATATACTGTAGGGCTCTATTTATCAAGCCTTGAAGAGACATAAAGTACCAGCCAATCAGCTGAAAAATGACAAGAGATGTTTGGTTGGTTCTACCCATATTATATGGTTAGACCCATATTATTTTTAAATGTATTTTTTTTTTATTGTGTTTTGTGACCTATCGTTTAACTGCAGATGAGTCTGGCCAGCTTCTGGAACTCTTATTATATTACCCTGCGTGACCAGACACTGAGCTTCTACAATGCCAAGAAAGATGAAGCCAAGGTACGTGGTTGTAAAATCATTACTTATTGCATATATATGGGGTACACCAGACACCCCCCTTCTTGCCCCTCTGCATGCTTCCCTGATGATGGTACCACTGCAGTGTGTGCCATGTGCTAGTACTGGCTGGCCCATCCCCATTTATTGTCCTGCATTAAACTGGAGGCTGGTTACACAAGTTCAGATCAGGGATGGAACATAAACTCGTATTAAAGTGATTTATCGCCCCAGAACAAAGCAGCTCAGAGGGGATGACAAAAGGACAGAGCAGCTTCTCTGTATATACTTGTCATCAGGTGTGTCCCAATCCTCTGTATAAATATACCCATAATTGGTCTCTGCTGTTCCCTGGTCACCATAGTGGAGCTCTGCTCTGTAGTCTGATAGCTCTAAGGAGGCTCCTCTCTGTGGACTAGCCACCGGTATGTGCACACTGGCGTATTTATAATTGGTGCAAGGTGTGCACACTCTGCACCAATTTAAATATACTCACTTCTCTGTCTGTCGGGCAGTGAAGTGGCAAAAATTGCTGGGAATATGGCCACCATGACCATTTTTTCGGTGATTCGTGCATAACCAATAGAAGTGTCCTTGGAAATGCAGCACGGGTGCCATGTTCCCAGAGACCTGCATATGCACAGTAGCCACTCTGCCAGCGTCTACTGTAATGCCGGTGAGGAGGGGGCCCAAACAGAGCCAGCACATGGGCCCGCTCCACTCTTAATGTACTTCTGCATGTACACTAGTGATGGAGCATGCATGCTGTCCAATAGAGTTCTCTGTGCATTGTATACAAATGGCTCTTCTTTGTGCACTTGTCACCGGTATGGTCCGTGCATTGTATACTAGTTACTGAAAAGTCTGTTTTGTGTATCAGTTTAGCTGTATAATTGTGTACTAATCATACTTATTCTGTCAATGGCAACACATTGTGGGCCAGGTGCACTAAGCTTCAAAAGTGATAAAATGGAGAGTGATAAACAGCCAGCCAATCAGCTCCTACCTGCCATGTCACAGGCTGCGTTTAAAAAATGTCAGGCAGGAGCTGATTGGTTGGTTGTTTATCACTCTCCATTTTATCACTCTTGAAGCTTAGCGCATCTGGCCCTTTTACAGAGGTTCCTCTTTATGCACTGGTCACTATTGGCCACTATTCAGTATAATTACATCACTGAAAACATTTGTTGTGTAATGAATGGTACATAATAAAGCCATCAATAACCTATACTAGAGCACACACATGACAAGATAAGGATGTATGTAATATCTCATTTTCAGAATGAAACTGCAATGCCTTCAGTCAGTGTGACTGGCGCAGTCTGCGAAAGGATAAAGGATTCTTCGGACAAAGCAAACCTCTTCAGTGTGAGGTACTGGACATATTTTAGACATTAGAAGGGGGGGTTATTCAGGATATAAATGCGAAAAACTCCACTGCTAAATAAAAGATGATAACAATAATTTGAAAAGATATATTTCCTTTTATTTTACAAAACATACATATAACAACAAATATATAGTGAACCAGGTATATATTTTTGTTATATGTGTGTATGTTTTGTCTGTGTATACCAGTATTAGGTTAACCTTATCATATATTATATTTTACCTATTGTTCGTTTAAAAAATAAAGAAATATATATTTTCAAATTATTGTTATTATCTTTTATTTAGCAGTGGAGTTTTGCACATTTATATCCTGAATACCCCCCTTCCTCTGTCTTGTTAAAGGGTGTTTTTCTGTAGTATACCCTAGGATTCATTTGCAGCAACCCCACATATATTAGTCACTCAGCGCAGTCTTTTCCCACCTTGTTTTTACCATATTTTAGACATTGCCTAATTTGGAGAAGACCCTTTTGAGGGTGTAACTGGACCAATTTATAAGGGACTCTAGCTATTTAAAAAATAAGACTGCGCTGTTGGAATTACCCAAAATAAATGTATTGACCCGTTTAGTGCCAACAGCTCTGTGAGAGATGTTTGAAATATCCGCTAAAAATGCCAGGGTGGCTCACATTTGTTATATAAATTCAAATAAAAGACGTTGTGTAAAAGAAAATGATATTCCCTTTGTAAGGTAAATATTACTGGTCATTATGATGATTAACAATGTTTGCTTGGCAATTTTCAAAATTCACTTGGCATTCAAAGGGTTAAAACAAAAATTGTTGTTGTAATAATTATGATTCACATATAAAATGGCCGGCCGTACACAATTAGTTCAAATCCATAATAGTTTTAAAACTTAGAAATAATGTAGCAGCAGATATCAATATACAGTTGTACCAGTCCCAGCAGCCACAAAGATTGCAGCTCTGCATAATTCTTCTGTTTTTCCCTCACAGATGTAGTCATTAGCGGTACTGCCCATAGTTCTTCTGTTTCTCCCTCGGAGATGTAGTCATTAGAATTGCTGTCCATAGTTCTTCTGTTTCTCCCTCAGAGATGTAGTCATTAGCGGTACTGCCCATAGTTCTCCTGTTTCTCCCTCAGAGATGTAGTCATTAGAATTGCTGTCCATAGTTCTTCTGTTTCTCCCTCAGAGATGTAGTCATTAGAATTGCTGTCCATAGTTCTTCTGTTTCTCCCTCAGAGATGTAGTCATTAGCGGTACTGCCCATAGTTCTCCTGTTTCTCCCTCAGAGATGTAGTCATTAGAATTGCTGTCCATAGTTCTTCTGTTTCTCCCTCAGAGATGTAGTCATTAGAATTGCTGTCCATAGTTCTTCTGTTTCTCCCTCAGATATGTAGTCATTAGCGGTACTGCCCATAGTTCTTCTGTTACTCCTGCACCAATATTTTCATTAGTGGTACTGCCCATAGTTTTTCTGTTTCTCCCTCAGAGATTTAGTCATTAGCAGTGCTGCCCATAGTTTTTCTGTTTCTCTTCATTAACCAGTGCTGTCCATAGTTCTTCTGTTTCTCCCTCAGATATGTAGTCATTAGCGGTACTGCCCATAGTTCTTCTGTTTCTCCCTCAGAGATGTAGTCATTAGCGGTACTGCCCATAGTTCTTCTGTTTCTCCCTCAGAGATGTAGTCATTAGCAGTACTGCCCATAGTTCTTCTGTTACTCCTGCACCAATATTTTCATTAGCGGTACTGCCCATAGTTCTTATGTTTCTCTTCACAGATGTAGCAGTGCTGCCCATAGTTTTTCTGTTTCTCTTCATTAACCAGTGCTGTCCATAGTTCTTCTGTTTCTCCCTCAGATATGTAGTCATTAGCGGTACTGCCCACAGTTCTTCTGTTTCTCCCTCAGAGATGTAGTCATTAGCGATACTGCCCATAGTTCTTCTGTTTCTCCCTCAGAGATTTAGTCATTAGCAATACTGCCCATAGTTATTATGTTTCTCTTCACAGATGTAGGAGTGCTGCCCATAGTTTTTCTGTTTCTCTTTATTAACCAGTGCTGCCCGTAGTTCTTCTGTTTCTCCCTCAGATATGTAGTCATTAGCGTTACTGCCCATAGTTCTGTTTCTCCTCACAGATGAAGTCATTTGCAGTGCTGCAGATAATGTAGTTCTGGCAGAACACTGTGTGGGTAGTTCTGGCAGAACACTGTGTGGGCAGCTATGTACATTATATTTGCACTGAGGCTGCTCCATTTAAAGCCATGAACACTTCCTGTTTTGCCAGGGCCTCTGATGGATCTGAATACCACTTCTCAGCTCCTTCTGCTAGAAAGATGGAAGTCTGGATCCAAGCAATTGATAATAAAGCAGGTGAGAATTGTTCCTGTTGCAGATGTATCTCTGTTTACAGAAAGTATACTCACTAATTGGTGCCTAAGTACATTGGACAGTAAAGCAATTGAATTTCAAGTGTATAAATGCTCTGCAACCAAGGTTTCTATACCACATATCTCTCTCTCAGAGCCACCCTCATACAGATCATCTCATAGTTATCCTCACTGGCCCTCACCATTTCTCAGTATGTTCTGCTGCAGCTCTACTCGTATGTTGCGGAGTTCTCAATGGAGGAGATGTATCAAGCTTTCTAAAGAGTGGAGACATTGCCCATAACAACCAATTGGCTTTCAGTTTATAGAATGATGGTGTCAAGCTCATTGGTTGCTAACGCAGCTTCTCCACTCTTTAGATGTTTTGATACATTTCCCCCTGTGTTTCAAAAATTATGATTTTCAGGGCCTTATTCTAGTTCACTCTTAGAGGTAAATTCCTTCTTAGCTGGACAAAACCATGTGCACTGCAGGGGGCAGATGTAACATGTGCAGAGAAAATAAGATTTGGGTGGGGTTTTACTTCAAAGTGAGATCTATATTGCAGTGTAAAAATAAAGCAGTCAGTATTTTCCCTGCACAGAAACAAAATAACTCACCCAATGCTAAATCTTTCTGCACATGTTACATCTGCCCCCCCCCCCTGCAGTGCACATGGTTTTGTCCTTCTAAGAAGGAATTTGCCTCTAAGAGTGAACTAGAATAAGGCCCTCAGTCTCCTGTATGCAAAAAAATAACTTTTTAAAGGGCAGCAATAATGGCCCAGGAGCACTGGCATGGTGAGTATTGCTGGTTTACAGCCACAAGTAAATGTATTCTCAACCAACAAAAAGTCCTAGCATTGAGTTCTCATTCTGAGGATACAAACATTTTTTTCTTGCATGTGAAAAAGGATGCGGTTCCTCAGTCCTCCAGTTGGAGAACACTGGGAACAAGTTGCGGTCTAGTGAATGCAGCCACATAAGCACTTTAAATTCTAAACACTCTCCTGTGTCCTCTCCCCTATACCCATGCCTGGCAGGAGGATTTCAGTGCTGCGACTTGTTGGTTTTATTTCCTTCATATGGTAAAACAGTGCCATGGTGCTGGCATTCTGTACCTTAGTCAATCCTTTCAATCATTTTGCCATTTCAATTTGGGCAAAATAAAACATTCCAACCATAGTTGTGGTTTTTATTTAAGGCATAGATGACTTGGAAGTTGTACAAAAGCACTACTCCAAAACCACGTGTCCAAGGACGTTTCTGGCAGATGGCATGTCAGTGTCGTGGTTAGACTTTTATCTTATTTACAGTACTTGTTCGACTGCACGGGGGACCGATTTGAATTAGAATAACCCCCAAAATGGAGATAAAGTAGAAGGTGGTAATGCACCAGCCAATCTGCTATGCTTGAAAAATGACAGTTAGGAGTTGATTGGCTGGTGTGTTATCTCCTTACACTTTATCTCCACTTTATCTCTTCATCAGGCTTCATACATCTGACCCAAAGGGCCTAATGATTGGACAGACACAACCGCATTCTATGTGCCTGTTCCGGTGTGTGCTTGTTCCTGTTCCGGTGCTTATTGTCTTTATTTCTTTTTCAGATGAGCCCGAAACTAAAAGGACTATATCAGCTTACAGTCCAGTGCATGACATTCCAAGGTTAGTAACCCAATGGCAAAATGACCCATGCCACTTTATCTATGATAGGATGTGAGGTCTTGTGCAGTTCTGTAAGCAGGCAAACAGAGAAACACTACAGCAACTGCAGCATTCATTTCATGTGTTAAAGTTGGCCACATGCATTGTAATTGATCAACCATTGTGGTCATATTTTACCTAATGGAACCAAAACTGTTTGTATGTTCTCAGAAAAACAAACACCATGGGGATGGGTTTCCGAAGTTATCCAAACATTACAGGTTGTAAGGATAACCATTCTTGAACATAGAAGTTTAAATGAAACTCACCGATATACTAATTAAATAGCTGTGCTTAAGTTTGGATATCCTTAAAACCAGGACTGTTGTGAAGTATTTTCTAAAATGGCCATGTTGGCCAAAAAATTTAAATGGGTAATAATATTAAATGAAAACCAGGCGTATTTTGCATTTTTTATTAATGTCTTTTTTAATTCTGCAGCCGGCATCACAGTTATTGATTGACATAAGTCCAAATTCCTACATTAATGCCCAAGTACTGAGGGGTAGATTTATCATTTGTCAATCAGGGGATTTATGTGCTATCCCCGTGCGTTATGGCAGGGGATAGCGCTTCCCCTGATACATGACACCCGCGATGTGGGTGTTTAACGGGTGGCGCTACAGGGGGTAGGCTTAGCGGAGCTATGATATTTTAAATAGAGCGCCTTGGTCTTACCTGATGTAAGGCGGTGCGGGGCTTAATTCCTAATGGGACCCTGTCGTTGTTCACCAGGTTTTTCTGCCATTGTGCGTCTCCAACCTTCTAACGCTCTGTGTCGCTTACTGGTCTCTGGCGTCTTTAAATTAAATCTGAGCATGCGCCGGGTATACAGCACCGTCCATTTCCCAGCATCCCATGCGCAGTTTTAATTTGAAGATGCCGGAGACCAGCAAGCTGCGCAGAGGGTTAGAAGGATAGAGACCCAGCTGACATCCGTTATGGGAGGACACGTATCCCTGACGGGGAGTATAACGCTCTCCCATAACGGATGTCATAATAATACTACATGCTGCCAATAACAGGACCCACTTTACCACGATAACATGGTGAAGCGGGTCCTGCCCCTTAAGGAATGATAAAGACCTCATGATAAATCTTCCCCTGAGTGTGCAAAGGCATTGAATAAAAGGGTTGCCACTTTTGACTAGTACTAAACCTTCTCTCTGTTAAGATCTAGCAATCTAGGACCAATTAAGTCCATTTAATAAACGATTCCGTTTCTGTGGACCAAACTTTTAGGCCAAACATGTGAGTAGGCTATATGAGTGAGACTGTATATTGGCTGGGAATGTTTAGACAGACCTCATTGAAGCCCTCTATCGTAAGCACTGCACTACTTGAGTGGCTGACAGATAAGTGTAGTTAGTGTGATTTACTAGGGATTAAGTACAAAAATAATTATTTCTCAACAGGAGGACGTTGTCATTTGAACCAGACACAAATGGTCATAGGTTTACAGCTAGCAGAGGTAAGATCCGCATTGGACATCGCTTCCTACTATAATCCCATTTCTTTAAACAACCTGGTGAAATTATCAATCAAACCTCTTTATGTCCCATAGTCTACACCACCGTGGACAACAGCAATTTAAGAACCACTTACACACCAACTCTAGTGGAGACAGATGATGCCAAAGAGAAACACAAAAAGGACAAGAATGTTTTCAAGAAGTTCTTCAAAAAATAAAAGACGTGTAATGTAATGAGATATCAGGTTGGCCTCGTAGGGCTAAAGCTGGTAATACACTTGTGAGATTTGGGCCCTTTTCCTCCGATTCCGATGGATTGGGCCGAGAAATCGAATGAAAAGTGTCAAATTACATGTGTTTCAGCTCCGATTCCGATACGTGGAGCTGAAAATCACTAGGGCTGCACTATAGATTTATTGGATTCTGCAGCCCTTGATAGCATCACATAGGATAAATCATATGTAAAAGGACCGCATACGATGCTATCCTGCATCCCGGGAAGCTGCTGTGCAGTTCAAGGGAAATCTTATGCGACCCTTGCCTCCGTGTATGGGAGCCTTTACAATAATAATAGTATTAATGTATTATGCCATCAGACTGACATGTAAAAGCCACACCCCTAAGGTTCTCATAGTGGGGGAGGGGACAGTGAATATGGTCAGTATTTTTTTCCTATTAAATAATAAATAAATTAAACAGTTTTTTAAATATATGCATAGATGACTACGTTTTGCAAATCAATAATAACTATATATATATATATATATATATATATATATATATAAAGAGTTCAGCAGTTATTACAATTCTATATAGTGATGTTTATTTTTATAATGATACATTGTAATAACAGAAGATTTTAAGTGAATGTGCAAAAAATTGTAGAAAATGATCTTAACGTTATCACTTTGAAATCTAGTTACTGGCGATCTAGTACAATGTATGGGTAGAATGGAGAAAACAATTGTAATGATTTAAAAATAAAGGTTTTATTTGTATGGAATAATAGCTGTATCCACTGAATAAATTATTTTGGAATTAGTTCATGTTCTCCAAAATGATTTACAGGGAAATATTGAGAAATGTAAGGTATGAAGTGTCACAGTGTGACTTAAGGTTGTAGCATAGAGTTCCTACTCTACCTCTATTGCATCTCCCTAGGGGCCACCAGATCCTACAGTGCTAGGCTTCACCTCTAGCAGCGACGTTTGATGGGGCGAATCAGGTCTGCCCTACCTCCGGTCCTGCCAGGTCTTACGTGGTACAAGGATCTGGAATTCCCTGGGAGTAGGCAAGAGGAGAACTAACTAAAAGCTACCTACAAAAAAGGGGAGGAAACTAAATAAAAAGCGACCTTGTTGCAAACAACAGAAAATGCAGCGATCTCGTCGCAGACAACTGAAAATACAGCAGCCTCACCACAATTGCTTGATAATCCTGCAATCCTGTCGCAAACATGAGAATAAGTGCTGCTTAATCTCAGAGGACAGGGGTGTGAGTCTACCCCCACTTCAAGTTCCGTTTCAGAGTGAGCGGACACTTGTTGTGGAGGGTGTGGCCTGAGTAGCCTGAACCAACTATTTCAAAATAAGGCCCACAAGGGGTCGGTATTCAAGTTGGTGATGCTCCCATGAGTCTGGGCATAACTAGACAAATGGTTTGGAGAGAAAAGAGGACTCTTATTTTGGGGCACTCTTACGGTTTGAAATGAAAATTTAATAGTTTTAAAATGTAACTTTTATTAGAGTTATAGTAAAACCCTATATTTTACATTTTAAAACTATTACATTTTCATTTCAAACAGTAAGAGTGCCCCCCAAAAAAGAGTCCTCTTTTCTCTCCAAACCATTTGTCTAATCTCAGAGGACGAAAACCCTTGGGTCAATCCCAAGAGGCCCAACAGACCAGCCTCCATGGATGTAATGATCCCTAATTGCCTCACCTGCTGCTGCGCGCTCTAGTCGCGGCGTCCTGGCTGCTTAGCAACAGCCAGGACACTAGCCGGGCCGCCCGGCATCTTCTGGTTGCCAGGCAACTGGCAGGAAGACGGATGGCAGAAGTGACATTCTGCCCCGGTTGCCTGGCGACCGCTGGGACACTGGATGGAGCCTGCAGCCGCCTGCTGGATCCCGGGGACTGACAGCAGCTAAAGGTCCCCAGATCCTAACACCTGCTCTGCACATCAGTGACAGAGGCCCAGTATTCATATAGTGGAGAGATTACATATACTACTCATTTCTAGTGTTAGCAAGTAATACAAATTTATATTTCAAGGAAATAATATAATTGGTATTAGATACCCAGGGCCAGATGTATCAAGTTTCAAAAAGAGATAGTGTAAAATGGAGAGCTCCTAATACCATGTTACAGGCTGGGTTTGACAAAGGACAGATACAGATTTTCCCAATTTTTAATTTACATGAGGCTTGGGCCTTTGGCAGGGCCACTCCTGAATGATAAATCTGGACAAATATCCACAAGTTTGGGTAGAGATTGGGCCACAAAAAGGGAAAATTGAGGTTGCTGTTGGTGGGATTTTAATTCAAAGCTTATTGAATTGATCCCAGAAGGGGTAAAACAAATAATTATTTATCCTGGAAAACTAGAGGAATGGTCAAGAGTTTGACATCTACTGTTTAATGATATAAAAAGTATAGCAAAATCTTGCAATTGCATCTCAATAAAATTATAGTAACAACAGCACTATAATGGAAACTACTAAGAGGGGAACTAGGAGTCACTATTTCAGGTGACAAATTCAAGAAAGCAGTGTCACAAAGCAATGAGAAAGGCAGGCCACATGCTTAGTTGCATAGGGAGATGACTCAGTAGCAGAAAGAATAATGCGGGGATGTGGTCAGGATCCTGAAAGTCAGAATCCCCACAGATTCTGACAGTATATACTACCTGTCATTTTTCAAACACAACCTGTGACATGGCAGGTAGGCGCTGATTGGCTGGCTGTTTATCAATCTCCATTTTATCACCTTTTAAGCTTAGTACATCTGGCCTTGAGATCATGCAGTCCTTTGCTAATAGTTTTCCTGCAACAAGGGCATAAATCATAATACTTCCAGGACATAAGGGCATCTTAACTCAGCAATTTTTGATCCTAAACTTATTTCCAAGGGGTCAGTATTGCTTCTCATAGTTACTTCTTGGCTTCTCTTAAAATTGATATCAAGTTATTCAGTGTGATGTCATCAGACCAGCAGCCAATGGTAAACAGTCATGACAATGTGTTCTATGTATGTTCTGTGTATGTATGTATGTATGTATGTATAGTGTATGTGCGTCTCTCTCTCTCTCTCTCTCTCTCTCTCTCTCTCTCTCTCTCTATAGAAATAATATTCAAATTCCCATTGTACTTCTCAGGTGAAAATGTCAGCATTACACAAATAAATACTATTGGGTCATTTATATACATAAAAAAATCAGTACACCTTTTGATCTGTCTCTCATCTTATTAACAAAAATTTGTTTAAAAAAAATATCAGTACATCAAGACCAGACATTTGCATGGCTACACAAACTTATAATGCTATTATCTGTGCCTCATTGCCCATCCATGGGTTCAAGTCTATTAATAAAATACATAATTTAGCTTTCAAGACCTATACATCACAACCTTTCTATTTACACAGAACTGATCCGTATGACTGAGATATCATACTTTTTACATATTTATCCACGCCCTCCATTCCGGCATCTCCATGTGCAGCCTAAAGAGGAGGAGGGCTGGCCACACCTTCCTGCACCGGCCACGTCCCCTCCCAGTACCTGGGCCTGGCATAGCTGTCAACGCCCCTGACTCAGCCTGCAACAAACTGGGCCCTTTTTTTGAAGTAGGGGACAGCGGTGTGTCAGGAATGCCCACTTTGATTGGCAGGGGAGCTAACGTTGTAGTTTCCACAGAAAAAATCCAAGCACCCATTCATCCATGATCTGGGGCATGATTGCTAGTGGGTGGCCTACTGTGGATCTTCCCTGTATATGTGGACCAGGCCAACCCCAAGATATATTTAGCAGAACATCTGACCGGTAAGCCCACAACCTTCACGCTTTGGACCCTAAATTCCAGAACATCTGTAGTTTGTGGATCAACAGGCTGTGCATTGGTTTCAGTCTACACAGTGGCTGTCACTCAAGTCCATGTGAGCAACATGTGTATTGTACTTTAAGGAAATTACCCATTTCATTGTGTCTCTGTGGGTAAGTACAGTGAATGGGGCTTCAGATGTGGTCATTAGTTTTTTGTTTCTGTTTTTGTGCAATGGCGTCACTTAGGACTTGCAGGATCACTTCTTCGTTGTTCTCCACATTATATTCTGCCAGGTTTAATAGTTTGTCAAAGTCCTTCTCACTATAAGTTAAATTAAGAATCCTGTAAGGTGAGAAGAGGCCTGTCAGTGCCACCATCCCGTCTTCTTTTTCCTCCTCTGTTTGTCGCTCCACTCCTGTGAACAAAGGAAGTCAGTGTTATACAGTGTATACAGTATAAGTGCATTTAGTATGACTGTGCGGTGGGCAGAAGGCGGCTGCAGGGGAATGCCCAGGCGCTCCCATAAAACACTGGCCATTCCCCTGGGAGCGCAGTTGTGCTGTTCCCTGCTCGGGGCAGGAGGCTGATGTCAGCACCTGCCACCTCTTCGGCAATCAGCGGCGGAAATGAAAGTCAGTTCATTCTGACTTTTATTTCATAAGGGAAAATAAATAATGTGAAGGTTGGTGACCATGGAATGATTTCGGTCTCCTTTGGCCGCACATGTTCGGCCGTTCGTCGGGGGTTCCAGGCATCGCTTACTAGCTCAATAGGCAGCGAGTGGGTCTGAATCCGGCATGACACAGTGTAGGGAGTTGCATAGCTTACCTGGACGACTGAATTGTTGAAATGTGTTATTTACTAAAGGAAAGTGCAGGACAGCGGGAACATCGGGGTTCTCTGGGTCAGAAAATACATAGCATTCCTTCGGGTTCTTTCTGTCCTCTTCGCTCAGCTGTACTTTAGGAAAGGGGATGTGCTGCTCAGTGCAGTACCTTTGGGTTCGGTCGACGGACTGAAATGGAAGAAATGCCAAGTGGGTGAACTGCAATGTATAACAATTAGGAAGTATTTCTAGTGGGTGTCACAGGATCGCCGAGACCACCGGACCCATTACATCAGGAGCCTGTGTTTTATTTTCCATCTGCTCTGGGAGTCTATGGGTTACCAGGTCGACAAGAGGAAGGTCAACATGCATTGGGTCGACCAATGAAGGTCCACATGCAACAAGGTTGACATGTCTGAAGGTCGACATGGGGTTAGGTCAACACAAGCATTAGGTCGACAGTCAAAAGGTCGACATGGGGTTTTCCTTTTTTTCCAGAATGTCGACACAGTCGACATGGACACTAAAAAAGTCACTTACTTTAAACTTATCTGACAGCCCATAGTCAAACGAGAGCATGACATCCACTTTCCGTTCCTCCCGGAGCAGCGGCGGGAAGCTGGCATTGATGTAATAAGCGGTATCCACCAGGCAGAGCTGATCCATGGCCGGAGTCAGCTTGTTGGGGGATTTATCCAGCTCTGTGTCTGAAAGATGAGCCAAACAATTGATCCCATTACTAAAGTCTTTCTGAATTTCCTAATACATCCATCGGTACTCTTTACCTAGCACGGCGCCCATCGTGGTCATCGCGGTCATTGAATGCACTAAAAAATCGGGTGCGACGCGATGCCCGCGATTTCCTATAGGGAACAATGTTAAATTTCTCAATTGACCCGATTTTACTGTTCAATGCCTCAATTGACACGATTTTTCCATAGGAAACAATGTTAAATGGCCCACAGAGGCCAAATACCCACCCTGAAGTGTGAAATGGCGCCCACAATTGTTAACACCACCCCACGATCAACGTGAACCCGAAGCGTGGCGAGCGCAGCGAGCCCACGAGGGGCGGCGATACGCGTCCTACGACCTTTTCATACCCCCACTATCCACGTCGGCGTGGAGTTGAGAATAGAATAGTGTGGCGAGCCACGAGCCCGAAGCGTGGCGAGCGGACGCGGATACCTATGAAGCCCGCAAAGGGACGCATTTACCTTTGAACGTATCCTCGTTCGGTGGCTCGCTACGCTCGCCACACTATTCTATTCTCAACTCCACGCCGACGTGGATAGTGGGGGTATGAAAAGGTCGTAGGACGCGTACCACCGCCCCTCGCGGGCTCGCTGCGCTCGCCACTCTTCGGGTTGACGTTGATCGTGGGGTGGCGTTACCAATTGTGGGGGCCATTTCACACTTCAGGGTGGCTATTTGGCCTCTGTGGGCCATTTAACATTGTTTCCTATGGAAAAATCGTGTCAATTGAGGCATTGAACAGTAAAATCGGGTCAATTGAGAAATTTAACATTGTTCCCTATGGGAAATCGCGGGCATCGCGTCGCACCCGATTTTTAGTGCATTCAATGGCCGCGATGCCCGCGATTTTTTTACCTGCGATGCCCACGATCAAAATCGTGGGCGCCGTGCTAGGTAAAGAGTACCCATCCATCTATTAATATTTGGGTCCGGACAACGGCAGTAGGTATAGTCCCAGAAAAAAATCAACCATAAAAAGTGACAGGTTTATGACTATCCCACATAAAAAGTGACAGGGTTATGACTATTCATGAATTAAAAGGGTCAAGGGTCACAACTGGTCCTGTTTTGGTTTTACAAACTGGCCCAACACGGCTGATTGTTGTTACATCTGTTTGAAATGGTTGTGCAATATGTCCAATATTTTAAAATTAATCATGTATATAAGCCCAGCTATGTTGAAGGTTATGATGTGCGGCTGCCTTGTGCATGTATCCATTTTAAGATCAAAATTTATATCTCATAATATGCATTGCATTTTTGTAGCGTATAAATGCTGCATACCGGGCGCAATATTATGTTTTATGGCTGTAATAAGCTTCAAAATAATTCATACAGCTATATAGCCATATTTAATATCCAATTGTTCAGAATGATATGAACTGGATCATTTATGAAAAACATTGTGTATACAACAACGCTGTAAATAGTTATTATAATTCAAAGAATAACAAGGCAAAAACTAATTATATACCTTTTATAAAAGATCATTCTGTTGTACTTAAAATTGTCCCTTTCATATAGTGTATTTTTCTCCCAATTCTCCATAAAGATATTAGCATAATAGGGTGCAAATTTTGTACCCACAGCCGGCCCTTGTTTTTGGACATAGTGTCCACCATTGAACTCAAAATGGTTGTGAGTTAAAATGAACCTAATGCCCTCTATGAGGAAATATTTTTCTTTTTCAGGTACCCCATTGCCCGCTTCAAGAACCTGTTGTACTGCTTCTAATCCTTTGATATGTGGTATAGACGTATACTGTATAATGCCTGTACAGTCACTGCGGCCCATTTATACGTAGGATGCCAAATTACGTTTTGTATTTCCTTTAAAATTTGTGTAGAATCTCTTAAGTATGATTTTTGCTGTTTTACGTATGGTTGTAATTTGAGATCTAAATAGTGGGTTAAATAAAATGTTAAAGACTCCATGCCCGCCACTATAGTTCTTCCTGGGGGGTGGTCTCTATACTTATGGACCTCGGGTATATGATAGAAGATTGGGACTTTGGGTTTACTTACAAATAGATATTCATATTCTTTGTTGCAGATAACACCATCTGTTTTTGCTTTGTTCAATATAACAAATATCTCATCCTTGTAAATCTCAAGAGGGTTATTCGCCAATTTTTCATATGTGTCTAAATCCTCAATCATTCTATATGCTTCCAAAATGTAAGCTGAGCGGTCTTGGAGGACTACTGCGCCTCCTTTATCCGCTTTTTTATGACCAGCTCGTCATCATTCTTAAGATCTTTTAAAGCTCTTTGTTCTTGAGGGTTAAGACTGCTACACAGTCTATTATTGAAGGCCACAAGGGGTTTAGGAGTTTGTGAATTTGTAGATGGATTTTTCAAGAAATGTCTTTGTAGAGTATGGTTTCTTACATATTTATTCAAGTCTATGTAAAGATCAAACTTTTTAGAGTGTTGATCTGGTACAAATTTGATTCATTTATTTAATATTTGGATTTGTGATTTGGATAGAGTCTTCTTTGTGAGATTGATGAGACCTGTATTTGATCTCTCTGGGGGAAGATTCCTTCCCTCTTTTTTGGGGAATTTTCCACCCCCTCTCTTTCCCTTTCTCCTAAGGACCTTTTTATTCCTATGGGGGATTCTAGTCTTGCATGTGTAGTTTCCTGTATATGCTGAAAAATTCCTCTCCTTTTCTCTCCTAAAAATGAGTATTATTTCGTGGAGACGGTGATCTGAAAACATCATAGCGGTTAGATGTTTCTGGGAAGTATCTATCCCTTGGCGGAGAATAGCATTTATTAGAGTATTTTCTCAGATTTCCATGATAAGGGGATCTATATGATCTTATTCTATTTCATCCTTGATAGGAAACTCTCTGTCTTGGGTAGCTATGATCTTTTACACTATAGTGTCCTTCATCTCGCTCATCTCTATACTGGACTTGGCGTCTAGGTAATGGGTTAAAGTTGTTGTTATTGGATTGAGGCCAATCACCGACTTTACCATTATCATAATCTTGCTTGTCCTTATAGAATTATTTCTGTTTTCTATAGATTATTTCCATCTCTAATGAGTCAAGTTTCCCTTGTAGATCAATCACATCTTTTTTTAAATCATCATCCTCTTCATTTAGTCATAACTGATTCTTCTAATTTGTTTAATTCCTTTTTCCTTTCATTGGTTATTAAGCCTGAACAATCATCCAAAGTTTTGTTGCAATTGTCTAGGAATTCATCATTTTCCTGACCCATAGTAGGTTTTTAAGAATTCGTAGGCCCTGAAGCGACTCTTCAGACTATTCTCCACAAAATAAAAGAATACAGTATGATTTGGGGCTTTTCCATTAACCAGGACAAGTCTCAGGATTTAAACCGGGGCCCGCAGACACATCACCATTGGGAAGCAGGCAGTCACATATGATGGGCCTCAACTGCAATAAAGTATCTTGGAGTCTATATACCAAAATGCATACATGACCTATACAGACTTAATATCAATACAACTCTAAAATCTGCCCTGGAGGAACTAGACAAATGGAGACATCTCATGCTCTCCTATCTAAGACATATCCATCTTTTAAAAATGATAACATTTCCGAAACGTAACAATCTTCCGCAATTTCATATGGCAAAATAAGCTTATGGAAACTCCAGCAGCACGTGTCCAATGGAGGAGTAAATCTTCCTAATTTAAAACTCTATAATCAGGCTGGGGTGTTCGGATATATTAGAGACTGGATACATAACACGTCTAATCACACCAACACCATTACTGTATTGATCAATTGTTCCTGCCACATCAACAGCTGCTCTCATTCTTACATTGTCATAAACAAGAAATCTCAGACTGTTACCCAAAACCCGCACTTGATAACAACATGTACGTCTGCCCGAAATGCAGCATCCCCAATGCCACGTTTAAACATTCCAGGTGGGACTGCCCTGGAGACAGGTACAGGGATTCTCCACATCATATCTTTTAAGTCATCCCCCACTAACAGCTGAATGGGCGATCCTAGGGATTTTCCCTCCCAATACAATGATTTTGGCGTGATAGCAAAAAGGTAATGCTCACCATCTCAGCGGTTGCCAGCAAATGTATTTTACACCAATGGATCCACACAGAACCTCCTACTATACCTTTGTTCCGGGCCAAAGTCTTCCATGTGTTTCACATGGAATGGTTGGAGACGTCCAAAAAGAAGAACCCACAGAAAAATTCTTTCAGATATGGGAGGGTCTTATAGACTCTTTATGAAATGATCTCAAAACACAAATGTACAAATGCTTTTGATCCACGCAGTGGTACAAAACACACATGCCGTCAGGTGAAGATCCAATTGATCTCTCAACCAGCAATGCTACTGTCTGATTGTGGGCATTCTCTGGTTCATGTCCGTCCAATTCTAGCATTTTTCATGAAGGTTCATGAACCTTTTGTTTCTTACGGGCATTTGCAATGTTTTCTCTGTGAGACAGAATTGTTTAACATTTGTATAAAAATTGTAATGTGTAACTGTGACTGATACATGCATTTTTATTATGCTTAATCCTTAATAATCAAATTATAAAATATATATATATATATACATATTATAATGAACTTTGTTTTATAAGCAGGCTGACATCTTCACCAACAGAATTATGAAAATGAAGCTCTTTGAGTTTTGGAAGATCAGACTTCATTTAACAAACTACGACAAGATCTAATCAAATATTTTGTGGAGTTATGAATTGTAATAGTAGACACATTACTTAATAAGGGCATCAGAGATGATTTCCAATTCTTAAATAAGAATACACCGATCATCCCCATTGCCTGCCCAAACTTCCTAAGCCGCGCCAAGACCCACAAAGATGTCCCACTTTAGTGGGTATTTATTTTCTTACCTCTGGCTACTCAGAATATGTTGAATTATTCCTTAAAAATATGTGAAGAACTTAATCTCTTGCATTAAGGATACAACCAGAGTATTACAGATCATGAATAACATTGAATTTAGGGATTACATTTGACTAGTAATGAATGGGTAACAATTGATATTCAATCTCTATTCTGCAAAATAAGGATATAATTAGCTGCAAATAATTTTTAGATGATCCATCACTTAAATACACATACAATTTCTTTATGTATCCTCAGGAAATTAATTTTAAGCTACAATTCTTTCACATTCTTGGACACTTTTTTTGTAAAAATAAATTCTTTATTTCAAAGTTATTTTAAATAGTACAGTACAAAAGTAGCAAACGGAGTCTATGGTAAGTCAATGAGTCGACATTCTTGACACATTTTATATAAAAATGGAGGGCACTACAATGGGTACTGTTTTCACTCCCACTTTCACCAATCTCCATGTGGGGAGCTATTATTGTAAACAAGTTCTGGAGACCATCTTTTCAAGAAAATCCTGATAACATAGTATAAATAAGCAGTTCTCAAATTATATTGTTCTGAGACCCATTCATACAATAAAAATTATTACAGGACCCCAGCAAGTTATCACAAAATTGTCACCCACATGTGTGGTCAGCAGACCGCACATACATAGCAGTATTGTGGAGGCACAAAATGATGCAAGGAGTCTGAAGTAACAGACAATTCAACTGATTTTTAAACTCCTTGGAGCACAGGCTGAGAGATTAGAGAAGTCATCAGTCTGATGGTCGGCAACATGGAGTCACAACCACATGGGTCCTGACCCCACTTTGGGGTCAGGACCCACAGTTTGAGAACCACGGGTATAGATATATAGATGACATTTTAATCATATAAGAGGGTTCATTAGAAGGTTTTGATGATTTTTTGGGGAAATATCAGAACTATTCATTATAGTTTATCTTATACATATAAAATTAATGAAAATGTATTGAATAGCTAGAACTTGTTTTAATTGGTGAAGGAAAACAATTACTCATTATTAGGTTAAACGGTAGATACAAATAACTAGGTCCACTATAACAGTGGCCATACTAAAAAACAAAACAAATATCTTATTTTAACAGTTCTGTAACATTTGCAGAAATTGCTCTGCTTCTGTGGAATTTAATGAACAACTTAGATCATTGCAGTCTTTATTTTTTACTTTCAACTCTGCCTCTGAAATTAGTTTTTCAGGGTCACCTCTCTTTGAACCTTCCTGAGTAGATCTAAGTTGATCATTAAATTCCACAGAAGCAGAGCAATTTCTGCAAATGTTACAGAACTGTTGAAATAAGATATTTGTTTTTTAGTATGGCCCCTGTTATAGTGGACCTAGTTATTTGTATCTACCATTTAACCTAATAATGAGTGAGCAATTGTTTTCCTTCACCAATTAAAACAAGTTCTAGCTATTCAATACATTTTCATTAATTTTATATGTATAAGATAAACTATAATGAATAGTTCTGATATTTCAAAAAAAATCATCAAAAACTTCTAATGAACCCACTTATGTGATTAAAATGTCATCTATATATCTATACCCGTGGTTCTCAAACTGTGGGTCCTGACCCCAAAGTGGGGTTCAACCATCTCTGCATGTGGTTGTGACTCCATGTTGCCGACCATCAGACTGATGACTTCTCTAATCTCTCAGCCTGTGCTCCAAGGAGTTTAAAAATCAGTTGAATTGTCTGTTACTTCAGACTCCTTGCATCATTTTGTGCCTCCACAATACTGCCATGTATGTGCGGTCTGCTGACCACACATGTGGGTGACAATTTTGTGATAACTTGCTGGGGTCCTGTAATAATTTTTATTGTATGACTGGGTCCCAGAACAATATAATTTGAGAACTGCTGATTTATACTATGTTATCAGGATTTTCTTGAAAAGATGGTCTCCAGAAATTTGTTTACAATAATAGCTCCCCACATGGAGATTGGTGAAAGTGGGAGTGAAAACAGTACCCATTGTAGTGCCCTCCATTTTTATATAAAATGTGTCAAAAATGTCGACTCATTGACTTACCATAGGCTCTGTTTGCTACTTTTGTACTGTACTATTTAAAATAACTTTGAAATAAAGAATTTATTTTTACAAAAAAAGTGTCCAAGAATGTGAAAGAATTGTAGCTTAAAATTAATTTCCTGAGGATACATAAAGAAATTGTATGTGTATTTAAGTGATGGATCATCTAAAAATTATTTGCAGCTATTTATATCCTTATTTCGCAGAATAGTGATTGAATATCAATTGTTACCCATTCATTACTAGTCAAATGTAATCCCTAAATTCAATGTTATTCATGATCTGTAATAATCTTTTGCATTAAGGATACAACCAGAGTAAGTTCTTCACATATTTTTAAGGAATAATTCAACATATTCTGAGTAGCCAGAGGTAAGAAAATAAATACCCACTAAAGTGGGACATCTTTGTGGGTCTTGGCGTGGCTTAGGAAGTTTGGGCAGGCAATGGGGATGATCGGTGTATTCTTATTTAAGAATTGGAAATCATCTCTAATGATGCCCTTATTAAGTAATGTGTCTACTATTACAATTCATAACTCCACAAAATATTTTATTAGATCTTGTCGTAGTTTGTTAAATGAAGTCTGATCTTCCAAAACTCAAAGAGCTTCATTTTCATAATTCTGTTGGTGAAGATGTCAGCCTGCTTATAAAACAAAGTTAATTATAATATATATATATTTTTTTTATAATTTGATTATAAAGGATTGAGCATAATAAAAATGCATGTATCAGTCACAGTTACACATTACAATTTTTATACAAATGTTAAACAATTCTGTCTCACAGAGAAAACATTTCAAATGCCCGTAAGAAACAAAAGGTTCATGAACCTTCATGAAAAATGCTAGAATTGGACGGACATGAACCAGAGAATGCCCACAATCAGACAGTAGCATTGCTGGTTGAGAGATCAATTGGATCTTCACCTGACGGCATTTGTGTTTTGTACCACTGCGTGGATCAAAAGCATTTGTACATTTGTGTTTTAAGATCATTTCATAAAGAGTCTATAAGACCCTCCCATATCTGAAAGAATTTTTGTGGGTTCTTCTTTTTGGACGTCTCCAACCATTCCATGTGAAACACATGGAAGACTTTGGCCCGGAACAAAGGTATAGTAGGAGGTTCTGTGTGGATCCATTGGTGTAAAATACATTTGCTGGCAACCGCTGAGATGGTGAGCATTACCTTTTTGCTATCACGCCAAAATCATTGTATTGGGAGGGAAAATCCCTAGGATCACCCATTCAGCTGTTAGTGGGGGATGACTTAAAAGATATGATGTGGAGAATCCCTGTACCGGTCTCCAGAAATTATTTATAAGTGGGGCAGTCCCACCTGGAATGTTTAAACGTGGCATTGGGGATGCTGCATTTCGGGCAGACGTCCATGTTGTTATCAAGTGCGGGTTTTGGGTAACAGTCTGAGATTTCTTGTTTATGACAATGTAAGAATGAGAGCAGCTGTTGATGTGGCAGGAACAATTGATCAATATTGGTGTTGGTGTTATTAGACGTGTTATGTATCCAGTCTCTAATATATCCGAACACCCCAGCCTTATTATAGAGTTTTAAATTAGGAAGATTTACTCCTCCATTGGACACGTGCTGCTGGAGTTTCCATAAGCTTATCTGCGGTCGCTTATTTTGCCATATGAAATTGCGGAAGATTGTTACGTTTCGGAAATGTTATCATTTTTAAAAGATGGATATGTCTTAGATAGGAGAGCATAAGATGTCTCCATTTGTCTAGTTCCTCCAGGGCAGATTTTAGCGTTGTATTGATATTAAGTCTGTATAGGTCATGTATGCATTTTGGTATATAGACTCCAAGATACTTTATTGCAGTCAAGGCCCTTCATATGTGACTGCCTGCTTCCCAATGGTGATGTGTCTGCGGGCCCCGGTTTAAATCCTGAGACTTGTCCTGGTTAATGGAAAAGCCCCAAATCATACTGTATTCTTTTATTTTGTGGAGAATAGTCTGAAGAGTCGCTTCAGGGCCTACGAATTCTTAAAAACCTACTATGGGTCAGGAAAATGATGAATTCCTAGACAATTGCAACAAAACTTTGGATGATTGTTCAGGCTAAATGAAGAGGATGATGATTTAAAAAAAGATGTGATTGATCTACAAGGGAAACTTGACTCATTAGAGACGGAAATAATCTATAGAAAACAGAAATAATTCTATAAGGACAAGCAAGATTATGATAATGGTAAAGTCGGTGATTAGCCTCAATCCAATAATCCTAATAACAACAACTTTAACCCATTACCTAGACCCCAAGTCCAGTATAGAGATGAGCGAGATGAAGGACACTATAGTGTAAAAGATCATAGCTACCCAAGACAGAGAGTTTCCTATCAAGGATGAAATAGAATAAGATCATATAGATCCCCCTATCATGGAAATCTGAGAAAATACTCTAATAAACGCTATTCTCCGCCAAGGGATAGATACTTCCAAGAAACATCTAACCGCTATGATGTTTTCAGATCACCGTCTCCACGAAATAATACTCATTTTTTAGGAGAGAAAAGGAGAGGAATTTTTCAGCATATACAGGAAACTACACATGCGAGACTAGAATCCCCCATAGGAATAAAAAGGTCCTTAGGAGAAAGGGAAAGAGAGGGGGTGGAAAATTCCCCAAAAAATAGAGAAGGAATCTTCCCCCAGAGAGATCAAATACAGGTCTTATCAATCTCTCAAAGAAGACTCTATCCGAATCACAAATCCAAATATTAAATAAATGAATCACATTTGTACCAGATCAACACTCTAAAAAGTTTGATCTTTACAAAGACTTGAATAAATATGTAAGAAACCATACTCTACAAAGACATTTCTTGAAAAATCCATCTACAAATTCACAAACTCCTAAACCCCTTGTGGCCTTACCTTCTAAATTTACCCAATCAAATCTAGAGGAAGTCATATAGATATGTACTTTAATTTGGTAAAAGAAGACTTTAAGTCTTTAAAAATCAATAAATAGACTGTGTAGCAGTCTTAACCCTCAAGAACAAAGAGCTTTAAAAGATCTTAAGAATGAGGACGAGCTGGTCATAAAAAAGCGGATAAAGGAGGCGCAGTAGTCCTCCAAGACCGCTCAGCTTACATTTTGGAAGCATATAGAATGATTGAGGATTTAGACACATATGAAAAATTGGCGAATAACCCTCTTGAGATTTACAAGGATGAGATATTTGTTATATTGAACAAAGCAAAAACAGATGGTGTTATCTGCAACAAAGAATATGAATATCTATTTGTAAGTAAACCCAAAGTCCCAATCTTCTATCATATACCCGAGGTCCATAAGTATAGAGACCACCCCCCAGGAAGACCTATAGTGGCGGGCATGGAGTCTTTAACATTTAATTTATCCCACTATTTAGATCTCAAATTACAACCATACGTAAAACAGCAAAAATCATACTTAAGAGATTCTACACAAATTTTAAAGGAAATACAAAACGTAATTTGGCATCCTTCGTATAAATGGGCCGCGGTGACTGTACAGGCATTATATACGTCTATACCACATATCAAAGGATTAGAAGCAGTACAACAGGTTCTTGAAGCGGGCAATGGGGTACCTGAAAAAGAAAAATATTTCCTCATAGAGGGCATTAGGTTTATTTGAACTCACAACCATTTTGAGTTCAATGGTGGACACTATGTCCAAAAACAAGGGCCGGCTGTGGGTACAAAATTTGCACCCTATTATGCTAATATCTTTATGGAGAATTGGGAGAAAAATACACTATATGAAAGGGACAATTTTAAGTACAACAGAATGATCTTTTATAAAAGGTATATAATTAGTTTTTGCCTTGTTATTCTTTGAATTATAATAACTATTTACAGCGTTGTTGTATACACAATGTTTTTCATAAATGATCCAGTTCATATCATTCTGAACAATTGGATATTAAATATGGCTATATATCTGTATGAATTATTTTGAAGCTTATTACAGCCATAAAACATAATATTGTGCCCGGTATGCAGCATTTATACGCTACAAAAATGCAATGCATATTATGAGATATAAATTTTGATCTTAAAATGGATACATGCACAAGTCAGCCGCACATCATAACCTTTTCAACATAGCTGGGCTTATATACATGATTAATTTTAAAATATTGGACAGATTGCACAACCATTTCAAACATGTGAACATTTCACATTTTTGCTATTTTCTGACAGTGTCATTGCTTGCAACAGATGTAACAACAATCAGCCGTGTTGGGCCAGTTTGTAAAACCAAAACAGGACCAGTTGTGACCCTTGACCCTTTTAATTCATGAATAGTCATAAACCTGTCACTTTTTATGGTTGATTTTTTCTGGGACTATACCTACTAACAGCAGTATTCAAATGTTTCTGCCAATGGGCACGCAAATATGATTTCAGCTCTTTACCCCGGGCGAGCTGAAATGATGAGAAAGTCACCCATGTGGTCGCGCAAACAGGGCTTTAATCATCGCGCCAATTAGTTTGGTCGGGTTTAACCGCTTTACACGTCCAAACCTGACCTCAATGGGTGTGATCAGGGTGATAATAAACATCATTTGCACCTCCCGTCACTTTGGATGGGAGGTTGAGCACGATAAAACATTTGAATCCGGCCCTTTGGTTTGTTTACTTAAAGAGTGCGTCATATGAATATTTATATGTACCTTCATTTTTATCATACAAGAATAAAGGGTCACAAACTCCCGGCCTGTGTTACTGAGGTGAGAGATCAGGAGGGAAATATTCAAAAGGTACTTGTGTAATATCACGGCTCCCATCGTATGGCATCGTATGCCATATGTAGTGGCATACGATGCGATGCGATGGCATTCGTTTTTAATCTTAAATGCATCCAAATGCATTAAAATTAGTATGAAACATGTTAATTGGCCCCCAAATGTCATTTTTCACTGTGTACCACCCCCAACCCGAAGCGTGGTGGTACGCGTCCTACGACCTTTTCATACCCCCACTATCCACGTCGGCGTGGAGTTGAGAATAGAAAGTGTGGCGAGCGCACGCGGATACCTGGGGACGCGGATACCTGTGAAGCCCGCGAGGGGACACGTATAGCTGTGAAGGTATCCGCGTCCCCTCGCCACACTTTCTATTCTCAACTCCACGCCGACGTGGATAGTGGGGGTATGAAAAGGTCGTAGGACGCGTACCGCTGCGCTCGCCACGCTTCGGGTTGACGTTGATAGTGGGGGTGGTACACTATGAAAAACGGCATTTGGGGGCATTTAACAAGTTTACTACACATTTCAATGCATTTTGATGCATTTCAGTGCAAAATCGGGTGCGATGCGATTTTTTAGCATATGATCAGCATACGATCAAGGTCGTGGGAGCCGTGATACTCCACAAGTACCTATTCAAACAATACAGATAGTTGGCTTACCATCAAAAGTACAGAAATCACAATGGACGTTGTAATCTTCGTGCATCTGCAGTCCTCTCAGGAAGTTGTGATGTTCCCCGTCAAGAGGGCGACTGGTTAAAATTTCCCGCACAGCAGAACTGAAAGTTCCAGCAGGCTGGTGCAGACGTGTGGCCAGCGCTGACTCCTCCCTCCTCTTCAGAATGGCGTCGTCTTCATCTGTGGGAGACATGCAGGCCTGTCATGCCTTGTGCAAATGTTCTTACATTTCACATCATAGTCATAATTCTAATACAACAAAAACAATAAAGAGGCCTTTCACAGGCCTGCTCATCCCTGTAATGGGGCTGTCCCCTCTCTATATAACATTATACTGATCTTCTCACTAATACATCTATATCCTTTCAAGAGTAAATGACATCGGACAATTTTCCTATTCAGACAACAGGTTTACATCCAGGACAGTAGCGGAATGCCTCACTTCTGCAGTAAGGAAATAAGAAACGGCCATTTATTGGCTACACCTTTCTGGTACTGGATAGTACCCCCCTGTGCCATCAGAACAGGACCACACAGCCGCAGCATATTTGTCAGCTACTTGTTCATTCAGCAAACTCCAGTCAAAGTCACTTAGATCACATAACGTCACCATTCTGAAGCTCTTGACCATAATGCATGTTTTCAGTCTGTGAGTTGCTGCCATATTATTGGTTGATCAGCCAAATGCCTTGCTACTGAATGTGTTTATCTTAGAAGGGGATGAATTGTGTAATGTAGCTGCAGAGCCGGGCTTTTTTTTATTATGCATTTCCCCACTGTCCAAGATTATGTGGTTGTATAATGATATTGAGCCTAATTTAGACCTGATCACTCAACTGCAATGTTGCAGATAAGTACAAGCGATTAGTTAGTGGTGAAAACCGGCCTTGATCAACTCTGAACCGGGCCCATAGTTCGACACCAGTTAAAAAAAAATATAGACTTACCAAGGTCTTCTACATAATCCCTGGTGAAACTGTGCCATAAATCTTCTGAGTTTACTGCTGCAAACCAAGCGTCCATCAGATTTACAGAATAGATGTTACTCCATAAGCCTAGCAAAACACATGAGTCATATTGTCAGCCTGTCCACATTCAGTAATACTGTACATCTGAACAATTGATTCATTTAAAACATTCCGATAGTGAGAATCAAACATTGACTACCCCCACCCAAAGTGTGAATTTCAAAGGGTTCTGAAAGGTTTGAAAAAAATTGGACCATAGGGTTGCAGCTCTCTTTATGACATTGTAGAAATGCAAATAAGGATGGTTGGACCTTTGAGTGCCAAGTGAATTTGCCAAAATAGGTGGGAAAATGGCCAAGCAAACATTTGTATTCATCATAATGACCTGTAATGTTTACCTTATATATGAGATATAATCTTTTTTTACACAACATTTTTTTATTTGAATTTATATAACAAATGTGAGCGATTCTGGCATTTTCAGCAGATATTTTGCACATCACTCACAGAGATGTTGGCACTCAACGGGTTAGTCTTGTATGTCTACTTATCAATCTAAACCTAGAAAGGGAGGTCTCACCTTGCAGGAAACAGATCCTGGACTCTGGGAGTGTCTTCGTACATCTTCCCATAAAGAATTCACTTCCGAAGTCCTCCGAGCGGATAAAAACCCCATATTTAAGAAGCCCCACCTCATACGGGGAGAACTCGCACCACTCTAGATATAAAACAAAAATATATCTCATGTATTATGATGCAAAAATGTATTTCCTCTTTACTATTTATTTGTGTAATTGTATACATTGTACTATAGTGCATGTTTTGTTATTATACATCCTGAAGACGGGGTCGCTGTACCCCGAAACGTTGATGAGCTATATGGAATCTCCTCCCTACCCCCCCCCCC
Organism: Crinia signifera; assembly: GCF_055691185.1. Classification (NCBI taxonomy): domain Eukaryota; kingdom Metazoa; phylum Chordata; class Amphibia; order Anura; family Myobatrachidae; genus Crinia; species Crinia signifera. Next base: position 37,596,775 of record NC_139228.1, on the reverse strand, counting down.
CCCCCTAAGAATGGAGCTCCGTTGGGTGCTCTCCAATGGCATTCGTTGGCACCACAGAGGTAGGGAACAGGATTATGCTTTTGTCATATAGGACAGCGGTTTCCAAACCTTTTTGAACCATGGCACCCTAGAGTATCAGAATATTTTTCACAGAACCCCTAGGTCAAAAGTTTCTTGTTAATTTAATATTTTTTTTCTAAATGTATCAAGTAAATTGTGCATATATCATCCTTAGGATCAATAATGTAGAGAGGAACCAGATAAGCTTTTCTGGTTTTGCCTATTGCTCTCCCCATAACTATTATGAATTTGTCCTAGACCACCAATCCAAGGCAAGTGTCCTGAGGCACCCCATTTGGGAACCATTGGTATAGGATGTAAACAAAAGGAAACAGGATGTTTCAAGATTAACTGCCACCATGTAACGTATAAACCTCACATGGTCCACCAGGCAAGCCAGAAAGCAGAACAGATGGGCCAAACGGTTCCCTGAGATTGCATGGTCTTTGTGGCGCAGGAGCCTACCCTTATCAGACCATTACTGTTACTGTATGTCTCATATGCAGCCAGTGGTTCAGGTAAAGCATAAAGACAGATGGGTAAGGCAGTCTTCTAAAGATTAAGAAAAATAAATACATAAAGCTAAGTCCCTCTGCCCACAGCCTTTACAGGGCACTGGAGACAAAAGGATGGAGCTAGGTAACAGGATGTCTATAGGAGCAGAAGTCAGTTCTTGTTTCCGGTGCCATTCCACCTAAAGCTGACTCCTAACCGTTTGCTGATGCTTCCTTACTGCTGACGGAGAACACAGGAAGTACATTAACTAATTTGCAAACCTTTAAAATCCAGTGTGGAGTTTTCAGTTGGTTTGACATTCATGGCCAGGCAGACAGGGAGAGGGTTCTGCCCGTGACTCAGAGCGTTCCTCTGATCTGTCAGCTTGGTGTCATTCACCTGTTAAAGTAGCAGAAATATGAATTAATGAAGAAGGTAATGGCACCAGCCTAGCTATTAAATATTGCTAGATACACTATGATGTAATGTAAGATAAGAATACATATAGCAAATACTGTATAAGCAATGGTATTGTAATCAAGGGCAGCCTAAGGTGATGTTTCAGTGTTAGGGATCCAAGCATGTATGATCTGTCTTTTCCTTTAACTCACAACACTCCGGGCTATGCTTAAGTCCCACTTGTCACTGTTTGGGATCAACAAACATTACTGGTTTACCACTGGGGCACCATTTCCAAGTCTTCAGAGGGAATACATACGGATGACTGCCAGGCGGGATGCCGGCGGTCAGAAAGAACATCAGTGGCATCCCAATGGAGAGAATACCAACAGGGGCCCAGAAGTATACTTTCCTTCTCACTGGCCCCCTAACCCTCCCTGTTAGTGCCTAACCCTCCTCTTTAGTACTTAACACTAGCACACCCTAGTAGTGCCTAACCCTCTCCATTGATGCCTAACCTTCCTGCCCGCAACTAAAGCTAACCCCCCCTCCCTGCATCCTAAACCTAGACCTGCCTCATGTACTAACCCATCCTGGCATACTCTCTTCGGGATGCCGACAGTCACGATACCAGAGTCCGTATCAGTATCTCAGCAATGTCAGGATTCCAGCACCGGTGTTCTCGCTTCTAGAATTCCAGTGTTGGTATTTTGATTGCCGACATACTGTACCGGCGACCAGCATGCACATCTCATTCAGGGGTAGATTTATTAAGCTCGGTGAAGTGATAAAGTGTCTGATTTTTGTCACCGGCCAATCAGCTCCTAACTGTGACGTTCCAGGCTTGGTTTGAAAAATTGGTGTAGGAACAGATTTGCTCCTTATCAGAGCTGGGGGTATGTCTGCACTCTAAAGAAAGATTGAATTCATATGATCCGCAGATCAATTCCCCACATTTAAATCAATTGGTTTGTGGGGGTGCAGTTCCCAAACAGTAAAGGTTTAAGCAGAAGGCAAAAGAGGAAAGGACTGTTATTCAGGGAGCGCACTTCAAACTAAAAGAGTATTTACATAAAATTTTACTTTTAATAGATAATTTTTCTAAAAAATCCAATTATAGGATATGATGGGAAGCCTCCCATCATATCCTATAATGGGATTTTTTTTGAAAAAAATGACAGGTAGGAGCTGATTGGCCAGTGATAAAAAAAAACCAGACACTTTATCACTTCACCTAGCTTAATAAATCTACCCCTCAGAGAGCCCATGCAGTGTGTTATGAACTACAGCAGTGTTTCCCAACTACAACATTAAAGCCCAGGATTTAAGGATATTCATGCTTAGGTCCGGGTCTCTTCATTAGTACCTCAGTCAATTTGATTTAGCCATCTGGATATCTCAATGCCTGGACTCTAATGTTGGAGTTTGGGAACCACTGGATCTTGTATGGATGTGCTGGTTACTGGGTGAGAAGCCAACCCCAAACAGTTGTGTACTGTACAAAATTACTGTTTATAACGAGTGTGAGGGTTGGTTCACACAACATACTGTACGCTTAGGTGTCAGTGCTGAAGTCGCCACCTTTCCCCGCACAAATGGGCTTCCAGATGTATGAACGACTCCTTTCACATTCATGAACGCCCTATACTGTATATGTTCGGCTTTATAAGTCTTCTTTCAGTGCTAAATATAGTATTATGTACAATAATCTCACCTCATCATTCAACATGGACTCTAGTATCAGACTCCAAATGTCTGTGAACGATGTCTTGTAGCCCAATTGTGACCGATTTCTAATTTCATCCCGGTAGAACGCCAGACGATCAAAGGTAAAAGCGCAAGTCTTGCTTTTGGTCACATTTCTACGTGCATACTCTATTTGTCCAGCCAGATCTTTCTGTGACCAGTTAGGATCTTCATAAAGCTTACTAAGTGTCCTGCATTTTAAGAAAAAAAACAGGGAAATGGACATTTGTGTTGTACAGGCTGACAATGCGATATCTCGGGAATGGGACCCAAGACTAATCACAGAATGCATTTATGTTTTACATATACCAAACGGTACAGTGATCCATTAATGAGGCTTGCACTTACCATGTGGAGCCAGAAGTTCCAGTAATGTAGGACACACAGTCCAAGAGGTTTAACTTCTTCAGTCCAGACAGGGTTCCATAAAGAGAAGTCATGGCTCTAACACCCCCACCTGTTGCCGCGATCCCAATCACAGGAATCTATTTCAATAGACAATGCTTAGTCAGACTTGTCATGTGACTCATTACAACCAACCAAGTGTCATAGAACATTGCTATTTTCACACCATTGGTAGTAAATAACGATCTTCTGTATACTGTAGGGTATGAATAAAATAATGTCATAAACCAGAATCCTTCGCTTTCCAAAACACGGTGCTGTCGCGGTAATACTGTATATGCTCTTCTAGTCAGGTTAAGGCACTGGGGACGGGGGCCTTAGGGTTAGGGTTGCAGGAGTGTGTGGGGAGAAACATTAGAGTTAGGCTGGGGGGAGGGAGGGTTAGGCTGCGGAGCGCAGGGGTTAGCTCTAGGAACGTAGAAGGGATAGTTAAGGTTAGGCTGTGGGGAGGGGGGTAGGTTTAGTCAGTGGAGTATGGAGGTTGGGGTGAGGCACTAGCAGGGAGGGAGTTTTTTTTGGGGGGGAGTGGTTAAATATTCTTAACTTACCCCTGTTGGACTAATCTCCATCGGGATGCTGGCATTGACATGGGTGCAGAGAGGATGACTGCGCCCCGGTAAAACAAAGAAGGCATGGCCACCAGGAGGGGGCGTGGTTACCAGAGGTCCATGCCCCTGCGGGAAAAATGTTTTTGGTGCGGGCAGAACAAATGAGTGGGATCCAGCTCCAAACACGCAGTGTGTGCTGAGCAGGGAAGAGAGTCTGTGCTGCCGCAGCAGCCTATCCTCTCACTGACTGCCTGGCTCCCTGCAACATCTATCAGACCAAGGCACGGGTAAAAAGTACCCCCCCTCTCGGAGCCACTGCCAGTCCTCCGTATGTCTCCCATGTAACAGCCCCCTATTAATTGTTAATCAGTGCATGGGGTGTTACATTTTATGGCAGATCGGATCATTATAATTTATATTCCTTTATGGAGGACTAGCTTCATTTACTGCATACCCTTCTGTTGCAACACTGTAATGACATATAATATTTTCTTTATATTTATGGTGTCATGTTTCCTAAATAACAAATCATAAATATAGTTTGTTGCGCCCAATAAATTCTTAGAAAGTCATGCAAGTGCATATGGCAAGAATACTGAGAAAAGAGAAAATAATTGTTATTTTATTTATGATAATTGAAGGAAATTAATGGTATGTTACATATCCTGTAGCTGTAAGCACAATTGTTGCACAATTCCTGACTTCATCATTTAATTGCAGTTAGTATTGTTCTATACATTTCTCCAAAGACCTAGAACAGTGTGACATTGATGTTTGAGTTACTGGTATATCATTGCTGGAAGTGGGTGTGTTTCAGTAGATAGACAGCCAATAGATTGACCCCAAGTGGTCAGCATGCATCTATAGATCTACAGTATCAGCCATATACAGTACCACTGAAATGTAGTAGCTATAAAAGCTCATAAACACGGGGCGATTTATCCTAGCCTGCATGCTGAGCGATCTAGGCTAGGGAAATCACCCTAGTGCTTCCTGGTGGCTAGATCGCCCATACACATGTAGCGATGTAGGCTTAAGAACTCGCCCTTGTGCTTCCCAGTGGCTAGATCGCCCATACACACGTAGTGATGTAGGCTAGGGAAATCGCCCTTGTGCTTCCTGGTGGCTAGATCACCCATACACACGTAGAAATGTAGGCTAGAGAACTCGCCCTTGAGCTTCCCGGGGCTAGATGGCCCATACACACATAGCGATGTAGGCTAAGGAAATCGCCCTTGAGCTTCCCGGTGCTAGATGGCCCATACACACATAGCGATGTAGGCTAAGGAAATCGCCCTTGAGCTTCCCGGTGTTAGATGGCCCATACACACATAGCGATGTAGGCTAAGGAAATCGCCCTTGAGCTTCCCGGTGCTAGATGGCCCATACACACATAGCGATGTAGGCTAAGGAAATCGCCCTTGAGCTTCCCGGTGCTAGATGGCCCATACACACGTAGAAATGTAGGCTAAGGAAATCGCCCTTGAGCTTCCCGGTGCTAGATGGCCCATACACACGTAGAAATGTAGGCTAAGGAAATCGCCCTTGAGCTTCCTGGTGCTAGATGGCCCATACACACATAGCGATGTAGGCTAAGGAAATCGCCCTTGAGCTTCCCGGTGCTAGATGGCCCATACACACATAGCGATGTAGGCTAAGGAAATCGCCCTTGAGCTTCCCGGTGGCTAAATCGCCCCATACAAACGTAGCGATGTGTGTATGGGCAATCTGTGCTAACCAGTGTTGTCTTGTGAGAAGACTGGCGATGCAACAAGCTCATAAACACGGGGCGATTTATCCTAGCCTGCATGCTGAGCGATCTAGGCTAGGGAAATCACCCTAGTGCTTCCTGGTGGCTAGATCGCCCATACACATGTAGCGATGTAGGCTTAAGAACTCGCCCTTGTGCTTCCCAGTGGCTAGATCGCCCATACACACGTAGTGATGTAGGCTAGGGAAATCGCCCTTGTGCTTCCTGGTGGCTAGATCACCCATACACACGTAGAAATGTAGGCTAGAGAACTCGCCCTTGAGCTTCCCGGGGCTAGATGGCCCATACACACATAGCGATGTAGGCTAAGGAAATCGCCCTTGAGCTTCCCGGTGCTAGATGGCCCATACACACATAGCGATGTAGGCTAAGGAAATCGCCCTTGAGCTTCCCGGTGTTAGATGGCCCATACACACATAGCGATGTAGGCTAAGGAAATCGCCCTTGAGCTTCCCGGTGCTAGATGGCCCATACACACATAGCGATGTAGGCTAAGGAAATCGCCCTTGAGCTTCCCGGTGCTAGATGGCCCATACACACGTAGAAATGTAGGCTAAGGAAATCGCCCTTGAGCTTCCTGGTGCTAGATGGCCCATACACACATAGCGATGTAGGCTAAGGAAATCGCCCTTGAGCTTCCCGGTGCTAGATGGCCCATACACACATAGCGATGTAGGCTAAGGAAATCGCCCTTGAGCTTCCCGGTGGCTAAATCGCCCCATACAAACGTAGCGATGTGTGTATGGGCAATCTGTGCTAACCAGTGTTGTCTTGTGAGAAGACTGGCGATGCAACAAGATACATTGCTACGCTCTTGGGCATTCACATGGAGCAATCCGTACTTAATCTGTCTAGATCGCTAAGACAATGGGCTAAAATTGCCCTGTGTGTATGCAACTTTACACTCACAGGGCACACAGAGGCCTATGGTAGCAATGGTTATAGATGTTTCATCTCTGAACGCTCACATTTGTGGTATATCGGGGATAGCGGATTTGCCTATTGTCTGGCTCAGTGGTTAAGGGTCCACCTGACCTATCTCTCTTTATTGATTAGATTTTATTACTGCCAAGGGTTAATGGGGTTTTACAATGTTATCATCATGATTCATTTATTATTGTAATGCATGGTAGAACCTGTAAGATTGCGATAATGTCCTAGTGGCAGTCTTGTTTCACGGGCAATGTCAGGAAAATAAATATAACAAGTAAACTCATAATTATATTGTCACAATAAATATTAATATAGTGTTACAAGTGGACAAGGAAGTGCATCCCGCTTACAGTACTGTATGTAAGCAGGTCAAACACAGACCAGTCAACCACTTGGGATTTGCCAAGAAAGACAGGGTCACTATCTCTTTTAAAGTGGGCCAAAGAATTAGCTATGCCCAACTACCTCTGGGCGAGCGGTGCGGTGACCAAGTTCAGAGGCTCTGTGGGTGCACACATTGCCTTATCTAGGGTGCCTGCGTCCCCGTACTGTCTCTACTACAGCAGAGATCGCTGTGGTATCCTGGTGGCGGCGACCTGCCACCTGTGCAAAGGAAGCGGGGCGAGCATAGGGCGCCGAGAGCCCTTGTTACAGAGCTGGTTATGTCTACTAGCAATTGGATGTTTACTTGGAACTACAGGTGGTACGACGGCTAGAGGGCCCCAAGAGAATGGGGGCAGCCAATGCCAGGCTCCAAACTCCATGGGGGACACTGCTAACCCCTAGACCCCAATTCAGCTCACAGAAAAGCAGGGAAAAGGTCTCTAGAAGTGAAGATACATGTCCAGAGAGCTACATATGGACCCAGACCTGCATCATGCCGGGTCTTACTACTACATATGTGCAGTAAGCTACAGTATACATTTGGCAGCGAGTTTCACATACTGTACCTCATGTTCCTCTAAATCCCTGTCAAGCTTCAGAGCCTTCTTTAACGTATCCGCAATAAGTTTTCTCCTCTTTGAGAGGAAAAGATTCTCATCGTCACAGAGGCCAAATCCCAAACGTAAATTCAGCTGCTTGGTGCTGAGGGGAAATTGGAAGTCAAATGATAATTATTAACAAACTAAGATAAACTATACCTAATAGGGCCTGAACGGCATCTGATTAAAACATTCAGCCCCACTTAGAGACAGGGATGTATGCAGCAAAAGGGTGAAACTTTGCATCTGGACGGATAAAGTATTTTATGTTCGCTGCATGGAACACACTTGTTTAGCACATAATCTACTGCAGGACGTGCAGCTGGTAATGTTCCTCACTCCAACTTTATGAGACGCTGGTATTATGAACAGAGTGTTCTCTGGATGCAACACTCCCCAGGCTCCAAGACGTAACTTTAATGTCATTTTCAAGGCAGATGAAAAAAGAACCAAGCAGCTCAAAACGCGTCGGGTGACTTCAGATGTGGATGCAGTTAGACATTTAAGGACTTTAATTTGCCAGTAACATTTCTTGGAGCCTAGCAGAGTGTGGTACCCAGAGAACACTAGTGGTCCCTAACTCATCTACTGGGTAGTATATTATCAATGTACAGTATCTGAATTATACCACAGACATATAAGAATTCAGTTTGTTATAGCCCTTCTGGAACTTATTCAACTCACTATTGCATTGTACAGTAAAGGTGTTCTTCTCATACAAAAGTGAATGCAGACACACAGATGTGTGTATATCTACACCTATGCAGATGTGAGTGTTGCTGTAATGCTTAGCATTATTGCCTAACACCACTGGGGTCTTGGGTTCAATTACCACCATATACTAAAGGTTCTCAAACTCGGTCCTCAGGACCCCACACAGCGCATGTTTTGAAGGTGTCCTCACAGAATCATGTGAAAAAATTAACTCCACCTAGATCTTTTAAAATGTGGAGTGTCAGTGATAAATGCACCTGTGCACCTGTCGGGTGACCTGGAAAATGTGTACTGTGTGGGGTCTCTCGGTCCAAGTTTGAGAACCCCTGATTTATAGTGTTACCAGGCACCATTGCAATATTTTGTGTTGTAATGCAATAGTGTTTATTTAATGTTTGTTACAATTTGCATATAATGCATTTAAATGGAAAACTTATACTGATTACATAGACTAGAACATGGCAAATAAAAATAACTATAGGCCAGATGTACTAAGCTTGAAAGTGATATAAAATGGAGAGTGATAAACCATCAGCTCCTACCTGGGATTGGTGGGATCCCAGGATTTCAATCCTGGGTTTGGAGTTTCCAATCCTGGGATTTCGGGATTAGACTGCACATGCGCGGTCTAATGCCGGGCAGAGTCTGAGCACCTGCTCAGACACTGCCCATCTTCTCCTGTTCCCGGCAGAGCGGCCCTGCGCAGCACGATGAGGTCAGAGGTCACACTGCGCAGGCGACAGAGCCGCACAACCCGCCTCATCCAGGTGCACTGCCCTCCCGCCACGTCTATTGCGTCCTGTCCGGCTTCAGAGCAACAGCCCGCCCACCGACTTCTAGCAGCATCATGGCTCCCGGCTCCATCGATGGCCCACCCAACCATCTCCCAGCTGCACCATATAGCTGCCGGCCGCACCGCACATGTAAGTAAATATGTGCGGAAGCCGGGGTGGTTTTTTTTATTAGGGAAGCCAATCCCGGGATCCAGGGAATCCCGGGATCAGCCATTTTTCAATCCAGAATTGGCATCCTTAGTTGGTGGTTAATCACTCTTTATTTTATCACTTTTCATAGCTTAGTACATCTGGCCCTATATCTGAAAGGGATGTGGTCGGCAGGTCAACACATAAAAAAAGGTTGACATACCTTAGTTCGACATGGTGATACGTTTTTCTAATTTTTTCCAGAACAGGTGTTTTTTCATACTTTACTTTCCATGCGGGCATAGAGGGAAATATAATAGTGTGCCGAGAATAGCAAGGCACTGTGCCCGAAACATGATGAGCGGACGCTGTCCACACTGACGTCAGTTGACAAAAACACCCAAAAGAGGTGAAAAACTCACGTTGACCTTTATCATGTCGACATATTGTCTGTTGCGACCTTTTGACCCTGTTGACCTAAGCCATGTTGATCTTTTTAATATGTCAACCTACGGCCTGTTGACTAATAACATAGTTGACCCTGTGACCCATAACCATCTGAAATGTGTCTTTAATAGGGTTACACCAGGGGGGAAGAGACCTTAATGCTGCAGACAAACTGATCACTTTAAATACTGTGTTTAAACGAAGATCTTATATAATGATGCAATAGGTAAGCTATAATTTTATTCTAAACTAGGGAATATCAAGACTAAATAAATAAATATTATAATAATAAATAAATTATATATATGCAGTTGTGCTCATAAGTTAACATACCCTAGCAGAATTTGTGATTTTCTGGCCATTTGTCAGAGAATATGAATGATAACTCACAAACTTTTCTTTCACTCATGGTTAGTGGTTGGGTGAAGCCGTTTATTGTCAAACAACTGTGCTTCCTCTTTTTAAATCATAATCACACATGGGCGCCGGAACGGGGGGGGGGGGGGAGGGAGCAGCTTGCCCCCCCCAAAATTACTGAGGCGCTAAAGTACCGTGGGCCCGTCTGTGTCTTTATGTATGTGTGAGGTCTTTTCTACACTCACATATCCTGCAGTGCTATGCGCGCTGGCGCCGCTGCGCCGGGTCTCTCCATCCGTCCTCCCTGTCAGACACAGTCCCCTCCCTGCCGGCCGCCCTGCCCAGCGGTGTTTGATTGACACTTACAGTGTCCGACGCCGCGGCCGCCCGCCCCCTGCTGCTTCAGCGACGAGCGTCGCATGGGCATGGCATCCAGCATCCAGGTCCCCAGCGCGCTCCAACCCCATCCTGCTGCGGCCAGCGTGTCTGCCCTGCTGTGTATGGGAGAGATCCAGGCAGCAAAACAAAAAAAGTAAGTTGAGGAGATCTCTAAACTTGCTCACAATTTGAGTTAATGTACATTGGGGATGTATTAAGTTATGGGGAGTGTGTGAACAATTGATGTTCTGGGCATATGAGTGGTGTGGGGACATGTTCTGGGCAAATGAGGGTTATAGGGACATATGCTGAGCATATGAGGGATGTGGGGACATGTGCTGGACATATGAGGGATGTGGGGACATGTGCTGGACATATGAGGGATGTGGGGACATGTGCTGGACATATGAGGGATGTGGGGGCATGTGCTGGACATATGAGGGATGTGGGGACATGTGCTGGACATATGAGGGATGTGGGGACATGTGCTGGACATATGAGGGATGTGGGGACATGTGCTGGACATATGAGGGATGTGGGGGCATGTGCTGGGCATATGAGGGATGTGAGGGCATGTGCTGGACATATGAGGGTTATAGGGACATGTGCTGGACATATGAGGGTTATAGGGAAATTGTGCTGGACAAATGAGTGGTGTGGGGACATGTGCTGGTCATATGAGGGTTATAGGGACATGTGCTGGACATATGAGGGATGTGGGGGCATGTGCTGGACAAATGTTATTTTGTTACTAATAAAACTATAGTGTTTTTCTGTTACTCTATTACTATTGATGAAAACATATTTCATTAACTATCAGGGGGTAACATATAGCAATTTAGGGGGCGCCAAAATGAGATTATATCTTGCCCCCCCCAACCTAAAAACGTTCCAGCGCCACTGTAATCACAACAGAAACTACCCAAATGACCCTGATCAAAAGTTTCCATACCTTGGTGATTTTGGCCTCATAACATGCACACAAGTTAACACAAACGGGTTTGAATGGCTACTAAAGGTAATCATCCTCACCTGTGAACTGTTTGCTTGTAATCAGTGTGTGTGTAAAAGTTCAGTGAGTTACTGGTCTCCTGAAAGACCCTTGCATCTTTCATCATAGGCGAATCTAAGGGGTGGTCCGGGGGTGCACCGGACCACACATTAGACTGCCCGGCATCTGTACCTTTAAATATTTATTCTGACCGCCGTTGCCTGGATGTTACACAGAAAACATGGCCACGGGACTCGGGAGGGCTGCACGCATGCCCGACTGCACGCAGCTCCTCCCATGGTCCTTTGTGGAGCGTGCACCTGACCTTGGGCGGCTCCCTCTGTGTCCTCCTCCGTTCTCCCTCCTCCATGTGCTACTGCGGCGCGTGTGTGTGCGCAGCAGCAGCCAGCACAGGGTCCGGGTCACGCGGCGGCGGGGATTGACAGGAGCAGTCTCTTTCAGGACGGGACTGAGTGACTCCTCTCCCTTTGGGCGCCGGTAAGTGCAGTAAGTGACTCACTGTGATTTCTGCAAATTGACTTGCCCTGCCTACTGTGCCCAGTGCCCTGCAATGGCTTTTATAAAAAAAACAAAAAAAAAAAAAACGCTGTAACCTTTCCCACTGCCCAGTGCCCAGTGCCCTGCAATGGCCCTGTTTTTTTTTTTTTTACTGTATGCTCCCACAGAGTGCATTGTGTGTACTCATGTGGGTTGGGGTGTGAAGGAGGGGGGGGGGGATGGGGAGGAATGGGGATGGGTTGAGGTAGTGTTGGGAGGGAGGGGTTGTGTGACAGATGGGGGATGTGGGGCCACACTGAAGTGACCACAAGTTAGGGGTGAAGGTATTGGTGAGGAGAAAAAAAGTCACGGTGGTGGTATACGTGGTGAGCCTGACAGGGCAGGCCACAGCCCACTCTGTGACTCTGCCTGCCGTGTCAGGCTCACCACAGCCTTTGGGCACAGGTTGGTGGTGCGGAGGGCTAGCGTTCCGTCCCCTCCGCAGTGCACCTGTTGATGTTACTGTTCCCCTCCGGTCCTCCGTGCGGCGAAGCTGGTGCACTTGCTTCCAGCCTGGGCTTACCCCACAGCAGTGGGGGAAAAGGTAATTGAACTGTATAAAACAGGAAAGGGATATAAAAAGCTATCCAAGCAATTGAGAATGCCAATCAGCAGTGTTCAAACTTTAATTAAGAAGAGGAAAATGAGGGATTCTGTGGATACCAAATCACGGTCAGGTAGACTAACAAAAATTTCAGCCACAACTGCCAGGAAAATTGTTTGGAATGCAAAGAAAAATACACAAATAACTTCACCTGAAATACAGGACTCTCTGAAAAAAAGTGGTGTGGTTGTTTTAAGATGCACAATAAAGAGGGATTTAAAGAAAAATGGGCTGCATGGTCGAGTCACCAGAAGAAAGCCATTACTACGCAAATGCCACAAAGCATCCCGCGTACAATACTCCAAACAGCACAGAGACAAGCCTCAAAACTTCTTGGACAAAATCATTTGGAGTGATGAGACCAAAATTTTACTTATGGCCACAACCATAAATGTTACATTTGGAGAGGAGTCAACAAGACCTACAGTATGATGACAGGTACACCATTTCTACTGTGAAACACGGAGGTGAATCGCTGATGTTTTTGGGATGTGTGATCTACAAAGGCACTGGAAACTTGGACAAAATTAATGGCAAGATGAATGCAGCATGAAAATACTGGAGGAAAATTTGCACTCATCAGCGCGGAAGCTGCGCATTGGACGTAATTGGATGTTCCAATATGACAATGATCCAAAACACAAGGCCAAGTCGACCTGTCATTGGCTACAGCAGAATAAAGTGTAGGTTCTGGAGTGGCCATCTCAGTCTCCTGACCTCAATATCATTGAGCCACTCTGGGGAGATCTCAAACGTGCAGTTCATGCAGTTCAGCCCAAGAATTTACAGGAACTGGAGGCTTTTTGCCAAGAAGAATGGGCAGCTTTACCATCTGAGAAAATATAGAGCCTCATCCACAACTACCACAATGATTGACATTCTCAATTGCTTGGATATCTTTTTATATCCCTTTCCTGTTTTATACAGTTCAATTACCTTTTCCCGCAGATCCTTTGACAATTCTTTTGCTTTCCCCATGACAGAATACAGACACGTCAGTGCAGCACTGGATGAAAGATGCAAGGGTCTTTCAGGAGACCAGAAACTTACTGACCTATTATACACACACTGATTACAAGCAAACAAATCACAGGTGAGGATGATTACCTTTAGTAGCCATTCAAACCCGTTTTTTGTCAACTTGTGTGCATGTTATCAGGCCCAAATCTCCAGGGTATGTAAACTTTTGATCACGGTCATTTGGGTAGTTTCTGTTGTCATTATGATTTAAAAAGAGTAAGCACAGTTGTTTGACAATAAATAGCTTCACCCAACCACTAACCATGAGTGAAAGAAAAGTTTGTGAGTTATCATTCATATTCTCTGACAAATGGCCAGAAAATCACAAAATTCTGCTAGGGTATGTAGACACACTAATATGGGTGGTGTTACAATTACAACATCGCAGGCACCTCACGAAAATATGTTTAATAGTTTTAATCTTGCACAATATTCCCCTGTCCTTGGGTGTTTATGCGACAAGTTGTGAAAGAAAATAAAATGAGCGTGTATTTAATATTAACAAAGCCAAGTGATGAGCAGAAGCCAAGTGATCCACCCAAACTCCCTCAGGCACAATCAATTAACAGCTGTAGCACTATGTAGACAAATAGCTGCATGTTAAAAATGCTGATAAATGTTATAGTGGATGGTCTGACAAACAGTGATGCCTGTTGGAGGGGTCGACACAGCCCCGCCCCCTCCTCTACACCGTCTTCCCTAGTCATGAGGCAGAACCGACAATTCAGACAAGGATCACGTGCTGATGATAAAAGTGACTGAGCTGGTTGCGCGTCAGGATTAGGTAGCAAGCATTGGTAAACATGCAAGAGATTACACTGCGCTACTACTTACAGCAGGTCAATAAAAATGGCAAAATATAAATGTGGTAAAATAAGCGCTAATAAATGTAATAAAGAAAAAGAGATTGGTAGTAAGTATTGGTAGTGGTATCATGCAAACACTGAATACTTTACCAGTCTTTGGCTTTGAGATTCACGTCCAAGGGTTTGTCCTATGGAATAAAAAACACAGTATATGAGTAGGGTCATCCGTGTTTTAGTTGTTGAGATATTTAGCATATTATTTAAAGCAAAACGTTCTAGACTGATGTGGACACCGGCGATATTTGTTATGATAGATAACATTGTATCCTACTGTATGTGAAATGTTGATAGGTTATTATAAATAATCATTAATAACCAACATCTACAAAAGAGAAATAATCTTTGCCGTCGTGTCATTAAATGTAATGTGTTTGTGTCATGATCCCATCAAAGTTCTGCGCTGAGTAATATATTAGTGATTTACAGTAGAAATAAAATGCTAGTACAGGTTGAGTATCACGTATCCGGGCATCCCTTATCCGAATTATTCCAAAAAACGTGTTTGTTTTTTTTGAATAATTCAACATTTTTTTTACCTCCCTAACCCTTTTTTTTATACTTACCAAGTCCCCTGGTGTCCACGGCAGGCCTTCAGCATCCTCTCAGTCATCTCCAGCGGTCCCAGGAGTGCGTGCGCGCGCGCACCGGTGTCGTCACTGGGGCGTCTGGGAACTCGCGCAATGCACTCCTGGGACCGCTGGAGACGACAGAGACGGTGCTGGAGGCCTGCCGTGGACGCCGGGGGACAAAGTGGATGCCGAGGGACCATCGGGGTACCACCAGGGGACAGGTAAGTATGTTTAAATGAAAAATATTCCAAAATCAGGAAAAATCCCTTATCCGGAATGCTCGTGGTCCCAAGCATTTCGAATAAGGGATACACAACCTGTATAATAATAATCCAGCTTGATGCCTGCCATATGCCAAACTGGCTCTATTTTAATTGGGTATGGAACATAGGGTAGAACGGTCAACACAAGCAAAAATTCAACACACAGGAAACTTTTTTTGGTGTCAGAGTCCATCTGAAGGGTAAAGCATTGGGGGATGGGGTAATTCAGACCTGATCGCAGCAGGGAGGTTTAACGATCAGATAGCCAGCGCCCCGACAGAGTGAAAGACCGTCCTGTGCAAGTCTGTGAATAGCTTGTGAAAATCATATCGATCGGCGGCTAGTGTGAGAGAAGCAGGCTCGCATCACTTCTGCTTTCGCGTCTTGTATCTTTTTGAAAGATGCAAGACACCAAAGCGGAAGTGATGCGAGCGGAAGTGACGTGCAGCAAAACTGGCATAGGAGTCCGGGGATAGAATCGATTCCTCTGCTTATCCTGACGAAGCCTGCGACGCAGGTGAAACGCATAGATTACATAGAGGATCAATCTCCGTACACGCCGCACTATACAGCTGGGAGAGACAGTCTGCCGGTAGACACCATTCGACCCCTGGGGACTTCTACCATCGATACAGGGTACCTTATGCTCTATTTGGATACTGGATTCTATGCAGGAGTGTTGAGCACAGGCCTTACACCATTTTAGACTAAAGATATCTTGTTTATAGACTCAGTGGTGCAAGTAGAATTATTTTTTCTTGGTGGTACTGATAGCCTCCACCAAAAATGGGCGTGGCCATGTGTTATGAGGGGGCGTGGTCACACAAAGCTAGAGGAGTGACTAAATGACAATAGTGTCGTGGCATCAGGAGACAGGGAATGAGAAACAGGGAATGACTGGGGGTGGGTTGGCTCTTGCTTGGGGGAGAGCCAGGCAGCTTGTGCTTACAATTGTGGAGCCTGCTCTTCATGCTGTCGGTGCTGCTGATGCCGCGGATACCTTCACAGGTAAACGCGTCCCTTCGCGGGCTTCACAGGTATCCGCGTCCGCTCGCCACGCTTCGGGCTCGGTGGCTCGCTGCGCTCGCCACACTATTCTATTCTCAACTCCACGCCGACGTGGATAGTGGGGGTATGAAAAGGTCGGAGGACGCGTACCGCCGCCCCTCGCGGGCTCGCTGCGCTCGCCACACTTCGGGTTCACGTTGATCGTGGGGTGGCGTAAACTACTTTTGGGGGGACATTTCACTCCATACCGACGTGGATATGCATCCCATTGAAATGCATTGAAAAAAGTCAATATCGCGTCGGTCGCGTCGTATGCGGCTAAAAAAGGCTTAAATGGTCCAGACGCGATGCCCCCGATTTCCCCATAGGGAACAATGTTAAATGCCTCAATTTAACCGCGATGCCCCCGATTTAATATAGGAATCAATGTTAAATGGCTCAATTTACCCAAATCATCATAGGGAACAATGGTAAATGGGCCAGAAAACCCAAAAAACACCCCTGTGCAGTGAAATGTCCCCACAAAAGTAGTTGACGCCACCCCACAATCAACGAGAACCCGAAGCGCGGCGGTACGCGTCCTCCGACCTTTTCATACCCCCACTATCCACGTCGGCGTGGAGTTGAGAATAGAATAGTGTGGCGAGTGCAGCGAGCCACCGAGCCCCGCGAGGGGACGCGGATACCTTCACAGGTAAACGCGTCCCTTCGCGGGCTTCACAGGTATCCGCGTCCGCTCGCCACGCTTCGGGCTCGGTGGCTCGCTGCGCTCGCCACACTATTTTATTCTCAACTCCACGCCGACGTGGATAGTGGGGGTATGAAAAGGTCGGAGGACGCGTACCGCTGCGCTCGCCACGCTTCGGGTTCACGTTGATCGTGGGGTTGCGTAAACTACTTTTGGGGGGACATTTCACTCCACACCGACGTGGATATGCATCCCATTGAAATGCATTGAAAAAAGTCAATATCGCGTCGGTCGCGTCGTATGCGGCTAAAAAAGGCTTAAATGGTCCAGACGCTATGCCCCCGATTTCCCCATAGGGAACAATGTTAAATGCCTCAATTTAACCGCGATGCCCCCGATTTCCCATAGGAATCAATGTTAAATGGCTCAATTTACCCAAATCATCATAGGGAACAATGGTAAATGGGCCAGAAAACCCAAAAAACACCCCTGGACAGTGAAATGTCCCCACAAAAGTAGTTGACGCCACCCCACGATCAACGAGAACCCGAAGCGCGGCGGTACGCGTCCTCCGACCTTTTCATACCCCCACTATCCACGTCGGCGTGGAGTTGAGAATAGAATAGTGTGGCGAGCGCAGCGAGCCACCGAGCCCCGCGAGGGGACGCGGATACCTTCACAGGTAAACGCGTCCCTTCGCGGGCTTCACAGGTATCCGCGTCCACTCGCCACGCTTCGGGCTCGGTGGCTCGCTGCGCTCGCCACACTATTCTATTCTCAACTCCACGCCGACGTGGATAGTGGGGGTATGAAAAGGTCGGAGGACGCGTACCGCCGCCCCTCGCGGGCTCGCTGCGCTCGCCACGCTTCGGGTTCACGTTGATCGTGGGGTGGCGTAAACTACTTTTGGGGGGACATTTCACTCCACGCCGACGTGGATAGTGGGGGTATGAAAAGGTCGGAGGAAGCGTACCGCCGCCCCTCGCGGGCTCGCTGCGCTCACCACGCTTCGGGTTCGCGTTGATCGTGGGGTGGCGTAAACTACTTTTGGGGGGACATTTCACTGTTCAGCTGTGTTTTTTGGGTTTTCAGGCCCATTTACCATTGTTCCCTATGATGATTTGGGTAAATTGAGCCATTTAACATTGATTCCTATGGGAAAATCGGGGGCATCGCGGGTAAATTGAGGCATTTAACATTGTTCCCTATGGGGAAATCGCGGGCATACACACACACACACACACACACACACACACACACTAGCTTAGCCCATTCAAAGCAAAAGCTACTAAAGCTAGTCTGCTACCTTGTTATTGCCTCTGTGTATGTGTGAGTGAGAAATATGTAGTTTCACTCACTGCCAGCAGATGGCAGTGTTTCGGTTACACACAGACACGAGACTATATATATCAGAATCAGAATCATCTTTATTGGCCAGGTATACTTGCGTATGCTTGGAATATATATATATATATATATATATATATATATATATATATATATATATATATATATATATATATATAGTCCTCGAGGCGGCACTCGGACTGCTGCGCCGTGTTTAGTGATATGAAACAAGTCAATAGACTGGGGTGCCTTCCGTGAGCAGCAAGGGCTTGCTCTACATACAATTGCCGGCGGCGGCACTCCGACGATAAATAAACACACCAAAGGCGATGCAAGTTCAAGCCGACGTTTCAAGGCTATTTAGCCCTTTTATCAAGGTGCAAAAGAGAGTCTCTCTTTTGCACCTTGATAAAAGGGCTAAATAGCCTTGAAACGTCGGCTTGAACTTGCATCGCCTTTGGTGTGTTTATTTATCGTCGGAGTGCCGCCGCCGGCAATTATATATATATATATATATATATATATATATATATATATATATATATAAACAATATAGGATATACTTTTGTTTCTTGGAGGAGGCAATAGAACTGATTATAATAAAAATCTAAGTATAATACAGGATATACAGTGCAGAGGGGGAACACAATACAGATCAGGGGGTGCACACACACATTACACTGAAGGCTTTAATGACAGTATAGTGCTCTGGTGCCTCCTTAAAGCTTGCACAGCTCAAAAATAAAAGTTCAAAGAAGTGGCACTCACGAGTCTTGTTTCAGCAGTGGAGCATACTGTATTAGTTTATTCCAACATGTTTCAGGTCACATACCCATCGTTAGGGATCAATGGAATCAACCGCGCATCATTGTCTCTAGGAACCGCTTGCTGAGATAGAAAGCTGCGGCACGCCGGCTGATTGAATGGGCCGGCTCCGTCTGTAGACTCTCTTTAGGTATCATTACTGTGATAAATACTCACCTTCACTATGGGCCTTATTCTAGTTCACTCTTTCTGACAAAATCCTTCTTAGATGGACAAAACCATGTGCACTGCAGGTGGGGCAGATGTTTCTTGTGCAGAGAGAATTAGATTTGCCCTGCACAGAAACAAAATAACTCACCCAAATCTGCCCACCTGCAGTGCACTAGGTTTTGTCCATCTAAGAAGGATTTTGTCAGAAAGAGTGAACTAGAATGAGGCCCTATGTGTGCTCCTGACTTTACTGGAGCTTCTCAATATCATGCTGGCCCAAATGTAATAGGGTGTGAGAATTAGAAAATGAGAGATTTTGGGGGAGGTTTTCCCATTTTTTTTTTTGGCAAAATCAACCTGGTTTTGCAGTGTAAATGATTGCTGCTTTAAAAAAAATGGGAAAACTCTCCCAAAATTGCCCCAGGAATAATTCTCACACCCTATTAAATTTTGCCCGCAATGAGCATAACAAATAAATCCCCAACCCAGCATCAAACTGAAGTATAAAGTAAAGCCCTGTACACACGGTATGATTTTAGTCAGTATCGCCCATGGTTTCTGTGTGTGAGTGGGCAATAAATCGCTAGGACCGTGCTACCAAAGTCAGCCCTCAATGGTCGCACACTGCACCGTGCAGCGGCAGCGACCAGTGATTTCTAGCCAAAATAGAAAAGAGGTTAAAAAAAAAAAAAGACAGAATTGCTTGCAATTTTCAGCCAAAATCACTGGTCGCTGGAGAAAACAGTACACTGATCAATATGGTCACTGAGCAATATATTGCTGAGAGATAGTAAGCCAAGATTGCTTAGCAACCAATTTGCACCATGTGTAGAAGTATCAATGAACTACCAAAAGGAAGGAAGGAGAAAGGCAATATGGAGCTCTGTCAGCAAGGGCGTAACTACCATAGGTGCAAAGGGTGCAGCTGGTATGGGGTCCAGTGCTGAAGGGTGTGGATCATTGGATAGTCAAACATTAGGTCGACAAGCATCAGGTCAACCACTGTAGGTCGACATGGGGTTAAGTTGACAGTGTCATTAGGTCGATATGGAGAAGGTCTATGGCCAAATGGTCGACATGGGGGTTTTCACAGTTTTTCTTCCCAGATGTCTACATGGACGACGTAACGTAGCATCCCATCCCCTCGCATGGCATGCTGCACTATTTTATCCATGCCCCAGTGGGAGGGAGGGCATGAAATACCACCTGTCGGCACAAAAAACTGTGAAAATCCCAGGTCGACCGAATGACCCTGTCGACCTAACCCCATGTCGACCTTCATGCATGTCGACATTCAGTGGTCGACCTAATGCTTGTTGACCTAGTGACCATATCCTGTGTTCAAGGAGGCCAATCTTTACTGCATAAGTTATATGTGTTATATACATTTATCACAATTAATTGGTACATAGGGGCCGTTACAAACTCTTGCTATGGGGCCCATGAATATATAGTTCCGCCCTTGTCTGGCAGGTTGTACCAAGGCTGCAGGAAGAACCAAGTAGTCATGAGCGCCTGCGCAGCCAGGTTTCTGCATTCTATCATTTATATGCACATAATCAAACAGGTATGTTTCATGATATAGATTAACACATGACACAGACATATTATATTTCAGTGTACATTCATTTGCAAAATTTAGGCAGGGTCGGGATTTTTTTTAGCTGATGCAGTTTACAAATAGAATGATTCATTTTAATAAATAGAAAACAGTACCTGGATCCAGCGCATTGGGAGGAAGCAGCGGAAGCCACAGCAATTTGCATAAACCTAGTTAGATTTTTTAAAGATTAATAATAAGAATAAAAAAAATGGTATTGTAGATACCCTGTGATAAATCAAATGTGTTACCCCTGATTAGGTCTGCAGACAGGCCCAGAATTAATGATTCAATATAGGCCCCCTCTCCTCCTGACTCTCCACTGCTCCATGGCCAGCAGGAAATCTATATGCTACCAACAGTTCATGGTTACTTGGTAAAGGATTGTCTATGCTATACGATGTCTATTGTATTCAATATGTTATGATGAAACAAGAAGCAACCACCCAACCCTGCAACTCTGAAGCCCTAGGCCTTTGTCTTTCTTATATTTCCCCAAAGGTGTGCCTGATCCCCCACATGATTATCAGCAGAACTGGCACCATACTGCAGTGGATTAAAGCAGGGTTACCAACCCTCCTGGAATGGCCGGGAGGGTCCCGAAAATCAAATCAACCTCCCACTAAACCACCACCTCGGCAGGGGGGTCCGTGGGAGAGTAAATTACGCTAATTGTGTCTTTGTAGCCCCCCCCCCCCCCCCGCTGTGCAATGTCTGGAAAACTGCCATTGCCCAGAGGGGGCGTGGCCATGAGGACGCTATTGTGCTGACCACGCACTCACGCCGGGTGATCCGCCAGCTACCCAGCGCATTTTCAACCTCATCACCGGCCCTGCCCCCACCTCACTGAACTAGCTGCCCTCTCCCAGAGGGGGCAGCCAGAAAGTAAGCAACCCTGGACATTAAAGACATTTACTAAGTCGGGAGTTATATTTCACATGGGATGTTACAACCAATTAGATACTATCTATTATCTTCTAGAAGTGGATAAATAAATAAAAAGTTGTTTCTGATTGGTTGCCCATAGCAACATCCCATTTGAAATAGAACTTAGTAAATTTCCCCAATAGTGGGCAATAAATCAAGAAAGGTGTGTGTCTGTTTACCTGGGACATTGAATAACTACTGTCAATCTAGAGGCTAATGGAGGGAGTGGCTTGATGTGTTCCAGACTGAGGATTGGATCCTTTCACTTGTCAGCCCAGAGTTTTCTCTCCGCACCAGTCTCAGTTAAACCTCCATTTGCAATCACATAAGCTCTCTACTGTAATGTAATATACGTGGTTTTAACTTGTCTTTCTATCTCTACCATTAAAGAGCCCAATCATACAATGAGCCTAATTCAGAAATGTACGTCAGCCCAATTTTATGGTCATCTCCAATGTTTTTAGATCTGTTCATGATCAGAAGCTGCACTGATCTTGGGCTACAATGTTTCTCCAAAACACCACAGAATGATTGACATGCAGCTGACACTTGGAAGTGTTGAAGAGATGGCAACCCGAAGCATCATTAAAAATGGGGACATGTCTGTCCCATTTTCTGGGCATGGTAAAGTCCTTGGACATGGCTTCACTGGCCCCAGCTGTGTGATGTATAGAAACTGGGCATCCTAAGCAACCTAAGGGTTACTCAGATGTCCGATGGTCATACAGGTGATCTGATGATGCGTCCCCTGGGTTCTAATTGCAGGTTATTGGGTCGGATTCATGGATGGTAGGGGATGATACCGCCTGTCAGCACAAGTCGGCTCAAAAAAAAGTGAAAACTTATCTCGACCTTTGACTGTTGACCTTCCCATTGTTGACCTAATGCTTGTGATGACCTTTCGACCCTGTCAGACCTTAGCCCTGTTGACCTTTAGTGGTCGAGCCAATGTATTTCAACTAGTGACCATATCCCATTGAAAACTACAATCCAGCTTTCTGAACTGATATCTCATTGATCATGTAATAATACATTTCCTCTTATAACCAGAGAGACGACCCCACCAGACATTAATCCAGAAATATGGAGATAGATCTAGAAAATACTGATGACTTATAACAAAGGACACTGAATTTATGGAAGCTTCAGAGAAGTTCTAAGCAGTGGAACAGCGCTTTCCTAAACTAAGTAATCTTCTCATTGAGAAACACAAGATTACTATTCATTAATCCAACTAAAACAGATTATCAAAGCAAAGACTAATAACCCCAGGAAGGCAGAGTCACACCTAGGAGAAATGCAGAACATACACTATATGGACAAAAGTATTGAGACACCTGACCATTACACCAACAGGGACTGTAAGAAATTGTATTCAAACATATATACTATAATACGGAGTTGGTCTCCCCTATTGCAGATGTAACAGCTTACGCTCTTCTTGGATGGCTTTCCACAAGATGCTGGAGTGTTTCTGTGGGAATTTGTGCCCATTCATTCAGTAGAGCATTTCTGAGATCAGGCACAGATGTTGGATGAGAAGGCCTGAATCCTAGTCTCCATTCCAGTTCTCCCCCTGCTCAATGTAGGTGAGTTGAGGGATTTGTCAGACAAGTTCTTCCACACCAAGCTCATCATATCATGTGTTATAGTCCTTGCTTGTGCTCTGGGTCACAGTCATGTTGGAATAGAAAAGGGTATTCCCTGAACTGTTGCCACAAAGTTGGTATCATAAAATGTCTTGGTATACTGATGCATTAAGATTGCCCTTCACTGGAGATAAGGGACCTAGCCCAAACCCTGAAAATAGAACCGTACCATAATCTCTCCTGCACCAAAAATTATGGTTGGCATAATGCCATCAGGCAGGTGATGTTTGTTCGGCATCCGCCAAACCCTGAATACCAAACAGAAGCGTGATTCGTCACTCCACAGAACACGTTTCCACTGCTCCACAGTCTAGTGTCTGATTCTTGGCATTGGACATTATGATGTGAGGCTTGATGTGATGTGAGGCCATAGAAACCTTTTCCATTGAGCTCCCGCCACACAGTCTTTGTTCTTACATTAATGCCAGTGGAATTTCACAACTCTTCGGCCATGGACTCAGAGCGTTTGTCACTTGCACCTTAGCAGTTGTTGACCCCACTCTGTTTTATGTGGTCTTCTGCTTCGTGGCTGAGTTGCTGTTCTTCATAAATGCTTCCACTTTCTATTAATATCACTTACAGGTGACCGTGGAATATTGAGCAGGGATGACACTTCACAAACCGTCTTATTGCAAATGTGCCAACCTATCACAGTACCACAGAAACTTGGCATCCTACCACAGAAAGGTGGCATCCTATCACACTACCACACAAATGTGGCACCATATCACAGTAGCACACAAAGGTGACACTAACACAGTACCACACTGTGACCTCTTCAAAAGTAGCAATTATGTAGCACAAATGTTTGCAAATGGAAACTGCATGGCCCGGGTGCTTGATTTTATACACCTGTCGCAACGGGTCTGAATAAAACACCTGACTTTAATAATTAACAGGTGTGGCAGAATACTTTTGTCCATATATTGTACATAGATGGATTAACCAGCTGAACAAGAGTATTACTAAAATAAAATAAAAACAACACGTAGCAAGAGACAGCAAATATAGTCCCTGAGGAACATCAGAATAGCCAGAAGGAAGCAGGAACATCCCACAGGAGTGAGAGACAACACAAATACCAACAGAAACAGTGATAAGGTGATGAACTTACATTTTTAGATTATGCGGGGAAATAATCTTAAGGACGTGAAAGTGTAGAAAACCACTTTCTCAGGCATAGAAAAAGACGATCCTTAATAATGGAAGAACTACGATTAATTATGTTAAAATACAATGACATACTGTAGATCACAGTTCTCAAAGTCGGTCCTCAGGACCCCACACAGTGCACGGTTTCCAGATCTCCTCATAGAATCACAAGTGAAGTAATTAGCTCCACCTGTGGATCTTTTAAAATGTGTTAGTTAGTTATGAGTGCACCAATCGGGTGACCTGGAAACCGTGAACTGTGTGGGGTCCTGAGGACCGAGTTTGAGAACTTCTGACATAGATAACTGTTTTAAGCTTGCAGTGTCGCTGGTATTGTGGGAAGGTAGATCTTACTGCATCGCTAAACATTAAATTAACATACGTGATGACGTGTATAGAGGCTCATCTTCAGAAGGACACATATGTACCGTGGGGTTTATTTACTAAGCTGGGAGTTCTGTTGAAGATGGGCTGTTGCTATGGGCAACCAATGATTCTATATATTTTCTTCTAGAAAGTGCTAATTAAATAAGTAGAATCTGATTGGTTGCTTTGGGAAACATGACATCTTCAATAGAACTGTCATCTTAGTAAAAAAATCCCTGTGAATGTACATATGTAAATGACGCATAAAAAGCGGATATACTGTATATGCGGACAGATGCGTCCCAAGATGTGTCCGGATCCAAAATTGCAGCACTGTACATTGATGTGGCATAGCAAGTGTGCCTAGTTACACCTCAGTAGCAATAATATAAAGAGATGGCATAGAGATGCGGCTTGGTACACACTTGTAGTAGTTATCCTGGACCAACATGGCCTGGGCAACCTTGTAATGCCAATTAAGCGAATACTGTAGTATTTGTAAGTGCAACTTATCTGAATTAATTAGTTAATAAAAAACCACCCTAAGAGTTCAATATGGGATTCCGACTGTTGAAATATCCTGACATTCGGAATCCCGGACGGTTTTTGTTTGATCCGACAGTAATTCGACAATCGGCCATGACTTTGACAATCCACTCTTTCTGACAAAACATATCCGACTTTAAAAATAGTCCAATCTAACACCCTTCAATGCTATTGTTAACGGCAGCATTAAATAGGTGAGTGCCTTCTTGGGAAATATTAGCACATATTGAATCGACCCCTTAGTCAGCATGCATATTTTCTTCTCTAAGGGGCAGGTGACACATATTCCCAGGCAGGAATTAAGATTCGAAAGTTGTGTTGCTAGAATTGCATTTGCATCATGTGTAACACACACATACACAAACACAAACACATAGTATCACTTGTTACTTGCAAATTGCTGTAATTCTCCTGATAATATAATATTATACATGAAACATACAGGGTTGAACTTGCCCACACGTGTACAAAGGAAACACTGGGGGGCTCTACTGCCTGAAGGTCCCACTTCCTCCTATAAAGGCCCCATACACTAGTAATTTGCACTTGAGCTCCCTAGGAGGCTGATTTACGATGGCATGTCTGCAGATCCGGATTAAGCCTTCGGGGGGCCCGGGGTCACTTTAGACAGGGGGCCCCCTCCCAGTTGTCATTACTGGCCGCAAACTGCATGGGAGAATATTACACTGTCAAAACACAGAATAAAGGCAGTATAAACTTGGTCAATGGGTACTGACCCCCTGTGTCCCCCTTTAATCCGGCCCTGCATGTCTGCTCTAATTGTCAGTGAAGTCCCTCTGAGGTGGCTGGTCACATTCACTCTGCTGATTGGCCAAACACACTACACTTGGATACCTATCACTGCATTCTCTGGTATGCGCTACTGCATGCCCCTGCCTGACACATGAAAGATATATCAGTGTGTAGCCCCTGCCATCCTTGGAATCTTACTCCTAGCTATTGGTAGCTTTGAGAACTATATATACTATCAGCCCCAGCCACAAGAATTGATGGAAGGATCAGGTAAAACCCCAGGCTGAACAGTCATTGTCCTCTTTTTAGCAAAGCAGGAAAACTAAAGGACAGCAGAGCAGCTTGCAAGTACAAGGAGAAGAGAGAGCAAACAGGAGATTGCAGCTCCAGGGAACCACAGGCTACAGTACCAGCACCCTTCCTGAAAGCACTGGCCCAAGTGGCTGTTTCACCAAAGACATGCACCAAAGCTTGTAGAACGGCCCGCTTGTGTGAGATCTACTCCTTAATGTAAACCCCGGCTTGGCACCATACAATTGATTTATGAAATGTGACAAACAAGACCACCCGAATCATAGCGTGGAAGCGTATTGCCCCAAGTCAATACTATGTACTTGTAAGTCTACAGGCCTAAAGTACCATAAGTGCCGGTGACAGGCTCATGTTGGCCATCGGTCCAAAGGAGGCATAGAACCATCTTGCACACATGAATCCCCATGGTTACAACATTGCTTTACTGACTGGGAGCTTTCTGCAGGAACGCCCCAGTTTTTGGGGTCATTCCGGTGTCCCACCCGGGGAGGCC
The DNA here is from genome assembly GCF_055691185.1 of Crinia signifera. NCBI lineage: Eukaryota > Metazoa > Chordata > Amphibia > Anura > Myobatrachidae > Crinia > Crinia signifera. Next base: position 37,569,929 of record NC_139228.1, on the reverse strand, counting down.
AGTGTCCAGCGGCACAGGGAGGGGGTGGGCAGTTTAGAGTCCCTTCAGCCTAAAGGGAATAGATGCTGTGCGCACAGCGTCTATTCAGCAATCTAGAGGGGTGAAAAACAGGGGCGTGGCCTGAGGCCACAATATCCAATGAGATTACGCCCTCTTCCCATAGGCCACGCCCCCTTCCCCGATTAGGAAGCGCCAGATGTTGAGAGTTATGGTAATATTAAATAATAGTTATTGATACAGTCAGTATGTTTGTTTTATGTGACGGCTAACTAAATAATTATGTTGTGTTAATAATGTATATGGCTGGATAAGGCCTTCTGGTAAGCACAACCATTATGTACCTACAAATATGGCCGCTGCCGCACAATCCAGGTGGTATACAGTGTTCCCCTAGATTAATAACTTCTGCTCTCCTTTATTAAGGGGCCCATTTACCATTGAATATTTGCGACTAATTCCCTGTTTTTTAGGGGAATTTTGCTGCAAATATTAAGTACCCCAGGCATGTATGACGGAAGGACCATGGCAGTAATCTCTGCTGCGATCTGTCCTGCTCTGCTTCCAGCTGCATATGCTAGAATCGGGGAGCATCGGAGTGGGGGATATGATCGGGAGCATCGGTGTGGGGGATATGATCGGGCAGCATCGGTGTGGGGGATATGATCGGGCAGCATGCGCAGACTGCCAGGCACCCAGCTGAGCAGTTCATAGGGATGGGCTCCTTTCAGAGCTCCTGTCCCTGCGTCTACAGGAACATACATCTTGCCGAAAGGATTGCATATTACAATGCGATCATGGGCAGTAGGTCCTGCCCAGATCACATTGTAGATGCAATGTTGGGACTGGGACCCGTTGACAGTCAGTGAAACGTGTGTTTTCACAGTCACAGACCCAATATGGCATGAGACACAGTTTTTGCAGCAATTGATACTCTCCTCTGTCGGCAACCTGAATGTTGACTGCATACACCTAGGGTGGCCAATCCCGGGATCGGCAGGATACTCGGATTTGGCCCCAAAAAACTCAGGGATTTCAATTTCGGGGTTTGGAGTTTCCAAACTTGAATTTCGGGATTAGACTGCACTCAGACGCTGCCTGGCTTCTCCCATCCCAGCTGTGTGGCTCTGAGCATCGTGATGAGGTCAGATGTCATGGTGCGAAGGCCAAACAGCCGAACCGCGTGCCTCCATCCTGGAGGCCAGGGAGTTTTTTTTTAGGGAAGCCAATCCTGGAATTGGGCATTTGTTTATCCAGTGATACCACTGTGTACAGCATCTTGAAAACATGTAGATGCATTGACAGAGTTGAATGATTTATGAACAAATGTCATGTTCATCAGCAACTCTGATTAATATTTTTAAAGCAGCAACAGAAATTGGTACTAAAGCACCCTGGTTTCCAATTTATGTTGTTGCTGTCCATCAGTCAAAGCCACCAAGCATTGGTGGCTTTGACAAAATAAGGGGCTAGAAAGTCTACCCCAATATCTCTTAACCCTTTGAGTGCCAAGTGAATTTGTTAAAATGGGTGTGAAAATTGCCAGGCAAAGATTTGTATTAATCATAATGACCTGTAATGTTTACCCTTACTGTATATAAAAGAGATATAACCTTATTTTACACAACATTTTTTATTTGAATTTATATAACAAACGTGAGCGAGGCTGGTACCCATAGGGTTATATAATCTTGTATCCTTCACACATCCTGAAGTTTTTTTTCTTACATTTGCAGCAACATTTAAACGTACGGTTACTAAATATTTGGGAGATACATATTCTATTCTGGTTGTTTAACATTCCGCCAATCTGATGAATCCTTGAAAACACCCGTTATCAGGGGTTCGCCACAAATATTAAGTACCTCTGGAATGAATCTAGGGGGTTTTGCAGCAGGAATCTCCGATACCTGCTGCGATCCCTCCTGTCCCGCACGCAGCCACATGCCCCATAGATATCTGGCTGAGCAGCTCCACCTCCAGGGGCTTTGTGTGGCTGGCAGGTGAGTAACTATATATTTGTATGCCCCATAGCAAAAGTTTTTAAGGGCCCCCTGTTTAGCAACTGATGGTGATAAATATATGTAAAACATATTACTTAGACAGTAAAGATGGGCCCCCTTCAGCTCTGGGCCCCAAAGCAGCTGCACCCTTTGCACCTATGATAGTTATGCCCCCGGTGGCTGGCATGCATAGACAGGAAGTGCCCAGTGGTCCCATGCAGTGCAGCACTCCTCTATGATGCGTGGCCAAGCTCACATGTTACATGGCCATGCTCTCTATAAATCATGTGATTGCATTGCTACCGCCCAGTTCAGGCTCTGAAACATTCTATTTCATGGAAAGACTGATCTGGCCTAGAATAGGATGGACAAATTATAGATTGGTATTTGGATATATGTGGCAATAAGGATGTGGAACTCACTTGTACAGGGGATAGATGGATCTTCTGTTCCTGTCCAGCAGAAAGTGCTTTCAGGGGAATTATTTGGAGACTCTCGTCCTGTGCACCCTGGAGAAGTTAGGAATAATTAATACAAATCTTATAACATCACTAACCAGTGTTTTAGCAGCTAACCAGCTTAAGGGTAACACGATGAGTGGGCATTTCAGTCCTTATTTATTATTGCTGCTGTTTTATTGCCTTTGTATGCTAATCACTATATATAAAAGGCTAAATCCTCACCTTTTTTAGGTGAAGTACCGCCAGTGACCATTAGAGGCCACTCCACGGACCAAATTACTCCTTAACAGAAAGTGAAACCAAAAGGATCTGTTTCAAACTTCCTGGATATGGAGAGAGGGAGCTGAGAGGACAGAGATTGGAGGTAGAAGGAGCTTTTGATGGGCTTTTAACTAGTTCAATGATAATTATAATGTATCTCTGGAAGCGAAGAGGAACCTTAATAACAAACTGACAAATCTAAAACATAATGATGACTAAAGTTATTAGTAATACAAAGAACGTGTTACTATATGCAACAAACACTTGTACAAGTATACTGCCCAGGGCCGGTGCAAGGCACCGGAGCGCCCCAGGCAAGTCGGGGTGGGGGCGCCCCGGTGTCTGCCGCCCGGGTACCTGTCCTGCGCCGCTGTAAAGCTGGCGGCGGCAGCAGCGGGGGTCCCTGCAGTCAATAAGAAATAACGAGCGCTATCCGCCGGGCTATGCGGAAGCGTTTCTGTTTTGGAAACACTGGCCGCACGGCGCAGGCTGATTGGCGGAATCTCAGCCAATCAGCGTGCGGCCAGTGTTTCCAAAACCGAAGCGCTTCCGCATAGCCTGGCGGATAGCGCTCGTTATTTCTTATTGACTGCAGGGACCCCCCGCTGCCACCGCCGCCAGCTTTATATACGCACATATACGCCGCAGGACAGGTACCCGGGTGGCAAGGGGGGCGAAATACCGCCCTCCAGTGGCCGGCGCCCTAGGCAAATGCCTAGATTTGCCTAGTGGTGGCGCCGGCCCTGATACTGCCATATCGATTGTGACTGTCTGTTTTATATATTAACAATTAATTATTGCCTATTTATTCAATAAAGTCTGATAGTGTCTTAATACCCTAAACAGGAGTCCCACACAAAAGCCCCACATTAAATACTCTGCATGTCTCTGGCATTATTGTCGCAACATCAGTGTACAGATGTAGCAAGTCTCATAGTTACTGCGATAAAGCTGTACGGTCCCCTTTCTGCGCTAAAGTCACACCAATGGCATGGAGATGTTACGCTGCGCCATAGACGCTCAATGCGATTCTATATTCCACAGGAGCTAATTGGACACACAAGCGTGGTGATGAGACTGCAGCAATTGTCACAGATGACGCACACAGCGCACACATCTGTATATGTGAAAGTACAAGCTCACTAATAACAGAAGAGTAAAATCATTTTAAAGATTTACTACAGTGTTATTGTATCCATACTGGTGTATACTGTGGTATTTTAGCTGTGCTTTTTCTTGGGGAATATTGTGAGATTACCGGAAAAAGGACCTTCCAAAATAAATTACTTTGTGACAACAAACAACGCAGCTCATTTATCAACACGTGAGAAGGCTCATTGCGTATGATAAATGGTGCTCCAGCCAATCAGCTCCTGTCATGTATTTAGTTGAAAAATGGCAGTTGGGAGCTGATTGGCTAGAGCACCAAGTATTATTCGCAACAATTTCTATCATTCACTATGAGATGTATCACTCTTTGATAAATGGGCAGCAATATGAGCTTCTCTCAATGGGCCAGATTCTCTAAGCTTCAAATGTGATAAAATGGAGAGTGATAAACAGCCAGCCAATCAGCTCCTGCCTGCCATGTCACAGACTGTGTTTGAAAAATGTCAGGCAGGAGCTGATTGGCTGGCTGTTTATCACTCTCCATTTTATCACTTTTGAAGCTTAGAGAATCTGGCCCAATGTCTCATGTTGACTGCACTCTGGTAGCCAATACAGTACAAGGGCCACGGCCTGGCTTGTTCTGGTTCTGATTACACTACATGGTATTACAGCGTGTTTGCTATCAAATTACTAAATACACGTCAAACCCTCGTACCTCCAAGTGCATGATGAGCTCCGGGTTCCAGTTCCTGATGCAGTGAAATAAGTAGGACTGGATGTGGTTAGAACTTGTGGTGGGACTCAGCTCCACTTTGTACATCCTTTCACAAGAATCTGCTACTGACAATATAAGATTTCTGCCTAGATGAACGAGAAGGGAGATGTCAATTTTAGGCATCCTCACAAGTGTCCAAGATGGGATATATATTGAATATGGAATGTTGCCCATAGCAACCAATCAGATTATATTATCTTGAAGAAGGTGCTACATAAATAAGACATAGGATCTGATTGGTTGCTAAGGCCAACATCGTATATTTAGTAGAACTCCCATCTTATGCCGCCCATACATGGTGCATTTTGGGCTGCCGATGCGATGCACGTCCCCTGCGCACATTCCATCTCACAGCACATAAAGTATCTGCTGCAGGTATTTCTTTAACTAGACTACATCATATCTAGTTCAAAAAGCTCGCTGCTTCAGCTCATCGGATACGTTTTGCACTAGATATGATTCGATCTAGTTCAAAACGCACGGTGACCCCGATTTAAAGACATGCATTGTTTTTATTATCTATATATCCATAGGCTGATTTCCATAAGGGTCAGATGATAAGTGAGCGGAGCGTGTAGATTAAGTCCAGGGTAAAGGGTCCCATATATTAGGTGAGTATTGGAACAATTCCCCATTTTCCAGATGCCAGGGTCAGGGGATTGGGTACATTTAACATATTGGAAATTCTTGATTCACTGATGGTGTTTTAAATATTAGATTTAGAAATTAGATTGACAATATACCTAATATATCACATACAAAATATTGTTATACAGTACCAGAGCTACACACTGAGAGGGTGTGCCCAATGTCATTGGGCAGTCAATAGGTCAACAGGTACAAAAGGTCAAGAGGTGAAAGGTCAAACATGGTTAAGGTCAATAGGGCAACAACACAAAATAGTTTTTTTTTTTTGTCAAATCGTGTCTATTTTAGGGTCTATGAGCACCAACAGTAGAAACATAGGCGTCCATGGAGAGAGATAATGTGGACGGAGATAAAGTACCACTCAAAAAGCTCCTAACTATCATTTGTCAAACACAACCTGTAACATGGCATTTAGAAGATGATTGGCTCGTACTTTACCTCAGTTTATTTTTATCTCTCTCCAAGGATTAGTAAATAGACCCCATAGGCTCTACTACCATTCGCCCCACCCAGGTTACTGTTCCCAATTGTAGTCCATGTGGCTACTCAATTGTCAATATTGACCTATTGAACCTGTCCAAATGCATGGCGACCATATTGTGTTGACCTTATGTCTACCTAGACAGTGTGGATCTATCATCCAGATACCTAACAAATAATAGCACAGGAAACCTTATAATATGACTGCGCCCAATCTTGTATATACAACTATCAGAGCAAATACAATGCACAGACAGTGATTGCGGAGGTGAAGTTCCCACAGACATTCTGGACATCCTAAGGGCTGCTCTAATGTTCTATGGTGTGATGGATGGACTAGCATCGCAGCCAGTGGAAGTCTCCGTTCCAATTCTATTGGCTGCTGCATTCGCATAAAGACACAGACGCACTGTGTATGACAGTGTTGCACGTATTCGTTGCCCAGCACTATCATACCTCCCAACTGTCACGATTCCGTCGGGACAGTCCCGATTTTCGGGTCCTGTCCCGCTGTCCCACCCGCGGCAGGCATTGTCCCGCTGCGGGGGGTGGCAGTTGGGAGAGCCCCCAATCTAGTAGAATAGACGCTGTGCGCATGCGCACAGCGTCTATTCTCGTATGAAAATGAGGTCGCGGCTAATTAGCATAAGCCGCGCCCTCATTTGCATACGCCCCGCCCCCTTTTCGGTCGCTCGCGCGGCTTCGCCGCGCGAGTGTCCCTATTTCCTCCGGATGAAAGTTGGGAGGTATGCACTATGTATATAATTTTTGTATCTATTTACACTTGTTTAATGGACCAGGTATATACCGATCCACCTCAGTCTCAACCCCATGCATCTCTCCACCCCTCTCTGGAAACCCCCCTTGCAAATCCAGCGTTTTCACCTGTATGAACTCGGGCCTTATCTCATAGCAACCTACCTTGTATGTTCTCAGGGATCATCTGCTTGTTTATAGATACTTGAAGACAAGACATCTCTCTGGACTGCAAGAGAATGGATGTCAGTAAGATTTAACAGGCAACAATATCGAGTTTTATTCTCAAACTTAAAACAACAAAAATAATCCTCATGAATGTGAAGCATGTTACTGGATAGCTTTCAGGCCGGCAGTCTGTCAGCCATTTTGTGCTATGCCTCACTCATGCCATTAGTATCTAGTCAGCGGGAATACTGGCATAGCCTCCAGTAAATGTAGCGGGCCAATGTCATTTCTCACTGCGACAATCCTCCAAATGTTTTCCCCATAATTGCTGCAAATTCATAATCAATTTGCAGCATAACATAACAATACCATTATATGTAAGACACTGCCATGCTGTTACACAGTATCCGGTCCAGTGCCTAGGTTGACAGGCAATAGGTCGACGCAGGAAAAAGTCTACATGAGTTTTCATGATTATTTTTTTTTTTTAATAAACCGACTTGTTTTTACTGTACTTCAATATCCATGTTGGCATAGAGGTAGAATATAATAGTGTGCTGACCATAGTAAGGCACCAAGGGCCAGATTCTCTAAGCTTCAAAAGTAAAAAAATGAAGAGCGATAAACAGCCAGCCAATCAGCTCCTTCCTGTCATGTCAAAGACTGTGTTTGAAAAATGTCAGACAGGAGCTGATTGGCTGGCTGTTTATCACTCTCCATTTTATCACTTTTGAAGCTTAGATAATCTGGCCCCAAGCCTGAAGCAGGGATAGTGAAGCGAGCCATGCGAGGGGACGCAATACACTTATTGGGGTTCCATGGCATTGGAGTTCCATATTGACACATGTCGACACAGACACCAAAAACATGAAAAGCACATGTTGACCTTTTTCTTGTGGTCCTTATGCTTGTGTCGAACTTTTCTTAATGTTGATCTAGTGCATTTCGAACTTTTTCATGTGTCAACCTATTGACTGTCGACGTAGACACTGACGGACCTAATAATCCACATCCATGTTACACATGCTTAATCTACATTGCTCCAATAGTAGCTTTATACTTACCACAACCACACCATTTGTCAGAAATGTCTCATGCTTATTTGGTCTACAGTAAAAAAAAAACCCATATAGATATATACATTATTATTATTATTAGTGATCTTTATTTATTTTATGTAATTATCTTGGCTGCTTTCCAATTGGTTGTGTCTAGATCCACTTCTGTTTTTTGACCAGGATGTGACATTATGGGGGAGATTCTCTAAGAATCTCCGCCCCCCTTCGCCGCCCATCGCATATTTAATTATCGCATATGCTGTAACATATGCGATAATTAAGGCAAAGGACAGCTCTTGCGTTAAGAGCTGTCCTTTGCGGTGAGAGTCGCCGGGTCCCAGCAGGTCCCGGCGGCTCTCCCCTCCCTCCCACACCCGGCGCTGCTGCGCCGGGCTCTCCTCCTCCCTGCACCCGGAAGAGGATCAGTGCAGGGAGGAGGTCACAGGTCCGGGCAGCACTGCGCTGTGCTGCCCGGACACAGGTGAGGGGGCGATGCAGGGCTGCGGGGGGTCGGCGCGGGGCGGCGGTGGGATGCGGTAGAAGCCCATTGGCTTCTATGGGGCATCGCCAGATTTTTCGGAGGGGGATGCTTACAGCATACCAAATTGCGGTAAAAACCCCGATAACGGGGTTTTTACCGCATTTTTAGCTTAAAGAATCTCCCCCTAGGTGAGGGCGGAAGTTGTTAGATGCCCTCACAGTGTTCTTTTATGTTTTCTGTAATTTACTTAGGTGTAGGTTATTTTCTTTTATTTCAGCTGGATTGTACCATCGCGGGCTTGCCTCACTTTGGGCACAGTGCCTCACTTCTGGCACATATTTATATTCCCCCTCCAGGTATACGTGGACCCAGACCTAGAGCCAGATGCACTAAGCTTCAAAAGTGATAAAATGGAGAGTGAAACAAACAACCAATCAGCTCCTACCTGACATTTGTCAAACACAGGCTGTGACATGGCAGGTAGAAGCTGATTGGCTGGCTGTTTATCACTCTCCATTTTATCACTTTTGAAGTTTAGTACATCTGGCCCCATCATGATGGGAAAAGTACAAAAAAAAAAAAGAAGTGTTTCTAGCAACAACCCTTTAGATACTACTAGCAAAGTAAGCAAAATATCAACTCACAATTCCTCAACCGTGAACTCCACTTGCAGAGTCTCTTGTCCCTGAAGAAGAGATCATAGCTTATGTTCATTTAGGTTCTTATTACCTGTATAACATTGTGCATTGGCTGTAACATAAGCATTACAGCACACCCAACCTCCAGTAAAACATTATATTTGGGATAATGCACTCATTAATGTAAAATATAGTAAGAGTCACAACAACTTCTGTAAACATATAAAAGCACAATTAGATTGAATCAGTGTTTTTAAATAAGTCATGGAACACTAATATATTTGAAGGATCCTTGAGAAAGACGGCTGTGTCCGCCGAAACATGTTGGCAGAAGAGTGAGTGATATTGTTTTTATCTACTTTTTTATCTGTATTGTGTTGCTGTAGTTGTGGCTATTAGCCAAACGGCCACATTGCAGTTGGACTTTTTTAAATTAAATATTTTCACTAAGACCGGTCCTTTTTCCATTGCCTTATACAGTATATATGCTTATGCGGGAAAATACCAAATTTGGACTGATTGAGAGCTGTGTTTAAAGAAACCGCTACATGCTTGAAATCATGCTCGTTCTGAGTACGGTACGCTTCCCTTGTGAAATTTGGTGTGTCAATTTTCTCTTGCTATATGTGGTGATCCTTGGAGAGGCTGCTATACATTATAAAGAAACCTTTATATGTTTTAATTACTCCATCACTATAGTGAGTACGGTACGCATTTTTGGTTTGGAAATTACCACCATTCATGATCATCTGTTATTATCACATTGGGTGATCCCCTAAATGAAGATTGAAATATACCTTTATGTTCACGTTTACACTTACTCCATTGTGAGTTTTGGTACGAATTTTGGGGTCCCTTTTGCTACACCACTGAGTTTATTATTATTGTGTTATTTACACATTTTTAAATTTTCATTTTTCGATATCACGGAAATTATGTCACAGGCCAGTATTCAATGAGAAAAATTCGCCTTGTTTTATGGCGAGTTTGTGCTGTTTTCACGTTGGAAGGAGCATTTTGCTCTCCAAAAGTGAACCACCCTATTCAATGTGATATTTTCGCTGTGTCTCTCCGTGTAGCAATTCTCCATCTTTTCATGGAGAACTGGAATGTGAACTTTTAAACTAAAAGGTTTTTTTTTTTAATTTTGGTGTCAAAAAAATCAGGATTTTTTTCTGTGAAGGGGCATGTTATTTTTATGCATGTGCTTATAGCACATGAATATATATTTAATTTTAAAAAATATATTTTTTTAATTTTTATTTTTTATTTTTTTTTACACAGAGCAGCCAGCAGGGGGCCGGAGCTCTCGAGCCGCTCATTAGATATTCATATATTCACTGCATCCGATCATTACATATGCACGATCGGGTGCAGTGAATACTGGGTCCCCCGCTGGCTATAGGGGGGGCAGCTTGTGCTGCCTGGGTCCCGGGGAGCCCACCTCCCCTCCACATATGTTCTGGGGCAGCCAGGGAGACTTTAATCTCCCTGGCTGCCACTGTCCCCCGGCTCCCTGCCAGCTCCCTGCCGCGGACGCTCGTCCGCTGCAGGGGTTAAGACTCGTCGCGAGTGGCGGCGAGTCTTAACCACATTGAATAGTGGGAGCAGGAGTGGCAGCGAGCCCTCCGGAACAGGGCGAGTGCATGGCGAGAGAAAAAATATCTCGCCATGCACGGAGAATTTTTCACATTGAATACTGCCCACAGTCTGTGTTTGAAACTGACCCCTTAGTTTGATACAGGGCACTAAGTTATCAGCATGGCTTCCAAGACATACAAAGGGCCTGGGTGCCAGAGGAGGCGTGGCCAAACATGGAGGTGTGGCCACACACATTTTTTAAACCTTTTATTACAAATGTTATGCTTCATGGTGGCATGTTCCTAGAAAGGGGACACTCCATCATCTACATGACTGACCTGGGCCCTAGGTAATCAGTACCCTCCTCACTCCTTTCCCTGGCTAGGCTATCACATGCATTGCACCACTCCCTAGCAGCTGTGCCATAAATAGCCTCATTTAGGAAATGAAAATGATATACTTACATCAGGCTTCAGAGTAAATGTCTTCTGTTGAGTTTCCCCGATTTTGATTTTCTCCAAATCGAATGCCACCGTGTAAAGCAAATCATTTCCAGAAACAACATCCTCATCGTGAAGTGTCAGATGTATTACGTTCTGAAATACAATATAGTCACAATGGGCGGGATTCTCTAATAACCCCGGCTGCACATCGCCGGCATCCGCCTTGTTAATAATCGCATATGCAGTAACATTATTATTATTATTAACGCAAAGGTGATGGCCGGCGATGTGCAGCCGGAGTTATTAGCCGGGAAACCTCACCTGGCTGCGAGGGCTCCGCTTCCTCCTCCCTGCACCCAGAAGCGGTGCAGGGAGGACAAGATCACTGGTATGGGCAGCACAGCAGGAGGCTGCCCGGACACAGGTGAGGGAGGGTGTCGCGGATCAGCGGGGGGGGGGGGGGGGCGCGAAGGGAAGCCCATAGGCTTCCATGGGGTTACGCCATCTAGAACTGGCGTAACCCCCCGCAGCGAAGCCCCAGTGGTGGGGCTTTGCTGCATATGAAAATGCGGTAAAAACACAGAAACAGGGTTTTTACTGCATTTTTAGTTTGGTGCATCTCGCCCAATGTCTGATAATGCCTTGTCATGGAGATGTGCGTAGGAAAGGAAATTCGTCACTTACCTTGACATAACTGCAGATAGTGTAATGGAAGGTTTCGTTCCATACAGGATCGCTGGTGTTTGATATGGTCTTTGTCTGCAAAACTTTATTGGTGCAGGTCGGAAGCCACAGACACACATAACAATCTGCATTGCTCACTGTACAGAAGAGACAATGATAAGGGAGAGGACCAAGGAACAAGTTTGGGAGTTTGGGCAATTCAATCCTGTTTTTCCTATGCATATGCAATGGATCTAGTGATTCTTTATTATTCAGATGTATCTGGTGATAATATAGGGGACCATAAAATCTACAGTAAGCACAAATCTTACCCACATTGCCCATACTGGAAGGTGGAACATCAATTCTAAAGATGGTTTGTTGCTATGGGAGACCAATCCGAATCTACTGCTTATACTGTATGTGAGTGGCCTGTGTTAATAAAACAGCTTCCAAGTGTCAGACAATATTGCACTATGGTCCCTTTTTTCTTGTTTTGAGTTTTTTAGATTGCCATTCTGATTTTCTTGTTACCAATTTGATAATTGTGTAAGTCCAATTTGTTTCGCCAGTGGATGCACTGATTTATGTGTGTTTTTGGTCTCCAAGCTTTCTGTGGTGGAAGCTTTTTGGTGTCACCCTGGGCAGAAATACTCTTGCGCTGTGGATATCAGACTTTATACATTTCTAGAATCTACTTCTTATTTATTTAGCATTTTCTAGAACATAATACATAGCGCGGTATTCAATTGTTTTATCACCAGCATTTCAGCTCACTACCCCCAGGGGTGGTGAGCAGAAATGTGCAAATCCGTGACTAAACCTGACCATAATGAGCGTAATATGTGCAATCTCATGTCATTTTAGACGTGAGATTGGGTGTAATATAGCAATTGAATACCACCCATATAATCTGGCCAATTGGAATGTTTTATTCCCAGCATGTATTTGGAGGCATCAAGAACTATATGACTCTAAGGGGTTTATTTAATAATAACGTGTTCTCACTGCGAGTGACAAATACACGGCTTTTACCCGGCATTAAAATGCCGGGGACTGCAGGAACGGACCCCCGTTCTCACTGCAAGGCAAATTCCCGGGTAAAGAAGTTCTACCCAGTAATTTGCCTTTTAACATGGGTTTTTATGCAGTGAACACTGCACACTCCTGACACGGTCATCCCGTGTCTGCATACCCAGATCTCAAACACAGGTAAATAGAAGGGTTTTACCGGTGTATGAGATCCTGGTATGCGACCCGTTCACACTGCAAAAAAACCCATGCTAAAAGGCAAATATCCGGGTCGACATGCTAGACCCGGGAATTTGCCTGCAGTGAGAACGGGGTATTAGATGGGAGTTCTATTTTCCTCAAAGTGTCTGTTCTCCAAATACATCTCATTAAAGCTAAATGTAAAACAAGTTTAAAATGTTAACAATGTGTACCACATTATATATATATATATATATATATATACACACACATACATACAAACACACACACACACACACACACATTCATTACAACACTAATCACTTACTCCAGTCTGCCCATGGAATATTTGCGGCTTGTATAACTTTGACAGATAACGAGAGGAGTACTTTTTCTTCCTAGAAGAAAAGGATGCAAAGGTCACATAATTGCTACCGTAATTAACAGTATAAGGTTCTTTTACCATATGCTCAATACAAAATATAATAATAATGATTAGAATAACAATTATTACTAACTCATTATTATTTAGGAGGCGCCACAAGGTGTATGTGGCATAAGCCTAGAGTATCGGAGCAATACAATCAATACAAAATGGAAGAACATAGTATAAGGGACTTAAATATAAATATCAAATCCTGGGTAGTACAGATACAGATAACAGGGGTAAGGCTAGGGCAACACGCTGGAGCATATCATGGAGAAACATGGGTGGGATAGTAAATGATACAATCATTTTCGAACCAAAATGCACTTAAACAATCTTCATATATGTCAAACTTAATATAGAGAAACATGTAACTGTCATACACTCATAGGGGTACATTTTGGGGGCCCCCTATGTGCTTGCTTGGATCAGCCTCTGCAGATTAAAGGTGCACCAAGGCTAAGAAAATCTAGGAATTTAATATGCCATGTCAGATCAATGCTCAACCTTCTACAGCAGGGGTTCTCAAACTCGGTCCTCAGGACCCTACACAGTTCATGGTTTCCAGGTCACCCGGCAGATGCACAGGTGCATTCATTACTCATTGACACATTTTAAAAGATCCACAGGTGGAGCTAATTATTTCACTTGTGATTCGGTAAGGAGACCTGGAAAACATGCCCTGTGTGGGGTCCTGAGGACCGAGTTTGAGAACCTGTGTTCTACAGGTTTAGAAATACCCTTCATTAAACATTGTAGTTTTCTCCAGAAAGTACTGTTCTGTTTGGCTTTATATTGGCTTCAATTAATATTAAACAGGAGGGTTAGACGAGTTATTAATATAATAGAATCACTGTCCAATTCGAAGTCCACTGACCCCCTCCTTCTGCTGTCCTTGGACGCAGAAAAAGCTTTCGATCGGCTTCATTGGGTCTACCTACGTGACGTCCTCTTAAAATTTGGATTCACAGGTAGGACACTATCCTCCATTATGGCTCTCTACTCAAATCCCTCGGCCAGGGTGTACACTAATGGGGTCTTATCCCCGCTAATCCCCATAACCAACGGAACACGCCAAGGATGCCCCCTATCCCCTCTAATATTCGCACTGGCGATTGAACCCTTAGCCGAATCTATCAGATCCCACCTAAATATCACTGGTCCCACCTTTTCGGGAACCTCTCACAAAATCTGCCTATTCGCGGATGATGTCCTTTTAACTGTCACTAACCCATCCTCCTCTCTCCCACACCTCCACAAATTACTGGATGAATATTCAAATGTCTCATATTATAAATTAAACAATACAAAAACCGAAGCCCTACCTATTAATTACACTCCAGAACTTCTCCAATTACATAAGGGGGAGTACCCTTACTTGTGGCAGGATAGAAGCCTCAAATATTTGGGGATCCAAATCCCCTCACGAGTATCGGATTTAATCTCTTGTAACTATCCCCCCCCCTCTTAGCAAAACTCACTATGTTAACATCGGACTGGATGCTCCAGTCGGTATCCTGGATGGGGCGTATAGCCGCCCTAAAAATGGTGGTCCTACCTAAGATACTATATTTATTTAGAACCATCCCCGTACTAGTTCCCAACACCCTCCTCTGTAAATTCCGCTCCCTTTTTCTCAAATATATCTGGAGAGGCAAGAAACCCAGGTTGGCCAATAAGATCCTGTCTTTACCTAAACGAGACGGGGGCCTTGCCCTACCAGACCTGCAACGCTATCAATATGCCGCCTTACTAGCTCAGGTAGGGGCGTGGTTTTCTGAAAAGGACGCCAAGCCTTGGGCCCTGCTGGAGCACGGTTTAGTCGCCCCCTTCCCTCTAACAGACATTTTATGGCTACCGTCGACTGTAAACCCACCACACGCATCCTGCTCATCAGCAGTGATGGCCACCTGTAAAGCTTGGTTAGCCCTTGCCTCTGACTCAAAGGACATCTCTCTCCCCTCAACTGACTTCTCCTTACAAGGTCTATCCCACCTTATTCCCAATCTAAACCTTGCCACATGGATAGCTAGAGATGCGGTATCTCTAGAGAGAATCATATCTAACGGCCTTTTGATGCCCTATTCCCAACTCCAAGACCTCTACTCCCTCCCTCATAAAGAATTTTATAAATTTCTTCAACTGAGACATTGGCTCTATAGCAACACTCCATACCCCCACAGGATGTCACCTTTGCCCAGATACCTACGAGACAAACTGACCGCCTCTGACAGTAAGGGGAACATAACGTGGTGGTATACTGTATTGATCAGTCCCAGAACGCCTAAAAATTACCCTCCACAATTAAATGGGAATCTGATCTAGTATGTTCACTATCTGAGGATGAATGGAACTTGGTCTTCCGGACATGCTTTAGCTTGTCCAGATGTATATCCCACTCAGAACACTTTTATAAACTTCTTCACCGACTGTATTTGACACCTGTGCTGCTTCACTCCATTTGGCCCTCCACCTCTAATTTATGTTGGCGCAACTGTGGCCATGCGGGAACACTACTGCATATATTCTGGTCCTGCCCCGCACTGTCCAAATTATGGACATCTGTATTCAACACCATATCTAGAATAACGGTAACACCAATCACCCCAAACCCATTATTAGCCATACTCCATGTCTACCGTGGTAACATGTCAGCCAATGACCGCTACGTAATGGGCCACATTTTGGTGGCCACGAAACTCCTTATAGCACAACACTGGCGTACCCCATATGTACCAACTCTAGATATGGTTGAATCGAGTGTACAATTACATTGCGAATTTGAGATAGCTGGGATTACCTACTCTCCATCAGCCTCGAACCCCCTGATCAAATGGTTTAGCTGGACTGAACATTGGCTATCCCGGATACCTGCATCCTCATCTAGCCCCCAGCCTCCACCGATGCAACCTCGAGACCTGTCCAATAGTTTTGGAAGTTAACAGATTCAAGCTCCGTATAATATGCCCCAACATCCAAGATCCCCCTTGTTCGGTGAACCCCCCTGTGTAATCTGTTTTCTCTGCAAGCACATGTATTGATATGGGCTGCCTCTCTCTACACATGTAACCATCGATTGTAACTGCTTAGAGTGTTCCCCCCCCTCCCCCCCCCCAATTTGTTCCACCTTCCCCTTATGTTTTATAGTATATTTACTGTTTACTGTAATTAAAGCATTTCTACTGTATTGAAATTCTCAATAAAAATTTAATTGAAAAAAAAAAAAAAATATTAAACAGGAGGGGACTTTGAGCAGACCCAAAGCAAAGATTTCCAGGACATGAGTGTTTTCCAGTTGACATCTCCTGTGTAGCCTTCCGTCCTAGCTTGCTTGAGGATCTACATGGAGAGTACGTATGATATATATGGATAAAGCCGCACACATACTCTTAAATTAATGTTGTAGGTATACAATATGATAACAGATCCAGCCCAATGCCTGGACATTTTACTCATGAGGGAATGACTTAAAGCTATATAATGGAATTAATAGCATTCGTTCTTCCCAAGGAGAATAAGGAACAATGCGGACCAGGTAATGTTGTAGAGACTTCTTGTATAAATACAGTGGCCATTTCCGCAAAAGCAGATTCGGCTTTTGAGAGCCTAGTCTGGAGATTGAATACTCAAATCCCTTTATTTCCGTACATTGGAAATTACGGGAAAGAGGGAAAACACAGGGCCCAATGTAATAGGGTGTGAGAATCAGAAAGTGAGAGATTTTGGGTGAGGGTTCCCATTTAAAGCGGCAATCATTTACATGGCAAAATCAACCCAATTTTGCTATGTAAAGTATTGCCTCTTTAAGAAAATGGGAAAACTCTCCCAAAACCTCTCACTTTCTGATTCTCACACCCTATTACATTTGGCTCACATTGCGGGGATCTTTGCAGATCACTGCATTCGGTCTGTCCGCCACTGTCCTCTTCCCTTACTCTTTCCAGTTGTCCGCACCATAGCATGGACCACAGACCTCCTTCTGTGACATTGGGCATGGCTGAATTATTGTGTAGAAATAAGTATAATTTATCTGCGCGTCGGTATGTCAGAAGCTCCCTCTGCCTGTCAGGGCCGGTGCAAGGCTTCTCAGCACCCTAGGCAAAACTTCAACCTACTCCCCCCCCCCCCCCCCCCCAAAAAAAAATATATTTTAGATTATGTGGTCATCCAATCCCCATGACCCTCCCTCCCACGCTCCGGGGGAGGTGGCCAAGTCCCTTGGTTTTTCCTGGAGGTCCTCTGCACCCTCCCCTTTGCCACCCACAACAGGGTACAAGGAAGAGGGGGCAGCAATGTAGGAATTAAGGGAAAGTATAGAGGTGAGGTCTTAGAAGTTCCACAGCCACCACCTGCTTTAAGTACAGCAAGGATCCCCATAGACAGCCTTGTTTTTTTGATTTGCAGACTTGGTGGCGCCCCCAAGATCCCGGCGCCCTAGGCAGCTGCCTAAAGCTGCCTAGTGGTAGAGCCGGCCCTGCTGCCTGTCCTTCTAACCCATGCCCCTGTAGATCTCTATACATGACCTGTATTTGGAGCGGTCACACAGGGTGTATGTGGAAGAGTGACTGTATGTAATTATGGCAGACAAGCGGGAACTCTTCTATGCAATAAACCAATGTGGTACATTCTATTAAGATTTTATGAGGTATGAGAAACAAATTAGTAAATCTTGGCTTTCCCGACATTGGGTCAACTAACCAGTCTTACAGGAAATGTTAAGGTACTGTACAAACATCTGGCTCTGAAACAATCGAAAAATGCAACACTTTCAGAAAGGACACTGCTCCACCCAAGACATATAGAACATTAAAGAAAGTGGGAGTGTAAACAAATGGCAGAGGCCCAAATGCAGGCGGCTGCACTATGCTTGGTATCTGTGTTTCTCCACATAATGGAGATGATACTGTATATCAGTGCCAGTGCATGGTGATTTTGTGCCCTGTTTGGGACCTCCCACCGAACACATGACATCACATGACATCACACAGAGGGGACAAAGCTGCTGGCACACGATACGTGTTAAATATTGATTAGAACCCGTCATTGCACATGAAACATTTCTGGTGGTGCCACCATGCGGAGCAGGAGGATGTGATATGTTTGCCCACATTGTCACACTTGCTTATACCCCTTTCAGATGGCAAATGCTGGTTCGCATCCGGGATCGGGACATGGGACTCTCCCAGGAGCCACTCGGTATTTGCGGTCTGTAAGCTCCCCGTCCAACGCGGCTTATTGCCAGGTAACTGGCCACGCACGGGGGTGGGTCAGAGCGGCGGCACATCATTGGGAGGTGGAGGAGGAGGCGGCAGGTTGCAGCTTACAGTGCTGCCTCCTCTATAGTGTAAACAGGACCCAGGTCACTCGACCCGGGGTTACTTGTTCACATTGCACCTCGACCTGGGTCAGAGTCTTGTTCAACCCCGATCATAACCAGGGTTGCTCCACCCGGGGTTGTCCTTTCACATGGCACCTCGATATGGGTTGGTGATGTAACAACCCGGCAATAACCCGAGTTGAGAGTGCAGTCTGAAAGGGGTATAACATTTAAAATGTCCTTTTCATAAGAAGCCAGGGGACGAGATGCTGGGGTGGGGCCAGGCAGTAAATCACCTATAAGAAATATATATCCCAGTCACCGGTCAGGAACGCCCAATACATTGTGAGACAGTGCGCCTCAATTGCTACTGTGAATCTATGTATAAATACTTGAAGTAAATATCAAATCAGATCTTATAAGTGTATTCATGAAAAGCCACGTTTACACATAGGGCAGTATTCAATGAGAAAAATTCTCCGTGTTTTATGGAGAATTTGTGCTTAGTTCGCCTTGGACGGAGCATTTTGCTCTCCAAGGCCCTTATTCTGATCGGTGCGGATATTCCCGCATTCTTACGGAGCGGTCCGCACGCCACGGTGTTCTGCCGCGTGCGGCCATCGTCCGTAGAAACGCCCACGGGTCCTCCGCATTCGGACGGACTCACTCTTTAAGAACAGGGCGTGTTTACGGACGACATACAAACCATGCGTGTGCGGGAGAAACACTCCGATTCTGCACGGTATTACAGAGTATTACAGAGTATGCTCGGGAATACCGCATCCGAACGGGAGCCAAGCGGTGCTACCGCCCGTAAGCGGAGTATTTACGCCAAACAACCCACTATTATGTATCTTCTGCAATACATCACATGACCCACTTATTCAATTACCTATCCTCATAAAAAACTGCTTATTTGGAATTGGAATCAATTAGATGCCAATATATCCTTACAAGCATGCCTAACACATGCATTGCACACATTAACCCTTACAGCAATTGAAGTGCAATGGTTTCAATTAAAGCACTGACAAGCGTCCTATTAGTGATTAATGAGTAAAGGAGTCGATTTTATTGGGTTCAGGTGTTAATGCTTGTAGTCATTAGGCGGTCCGTTCGCCTCCCGCAGGAACGAGTGGTGTCCGCAAAGCAATAGTGGCCTTTTGGACACCGCACATTTCTTCCCTTTTTGTTCGCGTGCATTCGGAGTGCTATCCGAATGTACGCCCCCCAACATAAGTGTACTCCCCCGTGTCCGCCCATGTTTCCGCCCCGTTTTGCCCACTTTGAAACTACGCCCATGTGTCATTCCGCATGACGCCCATAATACGCCCATATTTCCCGAATGATTGCGGGGACCAGTTTTGTACGGGATTTGCCCGAACAGGTACGGAGTCAAGGCGTGGCACATGCGCGTAGCGTTCTCCACGCATGCGCAGACGCCGTAAAGACGCGATCCGAAAGTATGCGGAAAAGTACGCATCAATCAGAATAAGGGCCCAAAAGCGAGCAACCCTATTCAATGTGAAATATTCTCCGTCTTTCTAAGTGATTTTCGCCGTCTCTCTCCGTGTAGAAATTCTCCATCTTTTGATGGAGATCTGGAATGTGAACTTTTAAACTAAAAGGGTTTTTTTTTTTTAATTTTGGTGTCAAAAAAATAATTTTTTTTTTCTGTGAAGGGGCATGTTATTTTTCTTCATGTGCTTATAGCACATGAATATATATTTAATTTAAAAAAAAAAATGTAATTTTTTTTTTTTTTTTTACACAGTGCAGCCAGCAGAAGGCCGGAGCGCTCGAGCCGCTCATTAGATATTCATATATTCACTGCACCCGATCGTTAATATGCACGATCGGGTGCAGTGAATACTGGGTCCCCCGCTGGCTATAGGGGGGGGGCAGCCTGTGCTGCCTGGGTCCCGGGGAGCCCACCTCCCCTCCACATTCCTCTGGAGCAGCCAGGGAGACTTTAATCTCTCTGGCTGCTTCCGTCCCCCGGCTCCCTGAAAGCTCCCTGCCGCGGACGCTCGTCCGCTGCAGGGTTTAAGACTCGCTGCGAGTGGCGGCGAGCATCAGCCACATTGAATAGTGGATAAAGTGCCGTGACGGAGAATCTCGAAACATGGAGAATCTCCGCAAAAACACGGAGAGTGCATGGCGAGCGAAATAAAACGCTCTCCATGCACGGAGAATTTTCTCATTGAATACTGCCCATAGAGTGCCACTCTTTACGATGCTCTGCCGCATTCTCCTACAGCTTCAATTGTAATAATCTCAGATTCCATTCACTTCCAGTCCTGTCTCTCCGCGTGAGACGGGAATGGAATCTGAGATTATTACAGACAGCATACAGAGCCATAAACACTGTGTAATCATGAACATACACATAAATTAGCTCATAAGTGACTTATTGTCTCCAATTAATGATGACTAGATAAATTAAGTTAAAGCTGACACTCTTATATAATATGTTTATGTTGTCTTTACAAGTAACTACAGACCATTACAAAAAGAAGTAATTAAAAAGCACGTGAAGCCACTATTTCCCAATAAAGCTCTTCCACCAAGTACCAATTTCTCTGCACCTGGACTTCCTACATCATTAATGATTGCAGTCACTCCAACACAGGCGGCTGCAGTCATAAATGAAGTAGTCCAGCAGCAGAGGGTTTTGTACCTGGTAGGAGTCATGTTTGATAATCTGCATCTGCCTGCAGTATATTGGTTACTGTTAACCCTTCGAACATACCTTCCAAATGACCCTCTCCAGGGCGGAAACAATGCTCTGTTTCTGGACCCTCTTAATGTAGGATTACCATCAATTGTGGAGAAACACCTTTCTTATTACTTAACCCGTTCATCACAGGTGATGGCAACCATACATTAAGAGGGAAGTCCAGAAACAGAGCATTTTCTCCCTCATGGAGAGGGTCATGTTGGGAGGTATTCACTTGGCACTAAAAATGGTTAATGTGATATCAGAAAGGACATGAGCAGGGCTTTTTGCATGTGAGGGAGGGAAAACATATTAACATGCAAGATAGGACACAGAACATCAATCATGTTGGTTCTAATGGCTGAAATCTATGGGCATAACTGTAGTGTGGTGAAAGAGGTGCAATTGCTATAGGGCCAGAGGCTTAGGGGGTTATAAGCTTTTTTATCAAAACTTTGAAGGGGCCACTGCCCAAGTGCTTTTAGAAAGATACCTTTGTGCAGTAGTTACTTTTATGCCCCATAATAGTGCCCTAGTTCATTTTCTGAACCTTAAAAGTACCTTGATTAATATTATGCCCCATAGTAGTGCTATAGCTAATTTAATGAACCATATTAGTGCCCTAATTCACATTATGTCACATTGTAGGTCTGCCAGTACACATTATGCAACAGAGAACCCTCAATTCACATGATAACGAACAATGATCATAATTTATTAATGCCACACTGTAGTGCCTCCACTTTATATTATTCCACATTAAACTGCCCCCCTTCAGAGAATATAACATTATAATGCCCTCCAGTTCATTTTATACCACAATACAATGAGCAGGTCCAGAAACATAGGACGAGATGCACTAAGTCTAAGATGACCTGATAAAATGGAGAGTGATAAGCAACCAACCAATCAGCTCCTACCTGTTGTTTGGAAGGCCCCTATTCACCTATAAATGGTGGAAAATGTATATAAAACATGTAACTGTAACAGGGAAGATGGGCCCCTCTTAGCTCTGGGCCCCATAGCTGCACACCTGTACAATATTGGAATACAAAGTTGCTAAAAAATTACACTTTACAATAAACATCAAGAACATCTCACCATATGCAATAAGACACATGCTCCAATCACAATTTAGCTTTTGCTAAGACTATGGGGGAGATTCTCTAAACTAAAAATGCGGTAAAAACCCCTTTACCAGGGTTTTTACCGCATTTTGGGATGTTGTAAGCATCCCCCGCCGGGTTATCACGATGGGGGGCATCGCCAGAAAAATCTGGCAATGCCCCATAGAAGCCTATGGGCTTCTAACGCAACCAACCACCGCCCCCCCCCCCCCCCCCCCTCACCTGTGTCCGGGCAGCACAGAGCTTCGTTAAAGATCCACAGATCGAACTAATTATTTCACTTGTGATTCTGTGAGGAGACCTGGAAAACATGCCCTGTGCGGGGTCCTGAGGACCGAGTTTCAGAACCTGTGTTCTACATGTTTAGAAATACCCTTCATTAAACTTTGTAGTTTTCTCCAGAAAGTAATGTTCTGTTTGGCTTTATATTGGCTGAAATTAATATTAAAAAGGAGGGGACTTTGAGCAGACCCAAAGCAGAGACTTGAATGACATGAGTGTTCTCCAGTTGACATCCCCTGTGTAGCCTGCCTCCTAGCTTGCTTGAGGATCTACATGGAGAGTACATCTGATATATATGGATAAAGCCGCACACATACTCTTAAATTAATGTGCAATGCCTGGAGATTTTACTCATGGGGGAATGACTTAAAGCTATATAATGGAATTAATAGCATTCGTTCTTCCCAAGGAGAATAAGGAACAATGCGTACCAGGTGATGTTGTAGAGACTTCTTGTACTATTTTAAGTTAATATCAAGACGTTTCCTTGTACATATTAAGGGCCTCAGATCCGTTAAAGTCTTTTTTTATTTGTATCCAAATTGATAGAGGTCTCAGTGATTGTGATTAATGTCTTTGTAATCATGTCCTATATATTATCATCACCAGATACATCTGAAGAATCACAGGCATGCGAATGGTTGATTTGCATAATCATCCATTGGCAGCCTTGGGTGCAGGGCAGAAACCATTGGATAGTCGGTGACCATCAAACGATTTCTTCAGCGCTCGCAGATCTGAGACACCTCTATGGTGTCTCTGATCTGCAGGCTCCCTCTGATCTGCGAGGTGGGCAGCTGACATCCGCCCCCCGCACCCGCGTCATCGGGAATTTACCATGGGAACACCCAGCATTCCCATGGGAATGGCCATGAAATGCTGGACATTCCCATAGGCAAATTCCCCGGCCCGCTGCTCCACGCCCCTCCCCACCCCCAACCCCCCCCGCCCGGACTTCTGTGTGTGAGTGAGCGCTCGCACATAAATACCTATTCACATGCGCAGTCGTGAAAAAATCTGGGGACCGATTGATTTAGAATAACCTCTTAAATCATAGTGTGGAAGTGGATTCCCCAAAACCAAGCCAATAAACTTTACTTGTAATATAAGTGTACCATTTTATCCATCAGACTAATGGAGACATAGGGACATATACCTTCCTTAATATTTTGACTTAATGGCAGTTTGGAATACTCTGATCTACTGCAGCTCTCCATCAGTACATCCGTATGGGAAAACTGAAGCACTGCAACTCCAAGGCGCAGAGCCGGACAAGGCCTCCTAATCGGCCATGGCATTTGTGCATTCCCCCATTACAGACATGCGGGCGAGTCGGGAACCTGGCCACATGGCATGCCCCCGTCTCTCTTAGACACACGAGTCCAGCAGCGGGGGCTGCATTTACACAGCTAGAGATCCTGGAAGCTGTGCTGCATGCGGCTATCTGGGCTCTCTCTTTGCCCTGATTGGCCCATTTGTTTATCTCTTTACTCTTGCATTTGCCAGAGCTACCAGATGGGCAATCCGGCCCTCTCCATTTTGAGAACGAATTTGTCCTGCAATCAGGTTTGAATTAGGCCCATTTATCCAGATAACTTTGGGTGGTATTGAATGTTACCGCACCGTGGCAAAACGGCGAAATAGAATCCATTTTTGCAAAGAATAGATGGAACTTGCATTACATCTATTCAATGTTAGTGTCCATTTCTGCAAAAGCAGATTCGGCTTTTGAGAGCCTGGTCCGGACATTGGAAATGACGGGAAACAGGGAAAACACAGGGCCCAATGTAATAGGGTGCAATAATCAGAAAGTGAGAGATTTTGGGAGAGGTTTCCCAATTTTTTTTTTTTTATAAAGCGGCAATCATATACATGGCAAAATCAACCCAATTTTGCCATGTAAATGATTGCCGCTTTAAGAAAATGGGAATGGGATTCTCACACCCTATTACATTTGGCCCACAATGAGGGGGATATTTGCAGATCCCTGCATTCGTTCTGTCCGCCACTGCCCTCTTCCCTTACTCTTTCCAGTTGTCCGCACCATAGCATGGACCACAGACCTCCTTCTGTGACATTGGGCATGGCTGAATTATTGTGTAGAAATAAGTATAATTTATCTGTACGTCGGTATGTGAGAAGCTCCCTCTGCCTGTCCTTCTAACCCATGCCCCTGTAGATCTCTATACATGACCTGTATTTGGAGCGGTCACACAGGGTGTATGTGGAAGTGGACTGTATATAATTATGTCAGACAAGCAGTAACTCTTCTATGCAATAAACAAATGTGGTACATTCTATTAAGATTTTATGAGGTATGAGAAACAAATTAGTAAATCTTGGCTTTCCCGACATTGGGTCAACTAACCAGTCTTACAGGAAATGTTAATGTACACAAAACATCTGGCTCTGAAACAATCGAAAACTGCAACACTTTCAGAAATGACACTGCTCCACCCAAGACATATAGAACATTAAAGAAAGTGGGAGTGTAAACAAATGGCACAGGCCCAAATGCAGGCGGCTGCACTATGCTTGGTGTCTGTGTTTCTCCACATAATAGTTGGAGAAAATACTGTATATCAGTGCCAGAGCATGGAGATTTTGCGCCCTGTATGGAACCTCCCATCGAACACATGACATTACACCGAGGGGACGAAGCAGGTGGGACACGATATGTGTGATCCCTGATTGCACATGAAACCAGGACACATTTCTGATGGTGCCACCATGCAGATGGGATATTTTTGCCCACATTGTCATACTTGCTTATACCCTTTTCAGACCAGGATCAGGACACGGGACTGTCCCAGGAGCGACCCGGTATTTGCGGTCTGTAAGCTCTCCACCCACCCCGGATTAATGCTGGGTTATTGGCCTCACATGGGGGCGGGGCAGCGTCACATCACTGGGGGGTTGGGGATGACGCGGCAGGTTGGCGCTGACAGCGCTGCCTCCTTCATAGTGTAAACAGAACCCGGGTCACTCGACCTGGGTTAACCATTCACACTGCACCTCGACCTCGGTCAGAGCCGTGTTGAACCCCGATCATAACCAGGATTGCTCCACCTGGGGTGGTGCTTACACACCTCACCTCAATCCGGGTTGGTGACATAAAGACCCGGTGGAGAGTGCAGTCTGAAAGGGGTATAACATTTAAAATGTCCTCTTCATAAGAAGCCAAGAGATAAATTCTGGGGTGGGGCCAGGCTGTACATCGCCTATAAGAAGTTATATCTCCATATATGTGAGTAACCGCCTCCCAGTCACCGGTCAGGAACCCCCAATACATTGTGAGACAGTGCGCCTCAATTTCTGCTGTGAATCTATGTATAAATACTTGACATAAATATCACGTCAGACCTTGTGTATACATAAAAAGCCACGTTTACACGGGTTGGGATCATTCGGTCTACAGCAACTAGGTTGACAAGCATTAGGTCGACACCACTATTTCGACAGGCAGCAAGGTTGACATGGGTCTAGGTCGACATGGGCAAGGTCGACAGTCAAAAGGTCGACATGGGGTTTTTCACAGGTTTTTTTAGCCGAATGTCAACCCTGTTGACATGGACATAGTTTGAAGTGCACTGCATCCCCTCGCATCACTCACCATGCTTTGGGCACGGTGCCTCCCTATGCTCTGCACACTATTTTATTATCCCACGACGCTCTAGTGCAGGCATTCCCAACCACGGTCCTCAAGGCACACCAACAGTGCAGGTTTTCTAGTTATCCAGGCTTGAGCACAGGTGATTTAATTAGTATCTGAGGGAATCTGATTAAACCATCTGTGCTGAAGCCTGGATATCACTAAAACCTGCACTGTTGGTGTGCCTTGAGGACCGTGGTTGGGAATGCCTGCTCTAGTGGATGGTAGGGCATGAAATACTGCCTGTTGGCATACGTCGGCCTCAAAAAACAGTGAAAACCCCCATGTCGACATTTTGACTGTCGAGCTTGCCCATGTCGACCTAATGCTTGTGTCGCCCTAACGACCTGTCGACCTAGACCCATGTCGACCTTGACCCATATTGACTTAGACCCATGTCGACCTTGCTGCCTGTCGACCTAGTGGTGTTGACCCAATGCTTGTCGACCTAGTTGCTGTGGACCCAATGACTGTATCCCGTTTGCACATGGAGTGCCCCTGTTTATGATGCTCTGCCGCATTCTCCTACAGCTTTAAATGTAATAATCTCAGATTCCTTTCCTGTCTCACGCGGACTACAGACAGCATACAGAACCATAAACACTGTGTAATCATGAATATACACATAAATGAGCTCTTAAGTAACTTATTGTCTTCAATTAGTGATGACTAATATACATTAAGAATAAAGTAAATAAAAGATGACACTCTTATATACAGTATTATGTTAATTTTGTCTTTACAAGTAACTACAGACCATTACAAAAAGAAGTAATTAAAAGGCATGTGAAGCCACTATTTCCCAATAAAGCTCTTCCACCAGGTACCAATTTCTCTGCACCTGGACTTCCTACATCATTTTTGATTGCAGTCACCTGTGTTGAAACCACGGCTTATAAATGAGTCACTCCAACACAGGCGGCTGCAGTCATAAATGAAGTAGGAAGTCCAGCAGCAGATATTGGTTACTGTTAACCCTTCGTACATACCTCCCAAATGACCCTCTCCAGGAGGGACAATGCTCTGTTTCTGGACTTCCCTCTTAAATGTAGTATTACCATCAATTGTGGAAAAAACACCTTTGTCATCACTTAACCTGTTCAGAGATGGCAACCATACATTAAGAGGGAAGTCCAGAAACAGAGCATTTCTCCCTCATGGAGAGGGTCATGTTGGGAGGTGTGCCCACTAAAAATGCCACCGTCTCTTACATTTGTTGTATAAATGAAAATTTAAAAAAGTAGCATTAAAAAAGTTTATATTTCCTATATAAGGTAAATATTACAGGTCATGGTGATGAATAAAAAAATTCACCACTTGTCTGGGATTACTCCGGACAGTCCAGTAATTAAGACAGATGACCAGGGCCGCCAAGAGAAATCCTGGGCCCCGGTACAACAACTTCCTGGGGCCCCACGGACGAAACTCCCCACGGACCCATTGTTACACCACTGCTTACAAGGTGGATACAGGGACAAAGATTTACACCGTAATGCCTATTACACATATCACACACCCATTAGATATTATACCACATGCCATAATGCTCATTACATGTTATGCCACACACCGTAGTGGGAAGTACACATTATGCCATACACCGTAATACCCATTACATATTTTACCACATGCCATAATGCCCATT
The DNA here is from genome assembly GCF_055691185.1 of Crinia signifera. NCBI lineage: Eukaryota > Metazoa > Chordata > Amphibia > Anura > Myobatrachidae > Crinia > Crinia signifera. The sequence goes on along the minus strand of NC_139228.1, from coordinate 37,542,025 downwards.
ACATGTTATTCCACACACCGTAATGCTCCTTGCATATTAGGGGGTTAGCATTCTCGTTCCTATGGGATTAACCTGCTCTGCAAGGGGATCACATTCTCTGCCAGGGGTTAACATGCTCTTTGGCATGGGATTAACCTGCTCTACCAGGAGGTACATGCTCTGCCAGGGGTTAACATGCTCGTTGCCATGGATTAACATGCTCTGCCATGGGCTACATGCTTTGCCAGGGGTTAACATGCTCGTTGTCATGGAGTTACAGTACATGCTCTGCCAGGGGTTACATGCTGACTTCCAGAGTTGGATCTCAGCCCCAGCAGCATGCAGGGAGGCAGCAGACACAGAGCAACCAGCCAAACACCTTCCACCTTGGAACACAGTGACCTGGACATCGGTGGCACCTGCTGCTGCTGGTGGCGGCTGGGATAGGAATGTGGGGAGTAGGGTGGGCTGCGATTCTGCGGAGTGGGTGGTACTACCATGGAAGGTGGCCTGTCTCTGACCCAGTTCCTCCCAGCACCCAGGGACTACCTACCCTAAGTATCCTCCTGTCGCGGAGCCACGGTAAACTCCTGTCACATGGCTGGCTCTCAGCAGGCCCTGGAGTGCCTCAAAAGGACCTCTGTGATGCTGCTGCCCCCATGCAGGCCTACGTCTGCCCACATCCGCAATCCCAATGCCGCCGCTGAACAGCTGACTCCGGCACACTCAGACCCACCAAATAAAAAAAGAACTGTGTGTCCAGACCAGGGCCCCCCTGACAGGCCCGGGCCCGGGTAAAGTGTACCTGCTCCCCCCCCCCTCTCGGCACCCCTGCAGATGTCTGTCCGGAGGTCTGACATTCACAAACTATACAATGTCCGGAAATAGGCTAGTAGCTGCCTATTCCCGGACACTGTACAGTCTATGCTGCCTATTCTAGGACACTGTACAGTCTATGCTGCCTATTCTAGGATAGCCTGTTACACACGCACACACACACACACACACACACACAGCCTGTTACACACACATAGCCTGTTACACACACATATATACATACATACACAGCCTGTTACACACACACACACACATCCTTTTTGTCTGTTCCCCCTGTCCATAGCCATGCATTGCGGGCGGCATTAACTTTTGAACCAGGAACTTGGAGCAGGAGCAGGACAGCCATCGCTGACCGGGCTTAGGCAAATTCGGGGGCGTGGCCTAATCGCGGACCCGTGGCCACACCCCCTTACTAGACCCAGTGTGTCTCATGCTGCAGGAGGAGGCCAAGAGCCGGCCGGGAGAGGGAGATAAATATATATATTTTTTTAAGTGTGTGTCGGGACCCCCTGGCAGGCCCGGGCCCAGGTAAAATGTACCCGCCCCCCCTGCCTCTCGGCGGCCCTGTCTAGGACACTGTACAGTCTAAGCTGCCTATTGCCGGACATTGTATAGTTTGGGAACGCCACCCCTTACCGGACTGTCTGGAGCAATCCCGCACAGGTGGTGGTAACCCTAGGTACGGGGCCCCTTCAATATAATGTTTGGGGCCTACAAAGTTCTGGCTATGGATACGCCCCTGCTCAAAACCCTGTAATACTGTCATGGTGATACCCATGTGACACAAAACCATACAGCTGCAAGTATGTGAGGTAGTATTGTCATTTCTTAAAATGAGAAGACCACTGACTCACCCCACCAGTAATATACAGTTCTCTTACTTAATACAATTGCTATTACTGTGGTGCAAACCTTATACTGTACATGTGACTTTAATGTAAGAATATAAACATCTCTCTTCTGCAGATAGCAGTACATCTGATACAGCTGAGAAGCAGGCGTGTCATTTGTAGTCCAATGGAATGAGACTGCTTTAATATTACTCTCTCATTATATTTTATCTTGATCACACAAAACCTTACCTCTAACATGTCTTCACTTCCACCCGTCCCCTCTTGCCCAGCATAGATAGTAGTATTACCTGTATATATATTTCTTCAGCAGCTGTGATGAATACATGGCCGTTATATCACAGTCCCTACTTACTGCACAGTGTGTCCCGTCATGCAGCTAAAAATATTGTAAACAAAATTCCAATGGTAGAAACCAAATAGCATATCTCATCTTATAGCATCCGAGGGCGGTGGGGGTTTGGGGTGTTTGTCTTTCTTTATTGGATATAAACCAGTGGTTCCCAAACTTGTTTTTAAATCAGGGCACCTTAAAATTTCAGAATTATCTTCTTGGCACCACTAGGCCAAAAGTTTCTTATTGAGAAATTTTGAATTTTTTTTATATCATTAAAAAAAATTGTGTTTATATATCATCCTTAGGGCCAGGTGTATCAAGCTTCAAAAAGTGATGAAATAGAGAGTGATAAACAACCAGCCAATCAGCTCCTACCTGTCATGTCACAGACTGGGTTTGAAAAAAGTCAGCTGATTGGCTGGTTGTTTATAACTCTCCATTTTATCACTTTTTTTGAAGCTTGATACATCTGGTCCTCAGGGACAGTTATGAAGTGAGGGTCAGGATTCACTTCTGTTTGTGCTCATATGTTATGACTGGAAGCCACAAACATTGTTTTTGCCTATTTCATTGCCCATAAATAATTTGAATTGGTCCTGGATCACCAACCAAGGGCACCACTGCAAGTGTTCAGAGGCACCCCAGGGTGCCACGGCACACAGTTTGGGAACCACTGATAGACTGAATGTTCACATACAGTACCATTTAGCTTATTCAAATTACTTTAAAAGGGAGATGTATAAAACCTGCCAATAGCAGCCAATCTATTACATTCCATAAAATGCTAGCTATGACCTGATTGGTTGATACAGGCAATTACTCCCTTTGTCCCTTGATAAAGGCTATATTTTCAGAGGGAGCCGAGGACTACCCCAAAAAATTGGGGACCTCCCTCAGAAAAATGGAGAGTGGGCAAAATATGCCTGTAGTGGTCAGGATCCAATTCCAAGCATCCACATAGTTATTACACACAGAGGAACATTTCCCAGCATTCACTGTATCATTGCTGTTTTGCAGGAAAGTACGGTGAACCCATCATTGCATACTTTACTCTCCTGTAAATTGCAGGCGACTCCCAATTTTTCAGGTAGTCTACTGCACCCCTGGAAGAGGTCAGATCTTTCACTTCCCACCCACTTCCTAGGGAAGTGGTCAGGATAATACCACAAATGTCAGATCCGTATGGAGTATGAGAAGCTAAACCATGCGTATTGTTAGGCACTGCGGAACCTTTGTGGTGCCATATATAAATAAATGATAATAATAATAATAATGCAAACGCTAAATTTTAGCAACCGACCTGTGATCTTCCAGCATTTTCACTCAACAGGGGTGTGACCTAATGACATGGAGACCCCGCCCCTATCCACTTAGTGGCAGCTGCAGTTTCTCCTGGAGAGGAATCACTTAAAGTAGGTCAGAGCCGGCCCTAGCCTAAATTATGCCCTAGGCAAGATTTTGACTGTTGCCCCCTAGCACCGCCACTAGTTCCGTCTCTGACCCTGCTCCCCTTTCCCAGCACCATCAACCCTCATCATTGCAGTCATCATTTTGGTGCTCCTACCCGCAATATTTTAAATAGAAACAGCGCACCCATTCGGTGCGGAGCCCAAACAGGGGTGTGTTCTTGCTGGGAAGGGGCATAGCCACACAATAGTACCCCCAATTCAAATTATGCCACACAGTAGTGCAACTTTATTCACATTATATCATGCGATGGTGTCCCTTATTCACTTTACATCACACAGTAGTACCACTTTACCTTATGTACATTACTCCTCATATTATTCACATTATACCCTTCGAAAAAAATCCTGAGAAAATATTGTATTTTAAGCACCTCCATGGCCACACTGAAACCCAGCACACAGTGTGTGCTGGATAGAGGAGAAGAGCTGCAGCTGCTGCTGTCACTTAAGGGGACGGGGCCCGGGGCCCCCACTGGGCCCTTTCATCAGACTTTGGCCTGGGTAATTTGTACCCCCTACCCCATTCTCTAGGCACCCCTGATAATACCACACAGTAATGCCCCTTACACATGACACACATTATTAATGTCCTTATAACCATAATGCCCCTTACACATTATGCCAACCTTTATTAATGCCCTTCATACACATAATGACACAAATAATGGCCCTTACACATATGTCACACATTATTAATGCCCTTATACACATCACACACATTATGCCCTTACACATGTCACACATTATTAATGCATTTATACATGACACACATAATGCCCCTTACACATATGCTGAACACTATTGCACAACCCACCCACCCACCCGCAGACAGGACTCACACAGCCGCTAACAGCCTCACTCACACACACAAAATAGGCATGCTGCATATCATTTTAATCAGCAGAAGCTGCTGATGCCCCTAGGCATTTCAAATGCCCTAGGCAATTGCCTAGTTGGCCTATGCCTAAGGCCGGCTCTGAAGTAGGTAAGTATGCCAAGGTGTCATGTATGCTGGTTATGCTTTAAGCTACACCGGCAAGTATCTTCCATTGAGGAGCAACATTTTGAAGGGGCCACTGCCCAAGTGCTTTTAGAAAGATAGGATTCAATTATACTTACGATAATTCCGTTTCTTCTGAGCTCCTCCATGGCAGCCATTACTCTGGGTATTCCCTCTCTCTCTCTAGGTTTAGACAGGTAGATTTGAAAACTCCTCCCACCTTGGGTATATGTCTGCCTCCTCCCCTTCCTCTCCAGTCTTTTGAGTGTCTCTAATATATATCACAAACCGGGAGGGAAATCTATAGGCTGCCATGGAGGAGCTCAGAAGAAACGGAATTATCGTAAGTATAATTGAATCCTTTCTTCCTCGCTCTCCATGGCAGCCATTTCTCTGGGATGTACCAAAGCATAGAAACATGGGGGGGATCAGTAATAAATAGACATAACCAAGATGATGCTTAAGTATATATATATATATATATATATATATATATATATATATATATATATATATATATATATATATATATATATATATATATATATATATATATATATATATATATATATATATATATATATATATATATTGAATTATTGCATTACAGCATGCTGTAGCACCACCTTCCCAAAATGGGCAGGAGATACGTTCACATTATAATGTTTCACAAAAGTATGTAGCGAACTCCATGTGGCTGCTGCACAGATATCCTTTGCTGAGAGTCTCGCCTTGTTGGCCCAAGATGTAGATATGGCCCTGGTAGAGTGTGCCTTCAGCTCTCTTGGAACCTCCAAGCCTCCTTCCTTATAGACGAATGCTATAGTCTCTGTTATCCAGCGTGCTATAGTCACCTTGGAAGCTGCTCCGCCCTTTCTTGCACCTGAGTGCAGGACAAATAGCTGCTTGGATTTTCTACTTCCCTCTGACCTCTTTAGATATAGAGTAATAACCCTAGGCATATCAAGCGTGTGCATTTTCTTCTCCTCCTCTGTCTTTGGCTCCAGGAAAAAGGCTGGCAGAATTATCTCCTGATTCAGAGCGAAGTTGGAAACCACTTTAGGGAGGAATTTAGAGTTCGTTCTCAACAAGACCCTATCGTGAAGGCCTATCGTGAAGGATGTTGAGGTATGGTTGTTCTGCCCAGAGGGCTTGTAGCTCACTTACCCTACGTGCGGACGTGATTGCTGTAAGGAAGACTACCTTCCACGTAACAAATTTCATGTGCACCTCCTCCAAAGGTTCAAAGGGGGCCCTCATGAGGGCATTAAGGACCAAATTTAGGTCCCACGGGGCCACTGGTTCTTTAATTCTAGGACGCTCTCTCTTTATTGCTTGGCAGAACTTCTTTATGAGCGGGTCATCAGACAATCTGTTGTCCAGCATGACTGACAGGGCTGAGATTTGTACCCTCAGAGTTGATGCCGCCAGGCCCTTAGAGAACCCTTCATAAAGAAATTGAAGTACACAGGGGATCCCAGTTCTTATACTCTCTGGATATGATCTTGACCATTCTGTAAACTTACTCCACACCCTATAGTAGATTCTGGACGAGACTTTCTTTCTTGCCTTTAGCAGGAACTGCGCCACCTGTTGAGATAAGCCTTTCCGTATTAGGATTAGCCGTTCAGTATCCATGCCGACAGACTCAGTGTCTTGATGTCTGGGTGTATTACTGGTCCCTGCTGAAGAAGATTCGGTATGAGTGGTAGTCTCCAAGGGTGTTTGACTGCCATCCTCAGTACTGTAGGAAACCAGCTTCTTCTTGGCCAGAATGGGAGTATGATGATCACTGTGGCGTTCTCCTCCCGGATCTTCCTCAGAATTCTTGCGATCATGGGGAAAGGGGGAAAAACGTACCGAGATTGAACTTCCATCTTTGCGCGAACACGTCTACTCCCTCTGTCCCTGTCACATATTCTCTTGACATGAACCTCTTCACCTTCCTGTTGTGCCTTGCCGCCATAAGGTCGATTTGTGGGTAACCGAACCTCCTTGTGACTTCTAGGAACACTCCTTGATTTAGTTCCCACTCGCCTGGTACCACTTGCTTTCTGCTTAGGAAGTCCGCAAGACCGTTCTCTTTCCCTGGGACATGGAGCGCGGATATGGAGCATAAATTTCTTTCTGCCCACGGCATAATGTTGGACACTTCTTCCCAGAGTTTTATACTCCTGGTTCCTCCTTGGTGATTCACGTATGCTACGACCGTCATGTTGTCCGATCTGATCTTGACGTGGGTGTTTCTGATGTGCTCCTGAAAGAATCTTAGCGCCCTCACTACGGCTCTCATTTCCCTCTGGTTTGAGGACATTGCTCTTTCTTCTTGGGACCACAGGCCTTGGCATCTTGCTTCCTGACAGTGGGCTCCCCATCCTGTCGCACTTGCGTCCGTTGTTATAACCTGATACAGGGGCTGACTTAATGATGTACTCCTCAGATTTAATTGAGGGTCCCGCCACCAGTCTAGGGACTGTCTGCTTCTTTGACTGAGTTCTACCTTGTACTCCAGATCTGTTTCTCTTCTCGTGAGGGGTCTTACTTCTCTCTGTAGAATTCTCATATGCCACCTCGCCCAGGGTATCACCCCTATGGTAGATGACATCATCCCCAGCATCCGGAGAATTTGTCTTAGTGTCGTCCTCTTCTGTGTTTGTATTTGTAAGGCCAGATTCAGGATTCTTTCGCATCTTTCCTTTGATAAGTATACCGCGTGCTCTACTGTATCTATAGTAACCCCTAGGAATTGAATTCTTTGACGGGGTTCCAGTTGGCTCTTTCCTTCGTTTATCAGCCACCCGTGATCTTGGAGTATAGCGATTGTAGTTTGGGCTGCTTGTCTTACTTCCTCTTCTGTTCTTCCGCATATTAGTAAATCGTCCAGGTAGGACCATATTGCAACCCCCTGCATTCTTATAAATGCTATTAGACTTGTTAATATTTTTGTGAACACCCTCGGAGAGGCTGATAACCCGAACGGAAGACACCTGAACTGGAGGTGTTGCTTTAGGACCATCAGTCTGAGGAACTTTCGATCTCTTACAGCTATCGGGACATGGAAGTAGGCATCCTTCAGATCTATTGAACACATGAAGTCCGTGTGATTTATTCCTAGGAGGATGACCTGTAGGGTATCCATATGGAATTTCTTTGCTTGAATGTTTAGATTCAGGTCCCTCAGATCTAATATTGCACGGTAATTCCCTGATGATTTCTTTACTAGAAATAGCTTGGAGTAGAAGCCTCTCCCTCTTTCGCCCACTGGTACTCTTTCTATTGCTCTTGACTTCAACATTTCTTGTAGTATAAGCTCTAATGCTTCTAATTCTTCTGTTGTCGCAGGCGTCCTTGATCTTATGAATCTTCTTCCTAGTGGAATCTTTTGGAACTCCAGACTGTAGCCTTGGGTAAGGATTGAGAGAACCCATCTGTCCTGAGTTGATAGCTTCCATTCGTCCACAAACTTGGTCAGTCTCCCTCCTACTGCGACACATTCCTCTAAGCAGTAATTGTCAGAACCTTCTGTAGCCCCTTCTCGCGGACTGGCGAAAAGACTGCCTTGTACTGCCTGAGTTGAACCTCCCGTACTGTCTTCCGGGTCTATAGCTTTTAGCCTCCTTGAAGTGTTGCTTGGGAGATTGACCTCGAAATTTCTGTCTTCTATCTTGCGGTAGCTTCGCAGACTTTCCCCCTGACATCCTATGGATAATGGAGTCCAGCTTACTCCCAAATAATAGGTTACCCTCATAGGGCAGGGCTATAAGCCTGTTCTTCGAATTTGAGTCTGCGGCCCAGCTTCGCAGCCATATGGCCCTTCTGGCTGCTATCCCTGCTGCCATGGATTTGGCTGAGTACTCTACCACATCAAGTGATGCCTCGCAGAGGAAATCTATAGCCTTCATCATAATGTTGAGGTTCTTTATCAGATATTGTCTCGATATCTTCTCATCTATGTCCGTCGCCATGTTAGTACCCCAGACTCTAAGCGCTCTTGAGGTTGAAGCCATAGCGATTCCTGCTTTCAGGGAGACCGTTGAAGTATTATGCAACTTCCTTAGGCCCATCTCCACCTTCTTATCCATGCTGTCTCTTAAATTAGCCCCGTCTTCCAACAATATCGTAGTCTTGGAGACAACTTCGGATACCGCCGCATCCACCTTGGGCAATTTGCAGTACTTCTCCAGTAACTCATCTTTAAAGGGAAACATCCTTTCCACTCTCTTGTAATTGCTGAACTTTTTGTCAATATTCTGCCATTGATCCAGCATCAAATCCTTAAGCACCTTGTGCACAGGAAAACTTCTGCTCTTAGAGGCTCTATCCTCAAATAAGGAATCAGGTGCCTCTTCCTCCTTCTCCTTATAGTCCATAGCCTTATATATGTATTTTAATAGGCTCTCTACCAGATCTAGATTAAATGAGCTTTCTTTTTCAGGTATTTCACCTGACTCTGGCTCTGATGTGTCTGTGTCATCCACATTAAGTATGGGCTGATCCGAATCTGCATCACCCTCCAGGCTAGCTTGAGCCCTGGTTCTTTTAGTTCCCTGAATATCCTTCAGGTCATCTTTAGTGACCAGTGAGCTCTTCATCCACAGTAATAGTTGAGTTAAGTCCACAGCCTGTGGTACTGTAGTTTGTCTGCATTGTTTGCAGAGATTAATGCCTTTTTCTGCAGTAAACTCCGTATCACATGACATGCAGTTACTCATAATATTCTTAGTCTTTGCTTTCTTTTTTGCAGGAGCTTTAGACACACTATGAAATTTAAGCAGAGAAAAAACCTATCACTAACTGCTCTAATGAATGTTACCAACAGAATCGCACCCCAGTGAGGGCTTACCTCTCCATGGCAGTTTCAGGCATTAGGGGAGAAGGATTAGCTTCCGGATCCATGACTGCGAGTCTCACTGCTCTGGTGAGTACAGCGCTCAAGTCCAGGCAGCTTTTAAAACCCAGCTCCCGCCGGCTGCAGCTGCGCCTTGCGTCCTTCCGGACGCCGTGTGTTTACTTCCGCCCTTAGCTGAAGTGGAACTAGCCCGGCTTCCGGCTGCCTGTTACTGCTCACTTCGGCGGAGGGACCTTAGCGTCACTTCCGCCTCGTCACCGTCCACGCGTCACAGTACACGCGTCCTCCGGCACTGACCCGATAGCCGGCTTCTCGCTTCCGTCTGACGCTCCTTCGAGTAACGGACCTTAGGGGGATGACGGAGTCCACCTTCTGCTTCTATGTGCCGCCGGCCATCCCGAAGGTAACTCAGAGCAGGACGCTGCCTGATGAGCACCCTTTTTCTCCCCGGGTAAGCACCCATATCAGCCCGGCCACGCAGGGACGTCTGGCTGGCGATACTGAGGTAAGCCTGGATGAGCAAAATAACAAACCTATCCTACCTGTTCTAACTTAGGGCCTTATTTTGGTTCACTCTTTCTGACAAAATCCTTCTTAGATGGACAAAACCATGTGCACTGCAGGGGAGCATATGCAAAATGTGCAGAGAGAGTTAGATTTGGGTGGGGTTTTACTTCAAAGTGAGATCTATATTGAAGTGTAAAAATAAAGCAGCCAGTATTTTCCCTGCACAGAAACAAAATTACTCACCCAAATCAAATTCTCTCTGCACATGTTACATCTGCCCCCCTGCAGTGCACATGGTTTTGTCCATCTAAGAAGTATTTTGTCAGAAAGAGTGAACCAAAATAAGGCCCTTAGAGACAGGAAAAAAGACTGGAGAGGAAGGGGAGGAGGCAGACATATACCCAAGGTGGGAGGAGTTTTCAAATCTACCTGTCTAAACCTAGAGAGAGAGAGGGAATACCCAGAATAATGGCTGCCATGGAGAGCGAGGAAGAAACCTCTGTTCAGCAGTTACTTTTATGCCCCATAAAAGAGCCCTGGTTCATTTTCTGAACCTTAGAAGTACCTTGATTAATATTATGCCCCAAAGTAGTGCTATAGTTAATTTAATGAACCATATTAGTGCCCTAATTCACATTATGTCACATTGTAGGGCTGTCAGTACACATTATGCAACAGAGAACCCTCAATACAATGATCAGTTTATATTATGCCACACTATAGTGCCTCCACTTTATATTATTCCACATTAAACTGCCCCAATTCAGAGTATATAACATTATAATGCCCTCCAGTTAATTTTATACCACAATACAATGTGCAGGATGAGATGTACTAAGTCTTGAAAAGTGATAAAATGGAGATGATAAGCAACCAACCAATCAGCTCCTACCTGTCGTTTTGCAAACACAGCCTGTGACATGGCAGTTAGTAGCTGATTTACTTGTAGTTTATCACTCTGCATTTTATCACTTCTCAAGCTTTGTACATCTGGCCCATAATAAGATATATTGTAGACACTCAAGGTAAAAGTTTGGAAGGCTCCTATTCACCTCCATAAAAAGAATATAATCGGGCGCGATCTCTTTTAATAAATCCACTACTCAGTGTATATATATGTACATATACATGCACACATATATACACAAATACATACACACCAAAAAAAAGGGGAACAAATCTAGTAAGTTTAGATAATGGCCGCTCCCAGAGACAATTCTGGAAATTGTCAATAAAAATAGTAGAATAAATGATCTAAATTAGTAAATATAACAATGATTTAAATTAATAAAAGATGTTTAGAGAGCGCCACACAATTTTTGAAAAATTGATTACAGTTTATTATAAAAAATACATATAAAAATAAATATAAAAATACACAATTAGAAATAACTCATACTGTATAAAAAAGTCACAATAAATGACTGTGACATGGCAGTTAGTAGCTGATTTACTTGTAGTTTATCACTCTGCATTTTATCACTTCTCAAGCTTTGTACATCTGGCCCATAATAAGATATATTGTAGACACTCAAGGTAAAAGTTTGGAAGGCTCCTATTCACCTCCAATAGGTGGAAAATGTGGTACTGCTTTCCTAGCACGGCGCCCGTCTCATTGGTTGTATGCCTTAAGTTTAAGGTACTTAAGGCATACAATCAACGCGATGGACCCGATTTTTTAATCTCATGGATCTTATGCATCCTTTGACCTTTTCATACCCCCACTATCCACGTCGGCATGGAGTTGTTTTTATATAGTGTGGCGAGCGCAGCGAGCCCGAAGCGTGGCGAGCCCCGCGGACTACTTTACATGTATTCCGCGTCCCCTCGCCAAACTTCGGGCTCGGTGGCTCGCTGCGCTCGCCACACTATATAAAATCAACTCCACACCGACGTGGATAGTGGGGGTATGAAAAGGTCGGAGGACGCGTACCGCTGCGCTCGCTACGGGTTGGCGTCAATAGTGGGGTAGTGTTAACAATTGGGGGGCCATTTCACCCATGAGGGGGGTAAGCAATTAAAATTGGGGTTTTGGGGCCTTTTTACATTGATTCCAATGTAAAAATCTCGTCGATTGCATCATCTCATGCATCTTATGCCGCACAAACACATAAGATGCATGAGATGCTTGAGATATCAGCCCCACACATACAATCTAGATCGTGGGCGCCGTGCTAGGAAAGCAGTACCGAAAATGTATATAAAACATGTAACTGTAACAGGGAAGATGGGCCCCTCTCAGCTCTGGGCCCCATAGCTACACACCTGTACAATATTAGAATACAAAGTTACGCAAAAATGTCAAATTACACTTTACAATAAACATCAAGAACATCTCACCATATGCTCCAATCACAATTTAGCTTTTGCCAAGACTATATCTGCACATATCTATACATATAATACAACGTTGAGGGTTCTCACTGTACATAGACCTTTAGACAAAAAAAAAAAATCTGAATTTTTTGTTCCGGCATCACCCAAAAACTACTGGAATACTTAATGTGGATGGAGCTTTCCATATTGTATAGTTGGTATCTTAGAATGGTCGTATTATCTCAATGGGACATCAGCAAGAGAAGCAATAAAGCAAAAAACAGATTGAGACTCGGGGCAGATGTAATAGCCTCTACATGCGGGATGCAGGACAAACTTGGAGAATTTTTTAATGGTGCAATCACTTACAAGGCATGGATTCCTCAAACTAAGAGGCTATTACATCTGGTCCTCAGAGCGAGCAGAGTGCAGGCTCCTCAAACCCAACATTCCTGTATGTATACAATATACCTCACAATGGCCCTTATTCTGATCGGTGCGGATATATCCGCGTGCGTTCGGCCCGCCGATGTTTTGTGTCTGCGCATGTGCAGAGGCGTCTCTGCACATGTGCGAGCGGGGCGTACGGGCAAATTCCGGATGATATGTGAACACTCCGAACAGGGGGTGGAGAGGGGCGTGAAGGGCTATTTGGGCTCATTACCATATGCATACGCCCCGCGTTTCATGGGAGTTCCCATGAAAACGCTGGGCGTACGTATGGTAATGCGGCCGTGACGCACGTGTAGGGGGCGGACATATGACATCGCCGGATGTCAGCTGCCCGCCCAGATCTCTGCTTTTGCACGGAAAAATGTCCGTGTGGTCTGAGGTTGCGGGTGCTGGTCGAGCACTCGGTCCTGCATTCGATGGTCTGCGACCATCGAATGATGGGGGAGGTTCCCTTAGATGGAGGAGGCGTATTCCGTGAAAAATACACGTGCGGTCCGTTCGGACAGCTTCTTACCGCATACGGACGGAGTTGGCGATCCGTATGGAAGGCGGGGTTTCGCACGCACGGTCCTGGCCGCATAATCGGCTCCGGCCGCACCGATCAGAATAAGGGCCAATATTAGCTGGCACTATGGTCTTTGTTCCCCATAGCAATAACATACATCCATGTGAACGGAGCCATGGGCAAACGCCAGTAAATTATAAAGGGTAAAATGCGAGCCCCACTATAGTCCAGTTGTGGATCATTGGGTCGCCCATAAATAGGTTAACACTCAATAGGTCGACGCAATATGGTCGGCATGATACAATTCAACTGTGTGAAAATGATGACATTGTTTAGGTGTTATTTTGTAAATGTATTATTAATTAACAGTATCTTAAATAGCGCAGCATATTCTGTTGTGCTTAACAAGATCTATGTAGTACTTCCATGTAAGCCAAATTACTGTACAGTGTCCGCTCGCCACATTCCGGGCTGGTACTACTCGCAAGATGGGCCCCAAGTCCATGTTGATGGCAAAAGGTGAAAAGTTGGAAAAAAAAAAATGGAGACTTTTTTTTTTGTCGACCATTTGAACCTGTCATCAATTTTGAACCTGCCAATGTTAAGCACTGTCTACATATCAACCTTTTGACTACATAGATCTTTTGTACCTATCAAACTAATGGATGTTAACCATATGGGGTTGACCTAATTACCTCTATTGTCCTGGGCACAAGGCTACTGCCTCCAAAGCACCTAACTGATACCTATGCAAATCAGAAATGCATATAATTGACAAGGAGTAAATAAAATGACCACTGTGAACCAATTACAAATAAAAATGTACTATGTAAAGTTACCATACATACAAGTTTCCATCTTTGGGCTATATTTATCAACTATTACAGTGAGATGTACTAAGCCATAAAAGTGATAAAATGGAGAGTGATAAACCACCAACAAATCAGCTCCTACCTGTCATTTTTCAAACAAAGCCTGTGACATGGCAGGTAGGAGCTGATTGGCTGGTGGTTTATCACTCTCCATTTGATCACTTTTCAAGCTTAGTACATCTGGCCCCCTACGATAAAGAAGACAGCAATAAAGTACCAACCAAGCAGCTCCTAACTGCTTCTTATACACCAAAAAATTCCCCTGATGCCTTGAGAATGCTCTAGCCCAGAGGTTCCCATATGTGGTCCTCAAGGGGTGCCGGACGGGGTCCCGACAGTCGGGATCCCAACAGGCATTTACCCGACGTCAGGATCCCGACTGTCAAAACACAGACAGCCGGGTTCCCGACGGCCACCTGCTATTTTCCTTCGTGGGGGTCCACGACCCCCATAGAGGGAGAAAAGAATACCTGAACCCAGATTCTACCACCGCAAAGAACATTTCCAAAGATCACGCTTATACTAATAATACACAACTGAGTAACTGTTCTACCAAACATGGAATCCAAACACTAATGCTGGCCACACATCAGACCAACTTTCCTCCAACCATCCCACTAGTTGGTTGGGTGGACTGAAAATCTGGTACTCAGGAGAATGGACAAAAACATTCAGTGAAATAGTTTAAATCAAATAGGTCCAACTGCAGTACATTGTCTGATTGACAGTTGTTGTCCATTTTCCAATTTGGGAAACAAATTACTTAATTACAAATTCCATTTGCTCCTATCCAGTACCAGGTCTTTATTCCATCCAACCAAGTAGTTGGATGGTTGGAGGAAAGCTGGTCTGATGTGTGGCCAGCATTACACTGGGGAAAATAGCAGTTTTGTTCTAGGTATAAAATAAATGGTTCTGACTTACCTGATAGGAGACAGGAGAATGTTTATAACGATAAGCCATCCTTGAAATATGAGTTCTGTGTTTATTACATTGGAGTCAGGTGAATTAACAAGCATACAATGTCACTTCCAGTAAAAGATGAAACTGTAGATCGTACTAAGTGGATAGGTTGGAGAAGGTGTAAATAAACATTCATCACCCCGCCTATTTCTAAATTATATACAGCATAATGAACTCCTCCTATATTCTCTATACTAACCTTCCGAGATTGATTATCTAGCTATGATTGGAAGGAGATGCATGGGTCATGCATGCAATGAGTAATGCTGTGAATAACAATGCCCTGTGTTAGCTAATGGCATTTTTCTCTTTTATTTCTATTTTTTTAAATTTACAAGGATAAGTGCTGCAATGCTAGAATAATAAATCTTCAGTTTTATTACAGAAAAAAAAAATTTATTTCAATTTGGTCATTTTTTATCTAAAAAAAAAAAAAAGATTTTAATCAGTATTCTAAAATGTACGGATTAAGTGGCCTTGCGGAAGAGAGGCATGGATGCAAACAGGGCCAGCTTAACCCTTTGAGTTCCAATGTTGCTGTGAGAGGTCCTCAAAATATCTGCTAAAAATGCCAGCGCCGCTCACAGCGGCTGTTCTTTTTTTGGGTGCAGTATTTAACTAATCTTCAATTAAATGACGGCTGTATTTGTATTTATTTTTACTACAAGAACAGTCGCTGTGAGCGACACTGGCATTTTTAGTGGATATTTTTAGGATGGCTCACAGCATCGTTGGCACGTTAGCAGTTGGGGGGGGGTACAAGAGATCGCAATGTCCACACAGATGGCCAGCTGAGCTGAGAAATCCTCAGTTTATGCAGACAACCAATGGAATCATTGTCTGCGATGCCAGGAGTTATGCAAAGACCATTGTCTCTCCCATTCCAGAAAATGGGGGCGACATAGGGGCTAAAATGTTATCATTTGAATCATCCCTGTTGGTCTAGTGTTGATTTACATGGACATCCTCAGCAGCGGTTTCCAGGTGCCGACAGTCAGTTCCGGGGAGAGATCTGACAAGCTGCAATCCTGCTATTCCTAACCGTAATCCAGCTCCTAGTCTCTATCCCCACCTTGCCTTAGTGCCTATCCCTTTCATGGTGGACCAAATATATGGCGATCTTCATAGTGTTGACCCAGTGACCGTATCCCCTATGAAGTAACATTCAAATTATTTTTCTTATTTAGCATTCAGCTCCAACAGTATACAGTGCACCCCACTGCTCTTAGCCAGGCATGGCTATATTCACTTATAAGCCTGGAATAGGTTCTGAGGTGAGGTATGCTCCAAGTAAGCGCACAACTCTTTAACCCCTTCCGTTGATTATCTGCAAATGTGTTTTTTTTCTTTTAACATTATACTCGCACCCCACCGTGTGCTATTCCTGTAATGTACACCTCCACTGACTGCACAGCGCTGACCTACGCAGTACACCGCAGCTGGTTACCTCAGATGGTTCCTTTGCAGGCAAGATGTGGATCTTTGCATACATGGTATATCCTACTACACAAGTGTCAGTTTGCCCATACGGTATATACATTGCTGCCTTGTATGGCTCACCACCCACCGTGTAACCTTTGTATTACACCCAACATAGCTGCCTCGTCCAATACACAGACCTGACGGCTTTGTCGGGACCGTACTCTGAGCGTTAGGAAACTGCAACCTATTCCACCCAGGGTAATCCTATGCAGTGCACCCAAGTTGGCTGCATAACCATCACTGCCCTGCTTCTGGCTAGCAGGGTACCTGGTACAGCACCAAGCAGACATGATCACTGCTGCAATGCCACCCTGAGGGCCAAATGTATCAAGCTTCAAAAAGTGATAAAGTGGAGAGTGATAAACAACCAGCCAATCAGCTCCTACCTGTCAGTTTTCAAACCCAGCCTGTGACATGACAGGTAGGAGCTGATTGGTTGGCTGTTTATCACTCTCCATTTTATCACTTTTTGAAGCTTGATAGATATGACACTAAGGGGGTTATTCTGGATTATTTGCAAGGCGCAGATGCTGCCTGCCGAATGCCGGTATGCCTGTCCCGCCTCACAGGCCGCATACTTTCACACAGGCTGTGAATAGATGTATAAGATAAATATCCATTTGCAGGCTGTGGCATAACACATTCAGGTAACCTCAGATATGCGTGAACATTTGTCAGGAAGTGGGTAGGCAGCTGACATCGGGTGATGTCAGTTGCCTGCCCACGGCACCCACATCACGGGCTGATTACCATGGACACGCCCATGAAAAGCTGAGCATTCCCATGGGCGCGAATATCCACCGCGACCCCATGCCCCCAGTCTTGGGTGCGTGCACCTGGCGAACAGTCTGTTCCCGTGGCCGCACGCACCCAGTGTATGCATATGCGCAAATATGCGCATGCACATACGCCCAACATCAGTCCCCCCCATGCGGAAGAGTGGGGGTCCGAAGCGATTAGAATAAGGGCCTAATGCTGCCCATACACTTGTGAGATATGGCATGCAATCAATTTGACAACATCTGGCCGATAAATCAAATTATTGTATGCACATTTTGTATACCATGCAACGCGATGCGCAGGCACACCGGTCGAATCTCGCGTTTCATGATCTTATGTGCTGCACATAATATCTATTAAAATGCGCTAATGCAATCCGTGGGTGGGGTGGAGAGAAGGGGCCGGAGGGACCGCTGGTGGCGTGGAAGAGGACCGGCAGAGGAGTAGTGTAGCGCTAGCGGGGATCAGCGATGACGGCAGAATTGTTTAAAACACTGGGTAGCCCTCTGATTGGCTGAGAGAGCTCAGCCAATCAGAGGACTGCCCTGTGTTTTAAACAATTCTGCCACCACCGCTGACCCCCGCCGCCACCTTGTGCTACTTCTACGCTACTCTGCCTCCCTCAGCCAACACCCGATGTGCCATTGCAAGCTGGCATGCAACATCGGGTGCTGAAAAAGTTTTGCACCTAAAGATGCAATCGGATTCAATGGACATCGCACTTCGATGTTGCATTGATTCCGATTGCATAAGTGTATGGGTAGTATTATTGTCCTCTGGATGCTCCAGGCAGACTCCCTGCATCCTGTGCAGCCTCTCAGAGGGCCTTATTCTAGTTCACTGTTAGAGGCAAATTCCTTCTTAGCTGGACAAAACCATGTGCACTGCAGGGGGGCAGATGTAACATGTGCAGAGAGATTTAGCTTTGGGTGAGTTATTTTGTTTCTGTGCAGGGTAAATACTGGCTGCTTTATTATTACACTGCAATATAGATCTCACTTTGAAGAAAAACCCCAACCAAATCTAATGGTCTCTGCACATGTTACATCTGCCCCACCTGCAGTGCACATGGTTTTGGCCAGATAAGAAGGAATTTGCCTCTAAGAGTGAACTAGAATAAGGCCCAGAGTGTCTTCAGCATGGCCTCCACAGGACACTCGGAAGCCTTGTTATGGCTGATTAAAATGACCTGGAGCATTATAACAATGCATTCAAAATGAATAGGATAATTATCAGACGTGTCATGTCAGTAATTATGGTGACCGCTGTTGGTATGTATCCAGTCACCTTCCAAACGTGCTCTCAGGCCTTAGTACCGGACCAGCGTGACAAATCGATAAATCTCCTCCAATGAAGTATAATTATTGTCAAGTTGTCCATCAATCATGCCGCTTGGCTTATGTTAAATAGAAAAAGTGTAACAGGGGGAATTAATTTTTCCACACTCTTTACTAGCCATAAATTGTGCTCAGGGTCTGTGAGGCACTTTGGCTAAAGTTTAGTCTGTGTAGACAAAGCACTGTAAACCAGGTATGTCCAAACTATGGCCCTCCAACTGTTGTGAAACTACAAGTGCCATCATGCCTTGACACAGTTTGCTATTAGGGAATGCTAAAACTATGGCAAGGCATGCTGGGATGTGTAGTTTTAAAACAGCTGGAGGGCCATAGTTTGGACATAACTGCAATAGGTGCTTTAGTGGCAGTAGCCTTGTGCCCAGGACTATAGGGGTAATTGGGTCAACCACATATGGTTAACATCCATTAGTTTGATAGGTACAAAAGATCTACATAGTCATAAGGTTATGTAGACAGTGCTTAAGATCGGCAGGTGCAAAATGTCGACAGGTTCAAATGGTCGACACAAAAAAAATCTCCATTTGCCATCCACATGGACCACGATTACCGTCCCATAGTGTGGCAAGTGGACATGTTGCAGCAATTTGGCTTACATTGAATTACATTTACCTTGGGCCTGATTCATAGATATTTGTACAGCCACTGCAGTGGCTGCGCTAAAACATGCAAGTAAAAAGATGATTACTGCAGGCTTCTGTGATCCACAAACACACAGCATCGGATCCTCTGCATGAACATCGGACATCTGAATAACCCCGAGGTTACTCAGGATGTCCACTTCAACCACACAGTCTGCATACCGGAATGTAGACGCTGGCTTTGGCACGCTCCCATATTCAGGAACTGTCCACCTGCATATCGGGAAATGGCTGCAGTCTGTCACTTACCACACATAGATCATTAAGCATCTGCATATTGTGTAAATATCAAATTTACGTAAGTCTCTTAAACAACCCCATATTTTAAGGTTAAATTTAACCTGTGTACATATAGATCTCTCTCTTATATATATATATATATATAAAAAATTTTTTATTTATTACATACTGCACCCTGCACTTTGAGAAAATGCTGACATTACTTGAATGATGACTGTTGACTTAACCCTGCAATCAATTGTGATGGTAAATCAGGCATGATGTTTAGCACATATTCTTCTTATGCTGTCATAATTGGGCACGAGGAACACTTGTATCATCCACATGGCACAAAGCATTGTCTAATTAAAATATATGCAAAATAAGTAATCGGTCAGTCAGTCAGTGATGGCAAAATGATGCCAGTGACAGCAGACTTTAGGATAAGCCAGTATTTTATAGAACAGGATGAGTATCCCTTATCGGATTATTCTGTAATTATGAATATTTTTATATTTTAACCCCTTCCTGACGCAGCATGTTTTTGCCTTCCTGACAGAGCCCTTTTTTTCAAATCTGACATGTATCACTTAAGTGGGGATAACTTTTTTTTGCTTTTAGTTATCCCAGTGATTTTGAGATTGTTTTCTCGTGACACATTGTACTTCAAGTTAGTGGTAAATTTGGGTCGATACAGTCTGTGTTTTTTTGTGAAAAATGCCAAAATGTCGTAAAAAAATGGAAAATTTAGCAATTTTCAAAATGTTAAATTTTCTGCTTGTGAGACAAATAATCATACCACTCAAAATAGTTAATAACTAACATAGACCATATGTCTACTTTATGTTTCCATCATTATTTCAACATCCTTTTAATTTTTTTGGACACTAGGAGGCTTAAAATATGAATAGCAAATTCTCAAATTTTCAAGAAAATTTCAAACACTGATTTTTTTAGGGACCAGTTCAGTTCTGATGTGACTTTGAGGGACTTGTATGTGAGACACCCCCATAAATGATGCCATTTCAAAAACTGCACCCCTCACAGTATTCAAAACAGCATTTTGGAAGTTTGTTAACCCTTTAGGTGTTTCACAGGAATTAAAACACAGTGTAGGTGAAATTTCAAAATTTCATTTTTTTTGCAGATTTTCAATTTTAATACATTTTTCTAAGGAACACAGTAGATTTTACTAGAGAAATGTGACTAAAAATTGATTCCCCCAATTCTTTTGTTTTCATAAGTATCCTATATGTGGCCCTAGTGTGCACGTTGACCAAACCACAGGCTTCATAATAGAAGGAGCACCTACTTGATTTTGGAGCCTCCTTTTTATGAGATTATTTTTTAGGCACCATGTAGGTTTCTAGGCACCATAAGATGCTAAAAGTTAGGAACCCCCCCACAAGTGACCCCATTTTGCAAACTACACCCCTCAGGGAATTCATCTAGGGGTATAGTGTACATTTCAAACCCCCAGGGGTTTCACCAATTTTGATACAACTGGGCTGTGCAAATGAAAAATTACATTTTTTACACAAAAATGCAGTTCTGGCTCAAAATTTTTCATGTTTTATAAGGTATGAAGGAGAAAAAGCACCCCAAAATCTGTGCCCCAATTTCTCCCGAGTATGGCAATGCCTGATATGTGACCAAAAAATACCAGTTGGGTGCATGGCAGGACTCAGAAGGGAAGGAGTGATTTTTGGATTTTGCAGCTCAGATTCTGGTGGAATGAATGGTGGGTGCTATGTGGCATTAGCAAGACCCCAGGGTATATATAAAAAAAAAAACCTGCACCCCCAAAAAGTTGCTGATCAGTTAATTTATACTGATCAGCACAAAAGGGGGGGCAGCAGGGGGGGCAGCAGTCAGTTGCACAGGCAGCACAACCTTTGGTGCAACTGACAGGTATATATATAAAAAAAAAAACAACCCAAAAAGTTGCTGATCAGCACAGATATACTGATTAGCACAAAAGGGGTGCAGCAGACACAAAATATAGCACTCTCTGTCACTCTATGACACTGCAGCAGCAGGACACAGGAAGTCACAAGATCCAGGAAGCATCCAGCTGCTGGCAGCACGCTACCAGCGGTGATCAGCGGTGATCAGGTAAGTATCAGGCAAGGTTCAGGTATGTATAGCACGACAGAGTGGCCGGTGACCGCTCTGCACGCAATTCCAGACCGGAATGGCGTCTGCAGCGCAGTCACCGTTAGTTTAAATCACGCGCCATGGCTGTGATTGGTCCGACGGACCAATCACAGCCTTGGGGGCAGGTGGGGTGAGGTGTGGTCATCACCGGTGACCCCCTCACACCCGGCGGTGATTGATCCCTGTGTTACCGAGCGTCTGATTCGCCGGTAACACAGGAAAACGCTGCGATTGGTTGTTCACATTGAACAGCCAATCGCAGCGATCGCCGACGGGGGGGAGGCATCGCCGCCCCCCCTGGGCATGCTGGGACATGTCTGCTGTCAGGGACAGCAGACATCGTCCCTCTGTCACCGCGTCCCTAGACGCGGTGACAGTTTAAAGTCATGACGAATATATACGTCATGTGTCGGGAAGTACATCCCGGCCATGACGTATATATACGTCAAATGTCGGGAAGGGGTTAAAGAGGTATGTTACATTTAAGTTGTTTAAGCACATCAAATACACACACACATGCATTTTACTTGTGCATGAAAGAAGATTCCAAAGCATGAAACAAAGTTTGTGTCCTATCTCCGGCACTAAATTTGGATGTCAAATGGATACATTTTCTTGTACATATTTAGTGCCAGTTACTGTACATATGTCGAGTAGTGCCAGTTACAGACATTCCCTGTAGTGCCAGTTACATATCATGTCCCCAGTAGTGCCAGTTACATATATCCCCAGTAGTGAGAGTTACATATCATGTAATTACATACAGTATCATGTACCCAGTAGTGGCAGTTACAGACATTCCCAGTTTCATATCATGTCCCCAGTAGTGCCAGTTACAGAAGTCACCAGTAGTGCCAGTTACAGAAGTCACCAGTAGTGCCAGTTTCATATCATGTCCCCAGTAGTGCCAGTTACAGATGTCACCAGTAGTGCCAGTTTCATATCATGTCCCCAGTAGTGCCAGTTACATATCATGTCCCCAGTAGTGCCAGTTACATATCATGTCCCCAGTAGTGCCAGTTACATATCATGTCCCCAGTAGTGCCAGTTACATATCATGTCCCCAGTAGTGCCAGTTACATATCATGTCCCCAGTAGTGCCAGTTACATATCATGTCCCCAGTAGTGCCAGTTACATATCATGTCCCCAGTAGTGCCAGTTACATATCACGTTACCCAGTAGTGCCAGTTACATATCATGTCCCTAGTAGTGCTAATTACATACAGTATCATGTCCCCAGTAGTGCTAATTACATAAAGTATCATGTCCCCAGTAGTGGCAGTTACAGACATCCCCAGTTGTGCCAGTTTCATATCATGTCCCCAGTAGTGCCAGTTACAGAAGTCACCAGTAGTGCCAGTTACATATATCCCCAGTAGTGCCAGTTTCATATTATGTCCCCAGTAGTGCCAGTTACAGATGTCCCCAGTAGTGCCAGTTACATATCATGTCCCCAGTAGTGCCAGTTACATATCATGTCCCCAGTAGTGCCAGTTACATATCATGTCCCCAGTAGTGCCAGTTACATATCATGTCCCCAGTAGTGCTAGTTACATTACATGTCCCCAGTAGTGCTAGTTACATTACATGTCCCCAGTAGTGCCAGTTACATAACATGTCCCCAGTAGTGCCAGTTACAGATGTCCCCAGTAGTGAGAGTTACATATTACGTTACCCAGTAGTGCCAGTTACATATCATGTCCCTAGTAGTGCTAATTACATACAGTATCATGTCCCCAGTAGTGCTAATTACATAAAGTATCATGTCCCCAGTAGTGGCAGTTACAGACATCCCCAGTTGTGCCAGTTTCATATCATGTCCCCAGTAGTGCCAGTTACAGAAGTCACCAGTAGTGCCAGTTACATATCATGTCCCCAGTAGTGCCTGTTACATATCATGTCCCCAGTAGTGCCAGTTACATATCATGTCCCCAGTAGTGCCAGTTACATATCATGTCCCCAGTAGTGCCAGTTACATATCATGTCCCCAGTAGTGCCAGTTACATATCATGTCCCCAGTAGTGCCAGTTACATATCATGTCCCCAGTAATGCCAGTTACATATCATGTCCCAAGTAGTGCCAGTTACATATCATGGCCCAAGTAGTGCCAGTTACATATCATGTCCCCAGTAGTGCCAGTTACATATCATGTCCCCAGTAATTCCAGTTACATATCACGTTACCCAGTAGTGCCAGTTACAGATGTCCCCAGTAGTGTCAGTTACATATCACGTTACCCAGTAGTGCCAGTTACAGATGTCCCCAGTAGTGCCAGTTACAGATGTCCCCAGTAGTGCCAGTTACAGATGTCCCCAGTAGTTTCAGTTACATATCATGTTACCCAGTAGTGCCAGTTACAGATGTCTCCAGTAGTGTCAGTTACATATCATGGTACCCAGTAGTGCCAGTTACAGATGTCCCCAGTAGTGCCAGTTACAGATGTCCCCAGTAGTGCCAGTTACAGATGTCCCCAGTAGTGCCAGTTACAGATGTCCCCAGTAGTGCCAGTTACAGATGTCCCCAGTAGTGCCAGTTACAGATGTCCCCAGTAGTGTTTTTAGCATAAATTTGGATAACATATATTTGGATAAGTGATAACCTGTAATAAATATTTTGCACAATTTATCTTCACCCCATGTCTCACATACTGTGACAAATAACGGGTTCCCTATTTATGTTACTATCAAGTTCTATCTCACATACATTCTACAGGTAGATGTCAGTTACTTCTCATCACACCTGTGTTCAGAGGGGAGAAAGATGGGGAAGGATAGAATGAAGGGAGAGTGAAAGGATGAGGCTCCGAAAGCCATACAGCACTTTCACATTTAGGGGCTGATTCAGACCTGCTTCGTCCACAATGGTGGGGGTCTGCGCATGCAAGATAATGCGCATGTGCAAATCCCTGCAGCGAGCACGTTTGCTGGGGCACTCACAGCCTGAGTGACAGGCAGTGGGCGGTCACTGGGGTCGCGTGTCCAGAAAAACGATGGGCACACCCATAGAAAGACTGGGCGGACCCCAGCAACTGCAGGCATGCTCCTGCCTGCTCGGGGCGGGTGGATGATGTCACATGATGTTAGTGCACGCCCCCAATTCTTCGGAAAGTGTTCGCCTGAAAGGTAAGTCCTAGCGAACCGAGGGAAAATCATTTGATGGTGACAAATTATGTTTCCTCTGTGTGGGTGCATGCAAGCGGATGTGTAAGTGTACACATCCCCTCACAGCGCAGTGCGGGGATACGAGCGACGAGATTGGTGTGCGTTCGGCGGGAAACAGGGCCGGCGCCACCACTAGGCAGCTCTAGGCATTTGCCTAGGGCGCCGGCACCTGGAGGGTGGCAGTTCGCCCCTCACCCCCAGCGAACTGTTTAAAAAAATTGCTGCCCCGGCGTCCCTGCAGTGCTGGGGCGGTCAGGGGTGTCCGTGCCGTAGGGGTACCTGCGGCGCTGTCACGTGTATAAAGCTGGCTGCGGCCGGCGGGGTCCCTGTAGTGAATAGCAAATAACTAGCGCTATGCGCGTGGCGGCGCAGGAAGCGCTAGTTATTTTCTATTCACTACAGGGACCCCGCCAGCTGCAGCCAGCTTTATACACATGACGGCGCCGCAGGTACCCCTACGGCACGGACACCCCTGACCACCCCAGCACTGCAGGGACGCCGGGGCAGCAATTTTTTTACACAGGTACCCCCCCCCTCCCCCTGGCACCGGGGCGCCCCCACCCCGACTCGCCTGGGGCACTCCGGTGCCTTGCACCGGCCCTGGCGGGAAAGCATTTACCTGCTCGCTATGCAGCAAATATACGCAGTCTGGGGTGCAGGTCTGAATTGGGCCCTTACTTTCCCGCATGCAACCAAAATTAAGAAAGAAACATTTTAAGGTTAGATTCCCATAGAGAAATCTTTATATATTTAAATGATTTGACTAATCAGAGGCGTAACTCTGGGAGGTAATGGAGTCATCTGCTGCCGGGCTCCTGCTCCCAATTGTTTTTACATATTGCGTATTTTACCAAACTTTTGTTTCAAGTGCTAGATCAACACGTGCTAATCCTATAACGAGTAACACTTCACACCGCGGTAAGTATAGACACAGGCATAATTACATTTTACAATGGCAGAACAAGGCCCAGTGCCCAGCACAATAGGCAGGAACCGGTCTGATCACTCTCAGGAGAACAGCTCGTGATGCACTGTCACTTCCATTACACAGTACACATCCAGACTAACCACCTCCATAAACTATTCAATCAGGATACATGTGACATTCCAGGCATATGAAGCTGGCATCTTGGCAGAGGAAGTGGAAGCTAATCTGACAAGCAGAAGAGTACATAGAATTTAGTCCAGTGCAGCGGCACACACCCTGTGAACATCCTCACCCACTTTCCCGAGATGGGCAAAGTTCAACAAGCATGCCATAGCATGACACTTACAGCAGCAATGTGGGTGATATGTGCGCAATTCCGAACTACAGCTGTGACTATACAACACACCAATATTACATTGTATATACAAAACACAAACATATTGCACAACCCTGTACAAAGGACATACACAACAATAAATATTCAGTAGTTACACTAAAGGAGCATAGCGTTAGTCAAATGAATGAGACCAGTTTTAGGAGATTACCATCTATTTTAGATGAAGTTATACAATATATTAACCCCTTCATGACAGAGCCAGTTTGTGCCTTCATGACAGAGCCCTTTTTTTCAAATCTGACATGTCTCACTTAAGTGGGGATAACTTTTTTTTGCTTTTACTTATCCTAGTGATTTTGAGATTGTTTTCTCGTGACACATTGTACTTCAAGTTAGTGGTAAATTTGGGTCGATACAGTCTGTGTTTTTTTGTGACAAATACCAAAATATCGTGAAAAAATGGAAAATTTAGCAATATGCAAAATGTTAAATTTTCTGCTTGTGAGACAAATAATCATACCACTCAAAATAGTTAATAACTAACATAGACCATATGTCTACTTTATGTTTCCATCATTATTTCAACTTCCTTTTAATTTTTTTGGACACTAGGAGGCTTACAATATGAATAGCAAATTCTCAAATTTTCAAGAAAATTTCAAACACTGATTTTTTTAGGGACCAGTTCAGTTCTGATGTGACTTTGAGGGACTTGTATGTGAGACACCCCCATAAATGATGCCATTTCAAAAACTGCACCCCTCACAGTATTCAAAACAGCATTTTGGAAGTTTGTTAACCCTTTAGGTGTTTCACAGGAATTAAAACAAAGTGTAGGTGAAATTTCAAAATTTCTTTTTTTTTTGCAGAGTTTCAATTTTAATACATTTTTCTAACGAATACAGTAGATTTTACTAGAGAAATGTGACTAAAAATTGATTCCCCCAATTCCTTTGTTTTCAAAAATATCCTATATGTGGCCCTAGTGTGCACGTTGACCAAACCACAGGCTTCATAATAGAAGGAGCACCTACTTGATTTTGGAGCCTCCTTTTTATGAGATTTTTTTTTAGGCACCATGTAGGTTTCTAGGCACCATAAGTGCTAAAAGTTAGGAACCTCCCCCACAAGTCACCCCATTTTGCAATCTACACCCCTCAGGGAATTCATCTAGGGGTATAGTGTACATTTCAAACCCCCAGGGGTTTCACCAATTTTGGTACAACTGGGATGTGAAAATGGAAAATTACATTTTTTTACACAAACATGCAGTTCTGGCTCAAAATTTTTCATTTTCACAAGGAATGAAGGAGACAAAGCACCCCAAAATCTGTGCCCCAATTTCTCCCGAGTACGGCAATGCCTCACATGTGACCAAAAAATACCAGTTGGGTGCATGGCAGGACTCAGAAGGGAAGGAGTGTTTTTTGGATTTTGCAGCACAGATTTTGGTGGAATGAATGGTGGGTGCTATGTTGCACCAATACAGTGGAACCCCCCCACAAGTCACCCCATTTTGCAAAGTACACCCCTCAGGGAATTCATCTAGGGGTATAGTGTACATTTCAAACCCCCAGGGGTTTCACCAATTTTGATACAACTGGGCAGTGAAAATGAAAAATTACATTTTTTTACACAAAAATGCAGTTCTGGCTCAAAATTTTTCATTTTCACAAGGAATGAAGGAGACAAAGCACCCCAAAGTCTGTGCCCCAATTTCTCCCGAGTACGGCAATGCCTCACATGTGACCAAAAAATACCAGTTGGGCGCATGGCAGGACTCAGAAGGGAAGGAGTGATTTTTGGATTTTGCAGCACAGATTTTGGTGGAATGAATGGTGGGTGCTATGTTGCATTAGCAAGACTCCCAAAGCACCAATACAGTGGAACCCCCCCACAAGTGACCCAATTTTGCAAACTACACCCCTCAGGGAATTCATCTAGGGGTATAGTGTACATTTCAAACCCCCAGGGGTTTCACCAATTTTGGTACAACTGGGATGTGAAAATGAAAAATTACATTTTTTTACACAAACATGCAGTTCTGGCTCAAAATATTTCATTTTCACAAGGAATGAAGGAGACAAAGCACCCCAAAATCTGTGCCCCAATTTCTCCCGAGTACGGCAATGCCTCACATGTGACCAAAAAATACCAGTTGGGTGCATGGCAGGACTCAGAAGGGAAGGAGTGTTTTTTGGATTTTGCAGCACAGATTTTGGTGGAATGAATGGTGGGTGCTATGTTGCACCAATACAGTGGAACCCCCCCACAAGTCACCCCATTTTGCAAAGTACACCCCTCAGGGAATTCATCTAGGGGTATAGTGTACATTTCAAACCCCCAGGGGTTTCACCAATTTTGATACAACTGGGCAGTGAAAATGAAAAATTACATTTTTTTACACAAAAATGCAGTTCTGGCTCAAAATTTTTCATTTTCACAAGGAATGAAGGAGACAAAGCACCCCAAAGTCTGTGCCCCAATTTCTCCCGAGTACGGCAATGCCTCACATGTGACCAAAAAATACCAGTTGGGCGCATGGCAGGACTCAGAAGGGAAGGAGTGATTTTTGGATTTTGGAGCACAGATTTTGGTGGAATGAATGGTGGGTGCTATGTTGCATTACCAATACAGTGGAACCCCCCCACAAGTGACCCCATTTTGCAAACTACACCCCTCAGGGAATTCATCTAGGGGTATAGTGTACATTTCAAACCCCCAGGGGTTTCACCAATTTTGATACAACTGGGCTGTGAAAATGTAAAAATTTAATTTTTCATTTTCACAGCTCAGTTGTATCAAAATTGGTGAAACCCCTGGGGGTTTGAAATGTACACTATACCCCTTGATGAATTCCCTAAAGGGTGTAGTTTGCAAAATGGGGTCACTTGTGGGGGGGTTCCACTGTATGGGTGCTTCAGGGGTCTTGCTAATGCGACATAGCACCCACCATTCATTCCACCACCAAAAATCACTCCTTCCCTTCTGAGTCCTGCCATGCACCCAACTGGTATTTTTTGGTCACATATGAGGCATTGCCGTACTCGGGAGAAATTGGGGCACAGATTTTGGGGTGCTTTGTCTCCTTCATTCCTTGTAAAAACGAAAAATTTTGAGCCAGTACTGCATTTTTGTGTAAAAAATTAAATTTTTTTACACAAAAATGCAGATCTGGCTCAAAAGTTTTCATTTTCACAAGGAATGAAGGAGACAAAGCACCCCAAAATCTGTGCCCCAATTTCTTCCGAGTACGGCAATGCCTCATATGTGACCAAAAAATACCAGTTGGGTGCATGGCAGGACTCAGAAGGGAAGGAGTGATATTTGGTGGTGGAATGAATGGTGGGGGAGGGGGGCTGGCGCTGCGACTGGTGGGGGGTGGGAGGGGTGCTGGCGCTTCGGCTACCGGGTGGGAGGGAGGGGGGGCTGCCGGGTGGGAGGGGGGGGGGCTGGCGATCGGTGCTGTACTTAACAGCACCGATCACCACCGATCACTGTGTTACCGAGCGGCTTAGCCGCCGGTAACACAGAAAACGCTGCAATTGGCTGTTCACATTTGAACAGCCAATCGCAGCGATCGGCGGCGAGGGGGGATGTCTGCTGTCAGGGACAGCAGACATCTCCAAACTGTCACCGCGTCTATAGACGCGGTGACAGTTCAAAGCCATGACGTATATATACGTCAACGGTCGGGAAGTACCTCCCGACCATGACGTATATATACGTCATATGTCTGGAATATCTATCTGTCTATATATATATATATATATATATATATATATATATATATATATGTTGTATATATATATATACATATATATACATACATACATATACATACATACATATACATATATATATATATATATATATATATATATGTGTATATATATATATATATATGATTTCATTTTATACATTTTTAAGTTTTTTACATGCGGGGGGGGTTGGAGCTGGGGGGGAGCGCTGCGGCTGCTTCCTGATGACAGTGACAGGGAGCGAGGTAGGGGGAGCGGCTGCCGGAGGGAGCGCAGCTGCCGGGCGGGTGGGAGGGAGAGCGGCTGCCGGGCGGGTGGCCATTAGAGCTGCGGATCGGTGGTGATCGGTGCCAGCACCGATCACCGCCGATCCCTGTGTTACCGAGCGGCTTAGCCGCCGGTAACACAGAAATAGCTGTGATTGGCTGTTCACATTTGAACAGCCAATCACAGCGATCGCCGACCGGTGGGGGCATCCCTGCCCCCCCCGGGCGGCGAGGGGGGATGTCTGCTGTCAGGGACAGCAGACATCACCTAACTGTCACTGCGTCTCTAGACGCAGTGACAGTTTGAAGCCATGACGTATATATACGTCAACGGTCGGGAAGTACTTCCCGGCCATGACGTATATATACGTCAATTGTCGTGAAGGGGTTAATGATCAATCTAAAATCAGAGAAGCTAATGGAATCAATTTATTTGCACTGTGACAATGATTACATACACTGGATACGATGATTTATTTTGTAGCAGTCATACAGCATACCAGGTAATCAGCATAGGCAAGGATGGTTACAGCATTGCAGCATACAGGTGTCACAGCACAGTACAAACTCCTCAGTGGTCCCTACCATAGGCCACACCCCCGGCCTATCACCTGGGAAGATATTCCACCATCAGTAACACTGACCCCCTGCCCTGGAAACACTTATATCAGGAAGGTACAAAATGGGGTTTGGGTACAATCACACAAGATTGTGTATCCTTAAATTGTGTTATTTGGATATGAGAGTGACCCCCTGTTTATAGTTGTAACAGCCTTGTGTCTAGTAAAATTCAGGGGTGTGCTACCACTGACAAATAGGATAATTCACAAAGAGAGAGAAGAAAAAGGATTTGTCTTGGTGTGGTGCACCAATGAAAGAAATAGACTCCTAAAATCTAACTTTTAATTGATTTTATAATAAAACAAGCGAAATATAAAAACACATGTAACACATACAGATGGGGAAAGGTATTAATAAAATTGCACGTGCGAGCGTGCCGCGTGTGTCAAATTTTATTATTGTAGTATTTTTCACAAGTGTAAACCAGACTCCTCTGTACAAAATTTGCCCGTCAGGGTATAGTTTAATATCTGCAGTTATTCACTGCTGGGTATAAGTATCAATTTGT
The DNA here is from genome assembly GCF_055691185.1 of Crinia signifera. NCBI lineage: Eukaryota > Metazoa > Chordata > Amphibia > Anura > Myobatrachidae > Crinia > Crinia signifera. Next base: position 37,510,869 of record NC_139228.1, on the reverse strand, counting down.
TACAGAGAAAAATGTATTACCACTGGTACAGGATGTTACTTTGTATCATTCAAGAAGAGACTGAAAGTACATGTATTAACAAGCCTCTCTGAGAATCTCCAGTCCTCTTATACCCCTTTTCCACTTGCAAAAATATCCCGGGTTTTTTGCACATGAACGCGCATCAACCCGGGATTTAGTGCAGTGTGAAAGGGTCTTGGGCTAATATCCCGTGTTCAGCATTCCGGGATCTCTACCCAGGTCCTGACCTGGGTAGGATCCGGAATCGACACGGGATGCGGCCAGTGTGAATGGTCCCGTACCCGGGATCGGGTACACGGGACTTTAAAAAAGCTGCTGATTTGAGCTTTGTTTGGGCTCACAATGCTGATGTCATCTGTAATCGCACTGGAAAGCGGAAGAGAAGCCCTGGACATGTGCATATCGGAGCAGACGGGCATCATGGCAAACTGGACGGACCAGGAAGTGAGAGAGCTCCTGAGCATAAGGGGCGAGGAGGAGATAAAACGCCAAATTACTGGCACAGTCAAAGATGCCGTGGTTTATAAAAACATAGCAAAGCTGCTTGAAGCCAGAGGCATGATCCGGACACAACAGCAAGTTGTCAATAAACTGAAGACCCTGAGAAAGAAGTTCATGAAGGTGCATGACAACAACCGTAAAAAGAGTGGGGCTGGCCGCATCGAGTGGGAATATTATGACATCTGCGCAACCGTCTTCGGGCACACAGCTCTCTGCAATCCTGTGAGTCTGTCTTCAAGTTCACAGTACATTGCTGCAGAAAGCAGCCAAGGCCCTGAAGATACACAGACAAGTGAAGTCTGCCACTCATCACCCCTGCTAATTGAGGACACACCTGATTGTAGTGAGCATGAAACATCCACCCACCTGCCCAGCCCTGATGGCAGCATATCCGTCACCGTTGAAGAGGTCGTGGAAGCTGCGACCACTGACAGTGGGTTTCCACAAAGTGCCGTCTCCCCAACTTTGCAGAGAAACAGTAAGTTTATTTTTTAAAGACACATAGCACACTATAGGGTTAGGTTGGGGGTGGGGTGGAGGTGGAGCATAGGGTTATGCACAGCATAGTGGTCCTCCAGCAGTTGTGGAACTACATATCCCAGTATGCCTTGGCACAGTTTAAGCATTGCCTAATAGCAAAACTGTGGCAAGGCATGATGGGACTTGTAGGCTGTGGGAAGGGGGGGGGGGGGGTGACATAATATACAGTTATCAAAGTATAACCTGCAGTGATGTCGCAGTGAAATAGTTTGCCAAAGCTGCTATTTTTATGTATGGTCATTTTCAATTTATATCTTATCTTTACAGTTTACAACGTTCCACCTAGAACGAAGAAAATGAACAAAGCGGGGCAAGCAGCTAGAGCCATGACAAGTGCCCTTGTTGAAGAACTCCGAGAAATGGACAATGCTATGTCCACACAGGAGAATGCAAGGATCGACACATTTTTAGAGGCTGAGCGTGAAATGCAGGACTCATTTCTTTCTAAAATCCTGTCAATGCAGGAACGCATGAATAGAGAGGCTCTTGAGCGTCATAGGGAATTGCAGCAAATGAACATGGCGTTCATGGAACGTTTGTTCAATAATCCAAAAGCTCCTAACCAACACCACAGCTCACAATACCCTGAACCGGGTTATTCCACATATAATCATGGACCATACTTTGGTTCAAGCAATGCTGCAAATGAGCAAAACTCAGAGTTTTCAGTTTTTCGCAATTTGTCTTAAAGCTATAGGCACATACTTAATTTTTTTTGTTTGTTTTGCACTTAAAGTGCCTCGGCACTAGTTGACCTCAGTGTTTATGTACCTGTAGTTCATTGTTTTGCACTTAAAGTGCCTCGGCACTAGTTTACCTCGTTTTTTATGCACTACTAGTACATTTTGTGTTGCACTTAAAGTGCCTCGGCACTAGTTTACCTCAGTGTTTATGCACTACTAGTACAATTTGTGTTGCACTTAAAGTGCCTCGGCACTAGTTTACCTCAGTGTTTATGCACTACTAGTACATTTTGTGTTGCACTTAAAGTGCCTCGGCACTAGTTTACCTCAGTGTTTACATACCCTCCAACATGACCCACTCCATTAGGTACAAAATGTTCTGCTCCTGGACTTCCCTGCCAGTGGCAGTTACAGAGGTTGGACTCCAGCATAGTCCACAATTCAAAGAGGGGGGTCACATCAACTGTCAGTGAGTCCAGGACAGTGATGTTTTGAGTGGCATTAGGTGTGGCTCCCCTTTTTGAACATTGGATTGTGCTGCAGCTCCAACTCTGCAACTGCCACTGGCAGGAAAGTCCAGAAACAGAGCATTTTGTACCTAATGGAATGGGCCATGTTGGAGGGCATGCGTTTATGTACCTGTAGTTCATTGTTTTGCACTTAAAGCAGGCATGTCCAACGTTGGCCCTCCAGACGCTCCGAAACCACACATCCCAGCATGCTCCGCCACAGTGTTGCTATTAGAGAATGCAAAAACTATCGCAAAGCATACTGGGATGTGCGGCCTCAAAACACCTGGAGGGCCAACGTCGGACATGCCTGACTAAAGTGTTAATGCACAACTGGTTGTGCATTCGGTTAGCTTGAAATGCTAAACTTCAAGCAATTCTTGTTTGGGATGGGGGGGTTGGGACGAGGGAGGTTGGTATGGGGGCGGTTTGGACGGGGGGTTGGTATGGGGGGATTGGGACGGGGGCGGTTGGGATGGGGGTGGTACGGGTGGAGGAGGGTTTCTTTATTGTTTTATTGTTGTGTCTATACAAAGGCAAAATGAAAGGCAAATAAAAATTGCACCTACAATCCAAAGGTGCTAAACCAAATAAAAAAATTATAATTTTAAACACCCTTGTCATCACTTTTTTTTTAGTTAAAATGACCATTTCATATGGTATTTGCAGTGATTTCCTGGGATCAGTGTGGATGGGGCTGTCCCGGGTCGATCCCGGGTCTGAATGCAGTGTGAAAGGGTACATTCCCGGGTAGTGTCCCGGGAAGCATCCGGGTACACATTCCCGGGTCTGACCCGGGACTGCAAGTGGAAAAGGGGTATTAGCTGGATTAGCATAAGTGGGAGACCGGGACCTAAATGCGTGTTATTATTATTCACACTATCACACTTAATTGGCACACGGGCTCAATTTTATCACAGTGCTACCTCTTATTTATGAATATTTTATTTTTATTTTTGGTGGTGTGTATCGTGCTTAGTATTCTCCCTGGTTGTTGCAGGTCGTATTGTGGTGTCCACATTTATTTCACCATTGCAGTTGCTGGGTAACACATGTTTGGAGATATGCAACTTATTGTTCTGGCTGATTGTTTTTTTTGTAAATATATTTTGTTTTAATTTTATTGATGCCATTAAATTTTCAAATAAGCTATGATGCTTAACAGCAAATAAATTTAATTTCACAATTACAAAACATTTGTTGTATGTGTAATTTCTTGTTTTCAAACAAATAATACATTTATGTGTACTTACTGACCTTGGTCTTTTGGTGCATTTATTGAAGTGTTGTAGAAGTTTGCCATGTGTACAGAGGCGTAGCTAGGGCGGAGCGTTAGCTCCGGGCGCAGTAAGCTGACAGGGCGCCGGAGCCACGCACCGCAAACGGCATCCCTGCCCTGCCCTGCCCTGCTGTACACCGCCCGCCCTCAGTGGCGTACTGCCGTGCTCAGTGAAAGGGGAGGCAGGGGCTCCCTCCCGCAGCGCTGACAAACCTGTCTCCCGCCCGCAGCGCTGATAACACAGTCTCCGGGAGACTGTGTTATCAGCGCTGCGGGCGGGAGACAGGTTTGTCAGCGCTGCGTGTGGGCGCTGCAAGCGGGAGACTGTCTCCCGCTTGCAGCGCCCACACGCAGCGCTGACAAACCTGTCTCCAAACCTGTCTCCTGCCCGCAGCGCTGAAAGTCAGGCTTCCGCCCCAAGCGCTGATGACACTGGTGCCCACCTGCAGCGCTGATGACTGTGACACCTGGCCACAGCGCTTATAACCCTGTCTCCTGCGAGCAGCACTGAAAGTCAGGCTTCCACCCGCAGTGCTGGAGACCCTGGCGCCCAACCGCAGTGCTGATGACCCTGACACCCGGCCACAGCGCTGATGACCCTGGCTTCTGCCTGCAGTGCTGAAAGCCCAGCATGCAGAGCCTACTGCCTCCCCCCCTTGATGGTGTGCAGTGCAGGCTGCACAGGGGACACCAGGTACAGTAGCCAGGGCAGCCGAGAGGGGGGGGGAGCGGGTACTAATTACCCGGGCCCAGGCTTGCTGGAGGGGCCCTGCAAGGGCCCTGGTCCGACCCCTCCCTTCCCCCTCCGTCCCTCTCAGGTAGCAACAGTAGCACACATTTCTACAGCATGTGCTGTGCTGATAGCAGGCTCAGCATGAGTGTCTCACTGACAGCGAGTGAGCTCATACTGAGCCTACTGTCAGCACAGCACATGCTATAGGTGTGTGCTGCCGAGTTAAGTTTCTTTCACCCTCCTCTAAACAGTTTGGGGGTGTGGCCTAAGTGCGGGAGGTGGCCACACCTCCCACACTTTGGCCACGCCCACAAAATTTTAACGGGGCCCGACATTGCTCTCGACTGCCCTGACAGTAGCACAGCACTGAAAAAAAGTTTATTATGTTAATTATATTTCAGTATTTGAAATGGGTGTGTTTGGCTATAAGTGAGTTGGTGAAAATATAGTTGTGTGTGTGTGTGTGGAAACCCCCTCATGAAAATCCTGCGTTTGCCACTGAGGTGGGGTGGCTATTGGCCTGCTAAAAATGGGGGGGCGCAAAGTATGCCCTTGCTCCGGGCACTGTGGCACCCAGCTACACCGCTGCATGTGTAACCCTCTCCATGGCCATTCACATGTTCAGATCCAACTTTTCCCAGCTAATTAGTTTGTGTCAGCACATGTGCAGAGGAACTTAATAGGTGAGAAAGCAGTTTGTGTGCAGGTGAGGTAGCTCCTACATTAGTAGGTAAAAGCAGGTCCAGAACAATGATTTCCTCATGGAGTGGGTGAGGTAGGCAAACAAGGGGCAAAAGTGACATTTGTGTAGGAATGCATATGTGTCCTCCCTAAAAAACCAGTCAGGTCTTGGTACAGGTATGTTAAAGATGTGTGAGTCGACAAAACATGATAAAATTGCTTGTGAACAGACATGTTAAAATATTGTTACAAATATGAGTTTTCAGTGTCATAAGCAGATGTAGGAATCCTTTGTTAGAGAGATGTGATTGCAATAATGTGATTGGTGGCATCTTACATCCAGAGTGTACTACATACAATTCATAGCAGATCAGAAAGTGGTAAAGTTATGTATTTTGGGCACAATACAAAGATTGTGTGCAAAATAGTGGCCATGGCCTTAAAACATTGCTGGCACATCCTTGTAGCTGTTAGATGTGGTTTATGTATTTTTATCATAATTAAAAAAACTATGTTTGTATTACAGTGAAAACGTTGACACGTGTCGACTTGTGTAGATTGAGTGTGCTGCTGTTTAAAGTATATGAAAACACTTACTGAATGTGTGTAAATGGTTACAAAATAACTACCTTGGCATATATAAGCAGGTCTTAAAATGATTCTTACCTTAAATGAAACCAACCTTTACATGTAGAGAAGTGTAGAAAGATATGCTTCCAATGTGTTTGAGTGCTGTGTGTGGCTTGCAGGTAGTGAAATAATGGTTTGGACTTAATAGGCTGCAGCATTGCTTATTACATTCAGGTGTATGTGTTTGACCAGTAATCAGCGTTAATTAGCAGACCCAGGCGTCCGCTCTCATGCATTATCTGTAGGGATGGTCTGGAGGTGGCGGCTGCCTGTTTTGTGTCCGAAATGCACGGTGCTTTCGCCGATCGAGCGGTAGTAGCACCGTACATTTTTTGTGCACATCCCCGTGTACGCCCATGTTTACACCCAGTTTCCCTCATTATTTCGGCTGCTCCGCTCAACACGCCCCTATGCTGCCCACAATGACCGTACTCTTGCGGACAGGTTTTTTCGCACGGAAAGACCCGTCTGTGAGCGTTGTGAAGTCGCCGCGCCTGCGTTAATAACGTACGAACCAGAATAACCCCCTTAGTGTGTTATATAAGGAAAGCACAGGTGCTGCTAATCAGCCCAACCATGATCACATCAGTTTTCCTGCTGCTTCTGCTGCTCTAAAACCTGGACCGGATCCTCTACATTCCCTTCATGTGGAAGTATGCTCTCCCTGCCACAGAACGTTTTAGGGATATGATTTTATATGAAGTTATTGGCAAATCCCATTATATAGTAGGTCAGAAATAAACACTTGTGTTCCTGTTATTTTTACAAAAGGCATCAAGACGGAAAAAGACAATTGGGTACGGTTCATTAGGTTGACAGTAAAAATGTCGACAGTGTCTTGGTTGACTCAATAAGGTCAACTTGCACGAGTTCTACATAAGAAGGTTAGTTTTTGGGGTGTCAATGTTTTACCTTTAGCATAAGGGCCCTCAATCAGTGCACTGCATCTCAATCGTAGTCGGGCAGATTATCGTTCACAAGCATAATCCACCTGGATAGTACAGTAAGAGAAAGTTATAAAAGAATGGAAAACTAATGTCGACCAAATATTATCTCAATAGTGTCATAGATACCGTTCAACCATGTAGATCTAATGCCTGTTAGACAACAGAGGTCGACTGATTGTTATTACTGTCGACGTAAGGACCAGATACCAAGCCAAATGTATATGAAAGGAATCCTCTGACTTGCTGTGAGACAGTTACAAAACAAGATACATTGGGGCAGATGTATTAAGCCTTAACAAGAGATAAATGCCAGGGTGATAAGGAGAGATAAACGTCCAGCCAATCAGCTCCTTACTGACTTTTTTCAAACACAGCCTGTAACATGGCAGTTAGCAGGTGATTGGCTGGACGTTTATCTCTCCTTATCACCCTTGGATTTATCTCTTGTTAAAGCTTAATACATCTACCCCATTGTTATTGTCAAATATCACCCTACAGCGGGGTAGGCAAGTAATTTTCACTGGAGTCCGTATATTTATAATTATTTTGATCGAGGTCCAGAAAAAATAAATATATATATATATATATATATATATATATATATATATATATATATATAGAGACTGTAAATAAATAAATATATATATATTTCGTATATATTTATTACTTGTAATTCCTGAACCATGTTCCTATGTTCCCACACACCTCCAAAAGCGATGCAGCGTCTCTCTCAGGTGTAAATGTAACCAGAAGAACGGCCCGGAAGCGTGCGTCGGGCAGTAGGTAGCACAGTCCTTTAATAGACGACAGGAGCAGGATTGTGAAAGGCTCTTTGGACGCCCTCTACAAACCGGGTATCATCTCCTGCTGCTGAGGGTAAACACCGCGTATGTGCTGTTGGCGCTGTAACCGGGATGAGCCCGGTAAGCATACGTCGGGCAGTTGATAGCACAATCCTATAGTGAAGAATCAGGACGGCGAGCCGGGTGTCCGATCCTGCTGCTGCCGACTGATCTCACTCGCTGCGCACGAGCGCGGCGACATCACCCGCGCACCAGCCGCAATGCATCCCTGGGACCGCTGCAGGCGGATAGAAAAGCTGACCGTCTAAACTCCTGAATCTAGCAGCGCCGCATTGCTAGTTTCAGAAGTTTAGACGGTCCACTTTTCTATCCTTTGCGGTCCGGAGGTGGACCGCGGTCCACCAGTTGCCGGTCCTTGCCCTACAGTATATGTAATACATAGCACCATCGCTCAGACGTTCATATTACGGCACGTCAGCCTCTGCTCCCAGTGAGGCTCATAATGTCCCACCCACAGACACATCACACAGACAGGCAAAGGTGGATTTCCACAAGACAACAAAGGTGTCTGCCAAGGGCCCAGCAGGTCCCAAAGGGCCCCATAGAAATATCCTGGCCATTCAAAACATTCCTAGAGGAGCATTGTGCGACTACCGCATGACATCACATGGACCGGCCTGCACTCCCTTTGATGTTATTTTCTAAAATAAAAAATGTATGGACACACAAAATGGTTTCATCCCTGTAAATGTGACCAGGGCCGCCGACAGGGGGGTACCCTGGGTACAGCTTTCCCGGGCCCCGGCCTCTGGAGGGGAGGATGATGCCGTGACGCGGGTGATGGTAAGTAATCATAATGGGGTAGGGGGAGGCGAGGTGCTGGCAGGCCGGAGATATGGCACTGTAGATCGGTCCTGGGCCCCAACATTTCTAGTGGTGGCCCTGAATGTGACACAGGTATTACGCCTACTTCTGAAAGACCTAGAGCCTGATTCAGAATTGTACGTAATGCCGATGTTTACACAACTGAGAATTTATCGGTAGATTGTTCATGGGCAATCAGCAGCAAAAATATTAGGGATTGTTAGAGGGAGGAGGGGCCCAAACCAGTATCTAGCCTAAGGCCCCATGAGGTCTACAGTAAATCCGCCTCTTTTTCAGAGGACAATTATTCTACAAGTTATATATACACAGTATATACTATATATGAATTACTGTAGGATATAATTACACCATTTGCTTTCTTTATAAGGCTTAATGTGGCTGTTATAACATACAGTTTAGATGGAGATTGTACTCACTAAATGCTTGCCTATACTCCTGGAAATTGAGTGAGACTCCCGATTTTGCGGGTAGTACTCCATACCCACTGAAGAGTAGATAAGTTTCCTGCATCTCACCTGCTTCCTAGTAAAGCAAGCAGGCTGGGGAAAGATTCCCTGGAACTGCAGTGCCGGGCAGATGGGGGAGGAGCCGAATGATGTGTAAGCCCAGTCCCCCGAAACCTCCACCAGTGTCTCCACTCTGGGCTACTTCCAGGCTATGTAGGCGGTTATCACTCACTTTTAACTCTATGAAGAAATGAACCCGCAAAAGCGTGTGTGAACATAAAATAAACACATAGGGCCAGAACTAGGCACTAAGTTTCAAAAGTGATCAAATGGAACAACCAGCCAATAACCTTCTAACTGACATGTTACAGGGTGGGTTTTAAAAATGTCAGGCAAGAGCTGATTGGCTGGTTGTTTATCACTCTCCATTTATCGCTTTTGAATCTTAGTGCATCTGGCCCTTAGTGGTTTGCCTACATTCTGAGGTTCTAAAATCTGTGCAAGTGCAGATCTCTGTGTGCAAGATCACTCACACAGTGCCCCCTTAACTGCAGCCTGACTGGTTGCTGCCATTTGGGGGTGTGAAAGGAGCAGCGATGCCCAGCATTCCAAAAAAATTGCCAAGGCCAGTGGGCACATGGCATGGGTTGCGTCCTCGGGTGCAGCAAAAAAAGGTAAATTGATCTCTTTCTGTCCATCCAAGCGAAAGGCCACATACACTGTGAAAGCACTACTGCTTTTTTTATTATAGGAAATAACACATCCTGAAATATTATTGGATCACGAATACAGTGTAGAAGACTGCGGAATATCTCAGGTCCTTTCTGAGTGGTTCGGGTCTCATCATAAGAACAACCCAGTTTATTATTTATATGATGTACAATTGTAGTAGCATTCTATTGCTACGGTTTTCTTTTTTTATGGTATCGAGGCTTTAGATCTACAGTGTCTACGTAGAGTAGACAATGAGAAGGTCGACAACTATTCAAAAGGTCGAAATGGTCAAAATGTTGACATGGACAAAAGGTCGACATGATTTTTTAAGGTTGGTAAACACCAACATAAACACCAAAAAAACATGAAAAACACACATCGATCTATGATGACCTTTGGACCCTGTCGACCATTTGTTGTCGACCTTTTGATTGTAGAGTTTGACACAATGTTAAATGTCCCAATTGACCTGATTTTCCATAGGGAACAATGTTAAATGGCCCACAGAGGCCAAATAGGCACCCTGAAGTGTAAAATGGCCCCCCCAATTGTTAACAGCACCCCACAATCAACGTGAACCTGAAGCGTGGCGAGCGCAGCGAGCCCGCGAGGGGCGGCGGTACACGTCCTACGACCTTTTCATACCCCCACTATCCACGTCGGCATGGAGTTGAGAATAGAAAGCGTGGCGAGGGGACGCGGACACCTGTGAAGCCCGCGAGGGGACGCATATACCTGTGAAGGTATCCGCGTCCGCTCGCCACGCTTCGGGCTCGGTGGCTCGCTGCGCTGGGCCATTTAACATTGTTCCCTATGGAAAATCGGGTCAATTGGGACATTTAACATTGTTCCCTATGGGAAATCGCGGTAATCGCGTCGGTCGCATCGCATGCGATTTGTTGGTCGCATGCGATGCGACCGACGCGATTTACATTTTAAAAAGTATTTCTATGTAAAATCGCGGGCATCGCATCGGTCGCATCGCATGCCATTATAATGGCATGCGATGCCCGCGATGGGCGCCCTTCTAGGTAAAGAGTACCCATTTTTTTATTAGGGTTACCACAGCTGTTTAGAAAGGCATACACGCACCATAAATCCCCCGGAAGGGCCTACAGGTGGCTCTGTATGCCATTATCTTGCTTAAGGTGCTTGGAGAAAAAACTCTGGATCTTTTTCCACACGTCCTCCTGTGCTCTGGCATGTGCTTTCAGCTGCCCTCCCCACAACACAGGCATACCCAACAGCTTGTGGTTGGACGCTCTGCACAGTGGAAAATGAGGAGGTTCCAAGATGTGGCCAGCTCCTGGATAGTAATAAGCTTCCACGTCCTTCTTGTGCTCAGTGAGACGTGCAACCAGCTGTTTGCTATACGATGCACTGGGCCAGTTCTTGTCGTCCAGTCCAGAAAACAGCAGGAAGGCAGCAGAGGATCTTTCGGCAGGAATGAGGCACTCTTTGCATGCTGGGTCCATAGGGTCATCCATGGACTCTGAAAAATCCATTGCACCAGCTTCTGTGAACTTGATCTTCTCTGGGCTGAACCCCAGACATGGCAGCACAATATCCTCACATGGTAATGAGGCAAAAGTGTTGGCATTGCAGCCAGAGACACTGACAACTGCCTTAATCCCAGGAAAGAAGGTTGCTATGGTGATGGCCAGTTCTGCACCTTTAGAAAGGCCTATTATCCCAATTCGTCCTTGTTTGTTCACCTAAAAAAAAAAACAGACACAGTGTCAGTCATCCTATACTAATTCTTATATTCTTCCCTCAGTCTTTCCAAAATTTGCCTTAGAGATCGTCAATAATTACAAGATACTGGCAGTGAAGATCCCATTGGTTCGAACACTGACACCGGTATTCTGACTGCAATAATTCCTGCAGAAACCAGCAACTAACTAACCCTAACACTATTCTCACAGACTAACCATAAACCTCTCCCCGCAGCCTAACCCTCTCCCCGTAGCCTAACTCTAACTATCCCTTCCCGCAGACTAACCATAAACCTCTCCCTGCAGCCTAACCCTCGCTTCCCCAGCCTAACCCTCTCCCCGTAGCCTAACTCTAACTATCCCTTCCCGCAGACTAACCATAAACCTCTCCCTGCAGCCTAACTCTAACCATCCCTTCCAGCAGCCTCACCGGCCCTTCCCAGCAGACTAACCATAAACCGTTCTCTACAGCCTAACCCCCGCTTCCCCAGCCTAACCCTCTCCCCGTAGCCTTTCTCTAACCGTCCCTTCCCTGCAGACTAACCATAAACCTCTCCCCGCAGCCTAACCCTAACCATCCCTTCCAGCAGCCTAACCGGCCCTTCCCAGCAGACTAACCATAAACCGTTCTCTACAGCCTAACCCCCGCTTCCCCAGCCTAACCCTCTCCCCGTAGCCTAACTCTAACCGTCCCTTCCTGCAGACTAACCATAAACCTCTCCCCGCAGCCTAACCCTCGCTTTCCCAGCCTAACCCTCTCCCCGTATCCTTACTCTAACCGTCCCTTCCTGCAGCCTAACCTTTTCCAGCATAATTATGTTTAGGATCCTGTCTGTCAAAATGACTACAAGGTCAATCCGTGTACCACCTCCGCAATACAGCTACAGGAGAGACAGAGGGCAGGATGTAGTAAAGAAAGAAAGCTGTAAAAAATGTGTTTACTGGGTTTTTACCACATTTTTAAATGTACTAAAGCCCCTCCTTGCAGGGCTTTGCTGTGGAGGATAACAAAGTGGATCCCTCCCTGCATGCCCCGGAGTCACAAGCATCTTTGCGCATGCATAGAGGGACTCCCCCTGGTAACAAGCATGTAACCCCTGTCAGAAAGCATGAAACCACTGGCAACAAGCATGTAAAGTCTGGCATCAAGTGTGTAGGTAATCAGCACTTAAGTGGCAAAACTGTGTGGTGTAATATGAAATGGACATTACGGTGTGTGGCAGAATGTGCAATAGGCATAACGGTGTGCATAATATGTAATGGGCATTGCGGTGTATGTAATCCTAGTGCAGTGTGTCCAAGGGGCTCTACCTGACGCAGTAGGTCTATGGGGCTCTACCTGACTCAGTGTGTCTATGGGGCTCTACCTGACGCAGTGTGTCTATGGGGCTCTACCTGACGCAGTGTGTCTATGGGACTCTAGCTGTAGCAAGTTTGTTTTCCAGGGCGCAGAGATCTTAACCTGCAAATGCCTTTGCATACATCAATGAATAAGGCCCTTTGTACAAATGTGGTAGACGCAAACCTAAACGATGAAGGACATAGTGAAAATATTATCATATATAAACCTTAAGTACAGAAATACCTTTGGGTGATGCATTATGAACTCCAGTGCGTCTCTGAAGTAATTCAAGTGAAGGCCACCAAGGTTGTTTGGGAGGTCATCATAATCAATATATGCCAGTGCCATAGTTAGGAAGCCATGGCTGGCCAGCAGGCTGGCCCTGTGTTCTACGAGACCTCCACCTGTTCCATATAGGTCTATAATGGCAGGAAATGGGCCGCTCCCTGCATAGGAAACCAAACACATCACGTTACTTTACTGTAGTGCGAATGCCCGTCCCCCAGCGAATATTCCCACCGCACTGCCAATGGGTTTTGCATAAACATCCATTCGCAGGGTAGCGTGCGGGCCCAAAATCATTTTAAGTTTGACGAAGCATTAGCGAATATGCGCAGCGTTTCAACATCGGTGCCTGCCGAGAACCAAGCCGACGGGAATCAGGCCTTTTGTAAGCAGTTCTGAGCCCTGCCCAGCAGATTAACCTAAATATGTAATACATGTTTATCTATGCAACCAAAGCAATTATCATAATTCTTGTACCTGACTGATTTTCATGCTTGCTTGAGGGCTATGCAGACACAGTGGGCAGATGAATAATACAAGGTTCAAATCCTACAGTCAGCTTTTTATTTTTTTCAGAATGAGGGATTTTGAACCTATTTTCTCTTTCACATGCTAGCGGTGTGGTATTATGCCAGTTTCCTATGGAGACCCTCAGTCAGACATCAGCTGACATGTTTTTTCTTATGGTCTCTGATGTTGCACAAGGTTGGTTATTGACACTGAGATAATTCTCCCCTCTTGCTTACAGCAAGGATCTACTCATCATTGGTAATGACTCTAGTTGGAATCCAACAACCTTTATGATGCCTTGAAATTTGATCCACGTAGGTCGATAATGTTGTGACATGTCACCCCAGCATTAGTTGTATCAGCAAATCAGCAGACAAAAAAAGCCCACCAGCAGTGATGGTGAATGTCCTGGTGTCCTAAATATGACTGCTTGTGACAGATATATACTATTAACACTTGTCAAAAGCATGAGCTGGCTGAGTGTGTAGCTGTAATGGTGCAGGCCACAGGTACAATACACAGACAAGCTTTCTATTACCGCTTTGGGGCATATTCAATGTGTTCTAATAATCTTCCCAATGTCAGAAATATTAAATACAGCAGGTCGAATGTAACCTGCCAATATTTCAGGAAATACCACGCTGGATATGGCTGTTTTGCAGGGTTTTTTTAACCCTTGGATTGCCTAGAGGACCGATCTACACTGACGGAGGGGAGTATAATTTCTTTTCACAGGTCCATAGTGGATTCTACTGGAGAAGAGGACCAAACTTACATGTCAAGATAGGTGAGTATATATATATGTATGTTATATGTGTGTGCATGCATGTAAATAAATCTATACTGTACACGCGTGTGTGTGTGTGTATTTATTTGAGTATTGGATTTGGGTACTTGTGTATTATCACGGTACCCAATTAGCATACGTACATTAGTGTAGGGAAATCGCATTGCATGGGCTGTTTTAGTGGCATGCGATATTTTAAAATAATTTATTCATTGCTCTTATGGCCCCAGGGGATCTCATCGCATTGCACCTGCCGCAAAATCGAATGCGATTTTATGGGTGCGATGCCATGTTATTAGCTATACACTAGGATGCCATGCAATTAGGTTTGAATGACCCCCCCTACCCCGAAGCATGGCGAGCACAGCGAGTCCCGCGAGTGGCGGCGGAACGCGTCCTCCCGACCTTTTCATACCGCCACTATCCACGTCGGCGTGGAGTTCATTTTATATAGTGTGGCGAGCGCAGCGAGCCCGAAGCGTGGCGAGGGGCCGTGGATTACTTTACATGTATTCCGCGTCCCCTCGCCACACTTCGGGCTTGGTGGCTCGCTGCGCTCGCCACACTATATAAAATAAACTCCACGCCGACGTGGCGGGGATAGTTGGGGGGGTCATTTAAACCTAATTGCATGTCATAGAACTGGATAGCTAATGGCATGGCATCGCACCCTATAAAATCACATGTGATTTTGCAGGAGGTGCGATGCGATTCCCTGGGGCCATAAGAGCAGTGAATAAATTCGTAAAAAAAAACAAACGCATTGGATCGCATTTTCCTATGCAGCTATTTGCTTAGTGGGCGCCGTGATAATACACAAGTACCTGGATTTGCTGTAGGACTACAAGTCCCTGTGGGCTCTTTAATGCCCCATGCTGGGACTTGTGATTCTCCAAGTCCATGGATACTGGGGAAGGCTTGCTGGGACTTTTAGTTCCACAGCAGAACCCAATACTTTATTTTTAAATCTTAAATTTTACACCCGGCACCCACCACCTTCGGGTGCCGGAGATAGCCCCGGGCACCAACCAATTGGTAATGCTTCGGCCGTGGGACCTTATATAAGAAGTGCCCGGTGACTATGGCATTACCCACATGGCTTTTGGAGTTCAATGCTGGTTCCAAAAATATGGTGCACCACTAGTCTTTCTGTCCCTGGTATTTTTGAAACCAGGACTGGTCCGAAAGCCACGTCCCATAGCGGCCTAAGCGGTTCGTGCAGCAGATTGGCTATGATCAGTGGCCTTAGTCAATTCAATTTTGTCCATTGTGTGTAGTGTGTACCCAGGTATGGAATTTGAACAAGGTCCCAGAAGAATACTGCTCAGTGGAGAGGCACCACATTAGTCTACAGGGTTGGCTGTCACTTGAAGTCAAATTGAATATTTTACCAGTATCACCAACTAGCTTGTTTTATATTAGACATGTAATCCTGATTAGGAATTAAATCCAAGGGATCCACTGTGATGGAAGAGACCGGTTGCAAGTCAGTGCTCAATGTCTAACATCCAAAGTACAAGGAAGGAATACAGCTAGGAAATTCATAGGTTAGCCATAAATAGCGGTGTACCAGTGATACTATTACGATCAGCAATGCCATGGTATCAGAGGGGCACCCTGTAGCCAGTATTGCTGCCATAGAGCTTGCTGCAGCATCTTGCAGCCTGTAGAGCTGCAAGATGCTGCAGCAAGTCCTAAGGATCTAGTTAATTTTGCCTGTGGCACCAACTTGTCAGAATAATGTACTTTAAACTATACTAAATTCTGTACACTATACTGTAATTTATACCATGATCTGTACTGTATACTTTACTATATCCTGTAAACTATGCTATACTTATACTATACAGAGTTGTACACTATATTCTGTACAGTACACTAACTATACAGCAGCCTCATGAGTAGGAACCAGCCTGACAGCTATTACCGGGCGGGGGCATCTCTTCCTTGCCGCTGCCCATCTCCTACTCACCGGTTGGGAGGAACAGGCTGCCCCGGACACTCCCCTCCCGCACCGGGACCCGGGTAACCCCTTCCCCCATGAAGCTCCTCTCCTGGGCGGCTGACGCTAGGAGAGGCCCGGGCTCCCCGTGGCCCTGGCGCAGGGAGAAGCGCAGCTGGAACGGAGTCTCCACATCCTTCTTCATCAGCCTCCTGTAGGCAGTGCGGGGTTCCAGCGCCCACAAGGGCCCCTCGGGCTCCACGCCGGTAAAGCTGCCCCCCTCCAGAGCCGGGCTACAGGTCAAGTCCAGCTCCCCGCCGCTCCCAGCTCTGTAGCGGGCGAGGGAAGAGAATATCTCCCCTCCTTCATCGGTCAGTGCGGTGTGGAGGGTGACGTCCTGTCCGGGGCTCAGACCTGACGCCCGGAGCCTCAGGGGGGCATCAAAGAGGCAGCGGCCCGGGGAAAGGCGCAGGGTGGCGGAGGACATGGGACAGCAGCAGCGGTGCACACACAGCGTATAGGCAGCGGGAGCCGGAGCTCTGATCACGGGTACACAGCGGGGAAGGGAGCCCGGAGCTGCTGCTGCTCAAGTCACCATAGAAGTGGTCAAAGTCCAAAGCACAGAGCCCAGGTGCAGAATGCAGATCCCAGGGAGCCCGGTCACCTTCATGCACTATGAATTGCCCATTTATCTTCTCATGTAGGCCTACACTACAGTATGTATCACCAAGGGAAAAATCGCTTTTTAGCATCAGTACTATGGAAGAGGCAGGGCCCAGTAGTCTATGTAACCCACACAGTGGCGGAACTTGTGAGTGGTTGGCCCAGGGGCAAAATTCTATTTGGGCCCCCTCCTTCATTCCAACCCTAGTTCACAACATGCCAATGCACCTGCTGCACCAATGGTAGTTCCGCCTCTGAACCCACAGTATTTCCTCACACTAACAAACCCCAAGTACTATACGGCATCCACGCTACCAACCCACAGTACTCCCCAGCATCCACGCTACCAACCCACAGTACTCCCTGGCATGCACACTACCAACCCACAGTACTCCCCGGCTGTCCACTACCAACCAAAAGTACTCCCCAGCACCCACACTACTGTCAATACCTAATTTCTCCCAGCATATAATTTCCATAAATCATAATTATAATCATGCCCACTAAATTAATATAGTCTGAGATAAATATTATTCATATCTCATAAGTAAGGAAAAGATCGAATATTAATTTACATATTTTTAGATATAACATAATGTCATGTTTGGACTCAAAATGTGCGAAATTATAATAACTGTCAGATGACAGTTATTAGAATTCCATATCACATTGCAGAGGAATATTACAGTGGATATTGTTAGTAGTAGCATATTCTTAAACCAGCATTAGAAATGAAGTCATTAGCATTCCCTTACACCAGTAAGTCAGCCAGGAAATACAGTATCAGGGGGCGTGTCTGTAGGCTAATGAATGAATGGTTCTCTGGAAAGCAGCTAAGCCAGTCATAGGATACTGTAAACAAAGGCAAGTGAAACCTGTTGAATGAATAGATTCTCCCCTCCCCCGAGACTTCTCTTGCTTAAGCAAGAGAGAAACTTTGCCACTTGCTGTTCGAAAGACACAGAGAGGATGGGGCTCGCTTCACCGGGAGGCTCCTTCCATAACATATGGATTTGATAAGTATTATGTATCATCTAACTGAATTGTGTACTAGGACCCCGGTTATGTAATCTGGATTATGCTAGAGAGTTATATAATAGTTAACTTCCATTTTTAGTTGTCCATAGAGATAAACACATGTGCATAGGCCCAGCGTATGTTTACCGATGGTTTGGACAAAGAAAGCTTCTGTCTGTAGTTAAGAATGATCTGTGTGAATGAGGTATAGCTAGCCTGTAGTTCATGGATTGTATTGTGGTTCACAATAGCTATATAGCAGCAGCAGTCGGTAGATATACATATGGGTATGTGTAGCTGTTATGATTTGTGAGCAAGGATATGTTTAAATTGGTAGAGATAGCTGTGTACGTTTACATGTGGACAAAGTGTAGGCCTAGAATCAATTGTAGACATGTGCTCAGGCTCAGGCCTGCAGTGTGGCTTTTGTGTAGTTAATCGGTTAACATTGATGTGTGGACTAGCCACTGTGTGATTAAGGAATTGGTTGCAAAGGAGTTCTGTAGTATATGGTATGGACTCTTTGTATGAAAGTGAGTGTGTTGTTCTCAAAGGGATTCTTGGTGTTTGAATGCATGTGTAAGGCTATGAAAGAACAGAGTGCGAGTGCTTTGTGTGATGTCCAGTAAGAGTGTCTGGATAGACTATCTGATGGAGCCTACGTATATGTAAGAAATGTGGATAGCGTGATGCTCGGATGGTGTGTGGGTAATAGCTTGTGATGTGATTGTGATGTGATTGGTCCTTGGATTGTGTGGTACTATTTGGGTGTTCTGTGCGGAAGTGCATAGACAGATTAAATATATATTAAGTGTGTGTGCAATAGGTTTAATGTGTGTGATGGATGTGCAAGTTAATAGTCTTTTGCTAAGGTTTCCTTTGTGTGCTAAGATGGAGGAATGCCATGCCGCAGATTTACATGTGTTCTGGCCAAAATGGCCGACAATAAGGTTCCTTTGTGTGCCATGCGGCAGTACACAAAATGGCGGACACAAAGACTTGGTATCACAAAATGGCTGCTTCATAGCCACGCCCCCTCCTGCGCTGTATTCGCATACACATATAACTGAGGTTAGCTTTATTTAAGGATGCTGGAGCAATAATCGTTATTATGTATAAATACCTGTATTGTTATATTTTGTAATCCATGATACAGTTTCATCAGTTTACATTCATAAATAATATTCATTGGTTATAAATCTAGACATTCAATTATTTGGTTGCGTGCGAAATGAATAAATTAGATAGACTTTGCATATATAAATAAATGTACTTCAATACTACCAACCCAGGGTACTCCCCAGCACTCACACTACCAATCCAGGTTACTCCCCAGCACTCACACTACCAACCCAGGGTACTCCCCAGCACTCACGGTACTTCCCAACTACTAACCCAAAGTACTCACTGAAACCCAATCTACTCCACACTACTAACCCAGTTATTCCCAGCTCCCCACTATCACCCCACAGTACTTCCCGGCACCCACACTACCAACCCACAGTACTTCTCTGTTTCCAACTACTAACATACTTTACTCCCTGGCTCCCCACTACTAACCCACAGTACTTCCCTGCTCTTCACTAATAACCCACAGTACTCACCTGCTCCCCACTACTTATGCCCACAGCCATTTGATCAGTGTTATAGCCCCAAAAAGCATGGAAGGTGCCAAATATATCTGAAGACAACAGTCACTAAGCATTGCTAAGGTAGATGCTAGGATCCAAGTGGGCTATAGGATCTTTTACGTCACCATTATGTGATCCATCACAGCAGGGTGCAAGGTCAGTGGGGTATCACTTTAATTAGGTCTAGATGGCCTAATGGGAGTAAGGACTCCTGACATCACAAGCACAGGGGGAGGAGCTTATGATTCGCTCGCCACCTGGTTACTAATGGCAATAGCCGGTGATGTAAATTGTGACTGTGCGAGCTCTCCGACCTTTCTTCTCCCCCTGGTGTCACTTGTCTGGTGGTTAGTTGGCAAAGGTCCTTTAGGCCACTAGAATCTAGCAACTACTGTAGTAATTTTACTCTCCACATGGACACTTGGCGAACCCGCAAATTTATAACCTGAGCCGATACTGCTTCTCCACCTGATGTCACGGGTCACATGGTGGTGATGTCAGAAGTCCTTTATCCAACTTGACTTTAGCCACAGCCCTATTGTTAAAGTACATTGGAGCTCTGCCACTGTGTATGTTCCTACTTAATATTAGAACATGGGCCCTTATTCTAATTCGGACGGTACGGCCCGCGTGCGGCCGTACCGCCGATGTTTTTATTCTGCACATGCGCAGAGGTCAATCTGCGCATGTGCAGCCCCCTTCGCCGCAGACGTATTTCGTCCGCCGCAAAGGGGGCGTGAGGGGCTTCATACCCTCATTTCCCTATGTGTACGCCCCGCGTTTCATGGGCGTTCCCATGCAAACGCGGGGCGTATGCATGGTAATGAGGGTATGACGCAACTCATGGGGGCGGAAAGCTGACGTCGCCGGATGTCAGCTTTCAGCCCCCATACAAGCTAACACACGGACGATTGTCCGTGTGGTCTCAGCTTGCGGGAGCTGCTGGGGCGTGCGGACCTGCCTTCGATGGTCGACGACCATCGAATGCAGGGGGCAGCTCCCACCATGGTGGAGGCGTACGCCTCCACCATTTTCGTGCGGATCGCCAGCCGTCCGTGTACGGACGGCCGTGGCGATCCGTAGTGTGGGCGGGGATTGGTTTGTGCGGCCGGAGCACCGTGTGCGGCTCTGGCCGCACCAACCAGAATAAGGGCCATGGTTCTTTAGAGTAGGGATCATCATTATCTGAACTTCCTACTTAACTACATAAAGTAAACTGAAGTTGTCACATTAAATTTTAATGTGAATTTTGTTTGTTATTTGTGGATGAAGGTGTTTAATTTTGGGGTGTGGGAGGTATGGTGTTGGCCGGAAGGGGTGTGTTGGGTTAGGGATTTTGGTGGCGTGGTGAGTGCAGTGGTGGTTGTTAGGGTAGCGGCACTGCAGAGGTAGTAGGTGACTGGGAGGGGAGTGGGAGCTTCGCAATCGTGGCTGCAGGGGTAGCAGGCATTGTGCGCACTCCGCAGCACTGTGCGGAGCATGCTCTCAGGGGACAGCACCTGGGACAGGTCCCATCAGCGGCCACAGGTCCGAATAGAGAGGTAGTACCTGGGACAAGTCTCTGCTTAGGGACAGCACTGGGGACAGGTCCTAGCAAAGGGATAGCACCTGGGACAGGTCCTAGCACAGGGGACAGGTCATAGCAGAGGGGAGTGGGGACAGCACCTGGGACAAGTCCTAGCTTAGGGACAGCACTGGGGACAGGTCCTAGCAAAGGGATAGCACCTGCGACAGGTCCTAGCACTGGGGACAGGTCCTAGCAGAGGGGAGTGGGGACAGCACCTGGGACAAGTCCAAGTTTAGGGACAGCACTGGGGACAGGTCCTAGCAAAGGGATAGCACCTAGGACAGGTCCTAGCAAAGGGATAGCACCTGGGACAGGTCCTAGCACCTGGGACAAGTACCAGCAGAGGGGTAGCACCAGGAACTGTGATACCTGTGCATGGTTGGCATCTCCTCGCTGTCTGTGGCCAGGTCCAAGGTGTTGGGGACGACATTGATGATGGTGCTCTTCCCCGCAGCAGGCGGCTCCGTACCAGCTCCATGTTCCCGGGGGTGTTCACACTGCACCGTATGCTGGAGCCGGGCAGCAGCACCCCGTCCTGGGTGAGCAGCAGGGGCAGGTGTTGGGGGATCTGGCTAGAGGTGCTGGAGGCCATGCTCGGTGGTTGGCTACCGGAAAAGACAGTCCCGGGGTGAATAGGCGGTGCAAAGTGCAACTACCGGAGCATGTGTGAGGAAGTGGGTTGCTACGGCTATGAGCGTGGGTGGGTCGCTGTGTGGGGTTGCGGGGGAGCGGACCGGGCTGAAGTGCTGGTTCGCAATGCCGGCTCCTGTTTAGAAATAGCCGCGGCGGAGCTGGCTCCCAGGGTGTGGTGATCCCTGTGTTATATATTTTAGCCACATCTGTGTATTATCTGGGAGTGTGTGTATAATGCTGGGCGCGGTCACACATAAAACTCCACCCCGCATTAAACACACACTCCCAGAATGATTGACACATGTAGCTAAATATATAAGCGATACGTGTGCCCCCAAGTCTTGAATGATGGACAAAGTCAGAAAGAACAGGTGATTGCGTGATGTTGAATGGTTGCCATACTAAATCTGCATACACAGCGAAACGGTTTCTTTTTTTTCCAACATTGGAATAAATCCCTGTTACAAGGATTGCTGTACACATTGGCACAATGTTAATGAAGGGTGGCGAGTCACTGTTCGCCCTTTTTTTGGTTACTAGCATCAGACCGCAGGAGGTTGCATAACGCCGGAACACACTGAGTGAGATAAATGATGCTGACTGATCCGCCTGACTAGACGGCTTATCGCTCTTTGAATTCCAAGTAATACTGAGCTATTGTAGGGATTTGCAGAGGGCCAAAGCAGATATGGTAAAATCAATGTTGCTCTTCGTGAAGGTAGACCTCACTCCCACCATCCCTACAGAACTAAACCAATGGTATAGACCCTACGCCCAAATTGTGGTGGTGATGTGTCTTTGTGGGGATCCTGTTGCTAGGTCGACACTGAAGGTAGACATAAATTAGGTTGACCACTAAAGGTCAGTAAAAAGGTTGACAAGAGTTTTTCAATGTTTTTGCGCCGATAGGCGGTATTTCATACCTTACCACCTACTAGGGCATGGAGGGAGAATATACTGAAGCCCTGTCGACCTAATGTATGTTGACCATATGAGCCATACCCCTATTTATGCAAGTAGGATTTAGTAGTCATTACTCTACAATATATGTTCCTGCCAATGAAGGATTACCAGATCGTCATTTTGAAAAGGAATATTATATATATAAAAAAAAATAATAATAATAAAAAACAAGTTCTAAAAGTACACACAACTAGGATTCCCACGATCTTCAGTGGATGATGAGGAAGTAGTTCCTGAAGAGAACAGAATGAAAGAAATGTGATTTGCGCTGCTCTGGCATAACACGATTTGCGCCTGCAGTTATTATTCTGCACTCGTTGCTTCAGGTCTGATCCTCCGTTTTGTCCCTTACACCAGCACAATCTGCAGCCTGTACTATAGCCACATGCCATGGCGGTCTCGCAGAAGGGCAAGGTTTTGTTTACCCATCCAGCTTCGTGTTTATACCATTCAGGAATTTCCCAGAGTTTTGGAGAGAGAATCAAGCAGCTGAAAATAGTGGTATTTGATGTCATATTCCATATCATACCAGTAATTTACTGCAAAAAAGCAACAAAACAAATGTTAGCGCAGATGTGCAATATAAATGTACCGCTGGGATGAGAAATTAGAAAAAACTCAAATACCCTGTTCTCAGTGCTAGGCAAATCCCCGGGTCTGGCGTGTCGACCCGGTAATTTACCTTTTAACACGTTTTTTCCCCCCAGTGTGAATGGGTCAACCCGTGTCGAAGTTCCCAGGTGTTTACCCGTGTGCGAGACCCGAGTATGCAGACACGGGTTGACCCGTTCACACTGCAAAAAAACCTGTGATAAAAGGCAAATTACCAGGTAGAACTGCTTCACCCGGGAATTTGCCTGAGCAGGGAGAACGGTGGTCCGTCGCTGCAGTCCCCGGCATGCTGGGTATTTTACATGAGAAGTGTGAACATGGCATCTTTCTAACTTATTTGTATGGGTTTTATTGGTGAACCTCAAATCTATGAGGTTACACCTGAAGATCTCTGTATCACGGTGATTAATGTAGCACCTAGTTATATGATCAGCCTTCGCTGGAGTGTGCATCGTGGATCATTAGGTCAGCCACAATTGCCTCCATAAGTGTCCTAATTCTTGACTGGATTGCATAGCACAACTAAGCAATTTATCTCCGCTGCACACTGACTGGACCAACATAACTGGCACTTTACAAAATGCCTATATATATATATATATATATATATATATATATATATATATATATATATATATATATATATATATATATATATATATATATTTAATAAAACAAACAATACTAATAAATCTGAATACCTAGAACTGGTAATTCTACAAACAATGATGTCATAAAAGCCCCCATACAATATGGGCCTAATTCAGACCTGTTTGCAGGTAAAAGACAAACGATTCCCCGCATTTGCATGCGAGTTGAGGTGTACGCTTACATATTCACTCGCATGCGGCCGCATGGGCAAAAAATCATTCGATGGTCACTCACCATCGAATTCATTTTTTATCCTGTTCCCTAATAAAAGTCAGTCTATGGCCCCAGATGGCCAAATTCAGGGTGGGCGCTGACATCAGCAGCAGGCTGCCCCAAACAGGCATCGAACATGCCCCGCGTTTTTATGGGCACGCCTATAAAATGTTGGGCCATCTCCAGTCACCTTCCCTCCCAGCAGTTGCATGCAATTCCCCAGTGAGCCGCCTGGCAGCTTCCTGGAAGGCTCAAATGCGATCTGGCACTTGTATGCAATACATCACATGCGTTGAGACCCAGGGAGCTGCAACATGTGGTGGTGGTGGGGGGTATAGAAGAGAATATGGTACTTGTTTCCTAGCACGGCCACAACGATTTAGATCGTTGTGGTCGTAAGATAAAAAATCGGATCGATCGCATCGCATGCGATTTGGTCGCATGCGATGCGACCGATCCGACCGACCGATTTTTCACCCGATTTTTTTTTTTTTTCACCTGATTATTTTTAATTGCCCCCCCAAATGTTACTAAGTGGGCTAGACCCCACGATAGACGTCAACCCGAAGCGTGGCGAGCGCAGCGAGCCCGCGAGGGGCGGCGGTGCGCGTCCTCCGACCTTTTCATTCCCCTACTATCCACTAGGGCGTGGAGTGAGAATAGAATAGTGTGGCGAGCGCAGCGAGCCACCGAGCCCGAAGCGTGGCGAGCGCAGCGAGCCCCGCGAGGGGACGCGTATAACTTCACAGGTATACGCGTGCGCTCGCCACGCTTCGGGCTCGGTGGCTCGCTGCGCTCGCCACACTATTCTATTCTCACTCCACGCCCTAGTGGATAGTAGGGGAATGAAAAGGTCGTAGGACGCGCACCGCCGCCCCTCGCGGGCTCGCTGCGCTCGCCACGCTTCGGGTTGACGTCTATCGTGGGGTCATGGCGGGCACATAAAAAATGTGAAATGGGTCATATTGGCCCATTTCACCTTTTTTATCATTTTTCCCTATGTGAGATGGACTTAATCAAGTCCATCTCATCTTGTGCCATTATAATGGCACAAGACCGACAAGATCCTCCCGATTTCAATGTTAAAAGATTTTTTAACATTGAAGTCTATGGAAAAATCGGGTCAATCGGTCGGTCGCATCGCGGCCGATTTTAATTGGTCGCGACCGACCGATTGACCCGATTTCTGTCAATCAAAGGGAAAAAATTGTAAAAAATCGGCCACATCGTGAGGATCGTGTCCCTTAATTAAGAGCCACGATCACTCACGATTGTGGCCGTTCTAGGAAACAAGTACCGAGAATAATGTATGTATTTGCATACACATTATCTTACCTGCAATGCATCCATGAGACTGGCGTACATGGTGAAACCACAGAGATGGCAAATACAGCATTTCCCCAGCTCGTACAGTCACATGCAGAGGTTGTGTCTGAACGTACTCTGGGTACAGACTCACGTTTGGATCCAGTGGGTCAACAGGAATCCAAGGCACCTATTAAAATAAATAATGAACAACCAGCTATGAGTCCTGTTGGAGAAAGTGCACTAGATAGATAAAATAATTAGCGCAAGAGTCTACAATGCATTGATCACTAAACGCTAAGCTGTAGATCACCATCTGCCTAATCTTAGACCGTGGTGTCTGTAGAAGTGGTTGCAGCACTGGGAATGCATGGACAGCGATGGCATTGGCACTGCAACCCAGCTCTCTGCTGCTCCAGCTTGCCCACTGTTACCTTCTGCGTGACTGGAATGTTGGGCCTGCAGGTGAACAGGACCCTGTAGCAACGGGTTAATGAAAGAAAAACTTAGGGTGAGTTCTGAAGCTGGCCTATAGAAGGGGCATGGGGTCTCTGGCATTATTCCGTGACATGATAGAGACAATGTGTGGCAGTGTTCCGTTACAAGATGTGGGCACTGAAATGCCAATTTGTCAATTAATACTCAGTTAAACACCCTTTTGTTTCAAATAAGGAATGTTGGTGGGAAGGTCTGGTATGTCACGGTTCCTACTGTATGTAAACATATATCATAACCCATTAGAAAGCTTGGCTTATTTGTCTAAGACAAGTAGTAAAATGTAACTTTCCAGCTTTGTTCCTGAGCTTTGTGGTTTCTTTACACCCTCAGTGAATTATAAAAAGACATGCACATTGCATTACTCATGAACATCATCATCATCATCATCAACTGCCGGCTTAACAGATTAACAAACATCTCAACAAGGTGGAATTTAATTTATAGCTTCCCATGCAACAAGATTCCCTTCTCTCTGCCTGCAACTCAACTTGGAGCTCCTGGATCTCAAATGCAGCCAACTCAGGATATCATTATGTCCTTCCTCGGTGGAGATGAGCAGGACAGTTTGTCCATTACCCTTTATCTTGGAAGAGCACACACGTCTGAGTCACTATTGTTATACCCAATACACTACTTGTTTTCCAGTTATCCTGACTAAAATGAGGAGGGGAATGAGACGGATTGAAGTGAGCAAGGAACAGGTCATCTAACAATCAGGTTATTTACCTGCTCTGCAGACTCCTGGTCTACAATCTCAAATGTCCCATCTTCATTAACTTGATAAGTTGCAGGTTGGTACATTTCTGAAATAATCAGGGACAAACATTGGTCAAGCCTTTTAAAAAGAAGGACCACCATTGGGAATACTATACATATATAGTCTATATTCCAACCATAGTGGAGTTAGCACCTTACAGTGTTATAAGCCTGGTGGCTGAACTTAATGTCCATGTAATGCCTTAATGATAACTCATCTGCAGTCCACATACAGATTGGAAGTCCACAGTTCAAGAATTTATTCAAAAGTAAATTTTTACACAAAATCAGTGATGAAGAACATCTTTCAATCCAGTTGAATTTCTTAAACCCATCAACGTACTGAGTGGGAGTGACGATACAGTGAAGTAAAACAGGTGGCCATACACATGCAGATTTATCTGCAGATCTGTCTGGTTGGAACAAAAACATGGTTATGGATGAGAGCAAATGACAGTTGACCATTTGCTTGGAAATGCTGGAAAACTGACAAACTGTCACTCATCCATAACCATGTTTTTGTTCCAACCAGCCAGATCTGAAGATAAATCTTACTAGTGTATGGGCACCTTAAGACTTCATCAGGTGTTAGTCTTTCAACAAGGTCAATACTTTCATATTGATATGCTAAAGCTTTAGCGTTGATGAGGAGATTCTTTAAAAAGGCAATTCCTCTGGTGATGTACTGCGTCCCAAAAACCGGTGTATTATGATCCCATAACCATAAATGGGTATACCCGCTTTTGAATGAAAACCATTGAAGTACTGGGAGAACCATTAACAAAAACAGTGGCGTTTGCTCCTCTGAGCTCCAATACGTCCTGTGGACTACCAATACAGCAATGGCTCTGTGTAGGCCCCACTGTATAATGGCAACATAACATGTATAGATGTGTCTCAGGGAATATGGATATTCATCAGTGCAGCCAACCGAGGGCACAATAAACCAGACAGAGCTCTACTTGTTGATGATATTATGTTCTACCTGGTTAAAAAAAAATACAGTATATTAAAAATAATGATGCTATTCTTTTACTAAACTAGGTTAAACTAACATTAACCCCTTCATTGGTGTTTAAAAAAACAAACAAACAAACAACAACAACCCACCACTGTAACCTCATGTCCGGACAGCGCAGCTGAACAGTCCATCAGCCGCTGCCTGGCCCTGCCCCCAGCAATTCGGCTGTGTGCGGCGTGACGTTACAAGGTCATAGAAACATAGAATTTGACGGCAGATAAGAACCACTTGGCCCATCTAGTCTGCCCCTTTTTTTAAACATGTTACCTCAAACCATATTTGATCCTTATTTTTATGTAAGGATATCAATATGCTTATCCCAAGCATGTTTAAATTGTACTACTGTATTTGCGTCTACCACCTCTGTTGGGAGGCAATTCCACTTATCTACTACTCTTTCTGTGAAAAAATTCTTCCTCACATTTCCCCTAAATCTTCCTCCCTCTAGTTTCAGTGCATGTCCTTGTGTTCTGTTGCTCCTCTTCCTGTGAAGAAGGTCTCCCACCTGTACCTCCGCACACAGCAGGGGGGAAGGAGGCAGGGCCGGGCAGCCGCTGAAGCTGAGCACGGTGCTGCCAGATGGGAGGGAGCACAGGCAGTGGCACTCCCGAGAATTTTCTGGGATTGCCAGCCTGCGCACTGGAGCAAAACTCTCGGGAGTGCCACTGAAAGGGTTAATATGACTGGAATGTTTGAGCATAATACACATTTTCGGATGTGACATACCATATGGGATAAAAGGTCGGTCAGTGGGTGGGTGAAGGATGAAGTGCTTCTCTCCTGAAATGACGCTGTACAGGTTCTCATAATGATCTTTATGTACTGTAAGAAATGGACATATGGAATTGGATGTATTGCTTTAACCAGCATTTGTAGTCTTCTACCGCCCCCTTCAGGTACATCATGCACTGCACTTCCAAGCTGACATGCTTCCTGTGCTAGATTTCAAATAGCCCCAACCCGCTCCGCGCTCTCTGCCGGCTGTCACCTAGCTGCCATTCTCTCAGTGGGTGGGCGGCCGCGACGGAACTTAAATAAATAAAACGCAGGGGACACAATGCACCGTGATCCCCGGCCCAGCCTGTCATCTCCCCCCCTTTCGCTAACGCCAGGTGCCAGTCTCCTGTGTGCTGCAGTGAATGGCTGCGGAATCTCCTCCATCTCTGCTGCAGGGAAGGGAGGAAAATAAATAAATAAATCAGGGGATCCCAGCCACTCTACTCAAGGCATATTATGCACCCTGACCCCCGGGCCCAGCCTGTCCTCTCCCCACCCTATCCCTATCGCCGGATGACAGCAGCTGCAGTCTGCCGGGTGGCTTCCATTGTGGAGGCTGTCACATGAAAATAAACCCCCTTGGCAATGAGCATGTAATACCTCATAGTAACAAGCATGAAACCACTTGGCAACCAGCATGTAATACCCCGTGGTAAAAAAATGGAACCCTCTTGGCATCGGGCATGAAGCCCCTGACATCAAGCATAAAGTCCCTGGCATTGTGAAATAAACTCCTAGCTATGAGCATGTGGGTAATGGGCAACGACGGCGTGTGGCGTCATGTGTAATGGGCAACGACGGCGTGTGGCGTCATGTGTAATGGGCAACGACGGCGTGTGGCGTCATGTGTAATGGGCAACGACGGCGTGTGGCGTCATGTGTAATGGGCAACGACGGCGTGTGGCGTCATGTGTAATGGGCAACGACGGCGTGTGGCGTCATGTGTAATGGGCAACGACGGCGTGTGGCGTCATGTGTAATGGGCAACGACGGCGTGTGGCGTCATGTGTAATGGGCAACGACGGCGTGTGGCGTCATGTGTAATGGGCAACGACGGCGTGTGGCGTCATGTGTAATGGGCAACGACGGCGCGTGGCGTCATGTGTAATGGGCAACGACGGCGCGTGGCGTCATGTGTAATGGGCAACGATGGCGCGTGGCGTCATGTGTAATGGGCAACGACGGCGCGTGGCGCCATGTGTAATGGGCAACGGCGGCGAGTGGCGTCATGTGTAATGGGCAACGACGGCGCGTGGCGCCATGTGTAATTTGCTAACCAAGGCAATTAAATCATCAATAGGACCAAATTCTCAGCAGGCAAATGCACACATTACTGTAACAAAACAGACGTAAAGGCCACTTACATGAGGTTACTGCTGCAGCCTCACCGAGCCAGAAATTAACAGCATCCGGAAGCTTTCCTAATATAGGAAGAGGAAACATCATCAGAAAGGATTAAGAAAACAACAACAACAACAAAAAATCAATGTACAAATACAGGTTGAACACCAATTATCCAGCATCGTCTGTTCCAGCACTGAGCGAGGATTACCGAATTTGGCGGATTATCGGTGGACCTTCTGTAAGCAGGGGGCCCCCAGCAACGTGACCTCTCCCAATTTGTGTAATATCCTCAAGGCGTGGCCTATATCACCCAGAGGAACCTGCATCGCATGCCCAAAATGGCAGTTTTATATTACTAATAAAAATGGCTGCCATAACCCTCCCTAAAGCTCATTACGTTCACGGTGGTTAGGTATATGTTCTTCATGCTGCAATACTTAACTTTTTTTTTTTTTTTTTTACTTTAAATCTTTATTTCCTTTTTCACACAGTTACAAGACATATACGTACAAACATACAACATGCAATGGTACAAATCATCATATAAATTTACATGGGTATAGCGGTACAATTCGTAATAAATTTACTCAAGGTGGACTACACTGCTCAACTGCCCCGGGATAAACCCGATTTTAAGTAGCTAGGAATGGAGCCGGGCCTAACACCATAAATTACAGGAATTAAGTCGGGGAATGGGCTCTGTCCCTGCCAGGCAGGATGGTGGGGTTGCGGTTATCCATAGTTGGAGTGTCTCATAATCTTCAGTGTATTACCCTATTCCTGCTTGCAGAGCGGGCCACAGTTAGCATTGCTTTTACTTCCCAAGTAAGGCCGGAGTCCCATGTCAATATGGGGGCATAGTTTAATAAAGGGCTACTATCACTGGATATAGAATATATCCTAGGCATTGACCAATTTCCTGGTCTGTCCCTGGCTATTACTAATCGTCTACTGGAGTTTACCCATCAGTGTAATATAGACAGTATTCATGTGGTGGCCGCGTGTATAGTGCATGTGAAGTGACTAATCGGGGCAGATGTATTAAGCCTGGAGAAGAGATAAACTGGAGATAAAGTGGAGATAACATGGAAGAGATAACGCTCCAGCCAATCAGCTGTGTTTGAAATATGACAGTTGGGATCTGATTGGCTGGTGCGTTATCTCCTACCACTTTATCTCCAGTTTTATCTCTTCACCAGGCTTAATAC
Source organism: Crinia signifera (assembly GCF_055691185.1). Taxonomy (NCBI): domain Eukaryota; kingdom Metazoa; phylum Chordata; class Amphibia; order Anura; family Myobatrachidae; genus Crinia; species Crinia signifera. The sequence goes on along the minus strand of NC_139228.1, from coordinate 37,480,057 downwards.
ATCTGCCCCATTGTTAACTATAGATTAAGAAGTATATCTCATCAGCGGCATCATACTGATTCTAAGATATCTTATCTGGTTTGTGCATCTCAATGTTTATCTATGTTGTGTGACCAGGGAGAGGGAAACACTTGAACAATAATACTATACAGTGCTAAAATATCGATGTGTTTGGCATCGGCAATACTTAACTTTTGTGCTATATTTTTAGTACTTGTAAAGTGAAGGAGTAATCCTGGAGAAGATATATGTACAGTATACAAGTATATTATAATGGCACAAGCCGCCTGGCGTTGTGTGACAGGATTAGCACACTCTATTTTTCTGTAAAATGACATTTCTATCAAACGAGCATCAAAGATCTGCTCATGGAATACAATAGACAATTAGACATGTACAAAGAGGCACGATTGAGACCCGTATGTTACGGGCCAAAGTCGTCCCCGATGTGCAAACCCTGGGAGCGCATTGGGAAGGGAAGACTGGGGTCGAGCAGGAGGAGAGCACAGGCATGGCAGTGCCCACAAAAACGCTGGGTATACCGCTGCGAATGCAGGCCTGTCTACACCTGCTTGGGGCAGTAGGCTGATATCACATGACGTCATCGCCCACCCTGAATTGTAGTCTAGACTTACTTATTAGTGAACAGGTGAAAAATGATTCGATGGTCAGCGTCGAATGATTTTTCACCTGTGCAGTTAGTGTACACATCCCCTCATACTGTATGTTAGAGAATGGATTCGACACACACACACACACACAAACACACACACACACACACACACACACAACCTTCCCAAAGCCAACAACTAGCTCTGTAGGAATATACAGTTAAACATAAATAACAATTAGAGTTTTAACTTTTTCGGGATTGTATAACAAATGACACCAAGCGACTATACGCTCATTTGTAAAGCTCCGAAACAGTCCGACCACCAAATTCATCAGCAATGATCAATCCCATTTACCTAGCGCCTCGCTCATCCATGGTATGTGACTCTCCACATCTCCTACCAATTCAGGAAACTCTTCCGTGAGATTGGAACACTGCTTCTGGATGTAGAACACTCCTGGGGGTTTGGTTTTCTTCTCTACAACGTCCAGAAAATCTGAAAACGTCATGGTTCGCTCCTCTGGCATGACAAACTTGTTCTTGTAAACGGCATCTGCATAACCATTTGGAGTCACAGCCACGCTCACAGCCTTGGATCCTATACATTTTCTGTACAAAAAAGACAGATACACATAAGTTTTGAAAATCATTTCTAAAAGGTGTTTTCATGTACCTGAGGACAAGTCGGACCCAATTTCCCTTGAGCTCCTCCGGCAGCTCAAGATTTGGCATTGATGTGCCATTTTTACATGCGTGTAAAGACTCCCGGCCAATCAGTGGCTGGCCAGTATATTGAAAGTTTTTTTTATTCTGGTGCTGTTGCCCGCTGCGCTGGACGGCTCCTGCTCACCGTCCTGCACAAAAAGATTTTAAGCTCTGCTGCATCTACCCACCCTGCTGCCCAGACCTGGACATAGCTGGCACACACCTACGGTATCGGACACAATACAGTGCGAGTGCTAAAAAGCACCCGTAATGTGCCTCTAATGAGTCTGATCTGATATCTAGATAGATAGATAGAAAAGGCCATAAAGCTGAAGTAAATGGATACATATTTTACTGTGTAAATTGACCACTACTTATTATAAACTTTTATGTATTCAAAATCATCATATAAATCACATCCTTTTCTTTAAAATAAATATTTATATTAAACAATAACATTTATAAATAAAAATGATTTACTGTTCTTCATCTGGTATGGATGCTACCAAATCTCCCTTTAAATAAGTGGGGGTGAAGAATCTACCTTCTTTTAAGATTGTGCCCCGCCCCAGTGGCAAACGCAGGATTTTCAGATGGGGGTTTCCAGAGGGGTGGAGCAAAGCACGGAGATGGACACTTAGGTGACCCAGTATATGCCGGGTCAGTTAAAGTATTATAGATAGACCAAATGTATATAAATAATAATAATAATAATAATAAAAAAAAAAATATATATATATATATATATATATATATATATATATATATATATATATATATATATATATATATATATACATACAGGGGTGTCAACAGCAGTGTAGACCCCTGGGCATAGCAATGTATTGGGGCCCCTACCGATCCTCCAGCGGTAGGGGTGGGGGAAGCTTTGATGTCCCGCGGTTGGTAGGGGGTATTATATCAACCGCTCAGCATGTAGGGCCTGGATCAGTAATTTCCACTAATTACCCCTTTACTGCACAGATGGTGGGAGATGGAATGGGAGAAGGGGGCATTGGGCTGAATGAAGGGGCCCTGATACATAACTTCCAGGGTGGTAGAGAATGTTTAATATGCAGAGGAGGGGTGTATAGTGGAGTGGGCTTATTATTCATAATTTTCTGGTGGGAGGACAGCTTGCTTGACTGCAGATATCTCCAGTATCCGGAAATAGATTTCTTAGATTTGAATGGAATTAAAAACTAGAGAATCCCACCTACCAAATGATATTTGGGACCAGGGGATCAGAGTTCAGGAGGTAGAGCAATCTGCCAACGAGTATATAAAACTACATACCAGGTGTGTGCAGCTGGAGCAGTAACCAGCTGCTGGAAGGCTGATATCTCTGGTTCTGGGAAAAGTAGAGACAAGCTACTAGTGTCCTTCAGAGGGGGAGAGTCACAGCTTTTGGAATATATCTTTAAAAAAACTCTATCTCAGAAAAAACCTGAAATATCTGACTGGGAATAACAATTAACAGGCTTGGATGGGGACCACTGCTTTGAAGTCAGATATCTCCGGTTCCCAAGGGCCGATTTTTACAATTCTTATACCCTTAGAAAGAGGGGACCCTCAGCTTTCAGCTGAGGACCCTTAGACTACTGGGGGGGGGGTTTCTGGGTACTCAGAAACCCCCCCTGCGTGCGCTACTGCGCCCCCCCTTCCAGCTGGCAATATAACTTCTGACACCGGAAGAGGGATGCTGTAGCTGGAGGCAGAGTCTGGGAAACATAGGACTTCCCCTGCCACTTGCTGGGAGACCTAGTTGTCACCTCGAAGCACCTACTCATGAAAGCTTATTTTATCCAGCACCAGAATAGAGTCATCGGCTACCCTAATCAAAAGGCCAGACCTCCGCGAGCAGGGGCAAAACGTATTGCTCGCTGCAGGACAAAGCACAGCAGTCCTCTCCACCTGCATCTGCTGTGGGAGAGTAATGGATGCCACGCACACAGATGAGGAAGAAGATGATCTGCATCATTAACAGGGCGCACATGCAAGTTCCAATTGTAATAAATAAATCCTTCCAACCCCCAACATTTTGGTCTGTGTCACAATACAGTCGACCTGGTAAGAACACAGCGTTGGCACCAGATCCAGAACATGCCAACCTGGGTTCACCCCTTTCAAGCAAAGCCTGGACTCGGGTTGCACCGGAAAAACCCAGGCTCTTAAATAGGTTATGTGCACACCTTCCTCATGTTCCTTAACTGATTACTACACAAAACAAGGTAATTACATCAATTATACCTGATAAATAACAGAGCTACAGCTCCCGTACCGAAGATAGTCTAATGTCCACTTGTGTAGTGCTGGCCAATGGCAGAAGGCGTTGCGTATTACACAGGGTCTATTTGGACTCAGCCAATCCCTATGAAACTGGAGAGGAGATGGAGGTTGTTCTAGGTAAGGAACTTCATGTGTTCCCTGGAGTTCTAGGGATAGAAGAGGACAATAGTCAGAATATAAACACAATACAGATATATTAAGCAAACAAGTTATAAGAGTAACCAGCCTGTCAAAATGATGGAACATAACATGTCAGCGCTGGGGGCCGTGTGCACCCAAATAGAGAAACACATTTCTACATCGTGCTGGCCACTGATTCACACCCCCAACCCCACAGAGGTGATGAACAGCGTAAGGGGCCATTTACTATTGAAAATGTGCAACTAACACCAGTTTGCCGGCGACAGTTCAGTGGGTGGGCACATGCAATTGTGCCTGCCCATTTGTAATGTCAGCCCTGACAGATCAGGCAGCATGTATGTTGAACACTCTGCCTGATCCGTCTGCAGATATATCTACTGATCTGCAGACATATCTACCAGTGTGTACCCTGCTTAAGGAACTACTGCAATAAAGCCATGCATTACACCTACATAACTATTGCACCGCAATCCAAATCTAATTCCTGGCATATGCAAGTATACCTGGCCAAATAAAGCCGGTTCTGATAACCAACCTTGCAATAAGGTGCAAAAGGCTCGGCTCCTAGCCCTCCCTTACGCTGGATACACACTATACGATAAGCTCCACCGTTAATCTTGTTAATAATATCGATGGTGCTCCCAGACGAACAGGATCATTCAGTGACCATCACTCCTCCCCCCACTTAACACGCTGTCATTGAGGATATAGTCAAAATTTGCACTATATTGTTATCCTGCGGCACCAGCGATATAATTAACTAAATCAGTGGCCTCGCGGAGAGGCAATCTGAACAGAACGCACATGCAGGTCTCCATTTGCGATATGAAAGCGGTATGAGAGGAGGGAAGTCATACCAGTAATGTCATAGAACAAATGAAGCAACAGTATATTTACTATACTTCCTACCAGGGCTGTCAGAATTATTAAATCTCGCCCCCCCCTCCACATGATGTCTTTAAAGGGATAGGTGGGTTAGCCTGTGTGAGAGGAGGTTAGGGTTAGGCGGTAGGATTGGTCAGTTAAAATAAAAAATAATAATAATAAAAAAAAAGCACCTATATACATGCACATTTACTTTCACACACATATTGTCACACACCTAAACACACTAATATATGCACTAAAAGCTGCCCCCTTGCCCCTGCTTCCTACTACTATAATCCATAACCCCTATAGAACCACCAGTGTGCGGAATCAGCGCTCACCTCTAACCTCCTCAGCAAAGTCCGACAGACACTTAAATACAACACCCGCACCGGGCGTCGCCATGTTTATGGTGGGTTCTGCTTCCTGACAGCAGCAATGTCGTCAAGGAGGCGACACTTTTGCGGATAACGTGAAGAGACCACAGCGCCACCTGCTGGAATTCCCTGCACTCTCAGCGCCACCTGCTGGAACTCCCTGCACTCTCAGCGCCACCTGCTGGAATTCTCTACACAGTCGGTTCTTGCTGTAGTATCCGCAGCAGCCAGCAGCTGAGCTGGGAGCTGGGAGCTGGAAGGGGTATTCTTTTATAATGAGGGGTGAGAAGGGGGAGAGAGAGAAGGAATCAAGGACGCAGAGGGTGTCACTGTCACATCAAGAGTGGAAGGAGCAAGAGAGAGGGAGGGGTGCAAGCAAAGGTGAGAAAAAATGTCATGCAGGAGAACGTGGGGGTGTGGTGGTCACACACGATTTGCCACTCTCCATCCGACATCCCGGCGCAGCATATCCATATATGAGACCGCTCCTCTTATGCATAGGCGAATCTAGAATTATTGTAATGGGTGGTCCCAGATCTAGACATAATAGCAGGGGGACCTTTGCGCGGCATAGCTGCGTGGCAAAAAGGGGGCATGGCCTCATGGGAAGGAGGCGTGGCATCACAAAAAGGGGTGTGGTATTACACTTTCGACCATACAAAGTAATGCCCATTACACATTTTAGCAAACTCCGTAATACCCATTACACATAAAGCCACATGCCGTAATGCCAATTACACATAAGGCCACACACCATAATGCCCATTACCAGGGCCGTAACTAGGGGGGGGGGGGCTGGGGGTTCACGCGCACCGGGCGCTGGAGGTGGGGGGCGCTGTGAGGTCCGGGGACAGCCAGAGGAGGTCCGGTGACAGGTAGCGGGGTTCCGGGGACTGGTGTAGACGCTGTAGCGGCATCTTACTTTGACTCCGTCCGTCTCCTACTAGTGCGGCTGCGGGAACTTAGCGCTGATGACTTTGAAAAGACTTGCCGAACGCTGATTGGCTGAATTCAGCCAATCAGCATCCGGCAAGTCTTTTTGAAGTCATCAGCGCTTCCCGCCGCCGCGCTAGTAGGAGACGGACGGAGTCAAAGTAAGATGCCGCTACAGTGGCTACACCATTCTTGCCTCACATGCTGCGGCGTGAAAGGAGGAGAGGAGGCTGAGCGAGGAAGCCCGGAGAGCAGGCGGCTGCACAGAGTAGACCGCGATCAGCCACACCCAGCTGTCCGCCGCCGCCCCACATGACCCAGCCCGGCCATTCACAGCAGGACGCACATGGCTGAGTCGGACGGCCGGTCACTGGTGACAGCAGCAGCATGGGATGAGGAGGAGAAGGGCAGCAGCCGTGGCGGTGAGAGGACTGTGCGGGGAGGGGGGGTCTCCGGGGCCAGGGACAAGGCGGTCATTTGGTCCGGTCCCCCAGTCCCCCTTTCAGGGGAAGGGGGGGGCACCAAATGACTGCCTTGCCCCGGGCGCCGGAAACCCTAGTTTCGGCCCTGCCATTACACATTGTGCCACACATCATGATGCCCATTACATACTATATAACAAACCGTAATGCCCATTACATATTTGCCACTCAAGTGCTGCTTACCTACGTGCTCATTGCTAGGGGGTTCTTGCTTGATGGCACCATAGTACCCATTACACATGATGCCGCACACCATAGTACCCATTACACATGATGCCGCACACCATAGTACCCATTACACATGATGCCGCACACCATAGTACCCATTACACATGATGCCGCGCACCATAGTACCCATTACACATGATGCTGCACACATAATGCCGCTTACACATGATGCTGCACACCGTAATGCCCCTTACACATTAAGCCACACATTATGCGTAATGCCCCCACATACCGCCATCCCTTAAGCAATGCCCCAAAAAGTGCCACTTACTGTAAATTTTTATATGAGCCTTCGCTGCTGCTGCAGGGAGAGATGGAGAGCGGTGCAGCTGCTTCTATGGGGAGAGGAGCAGAGCGCAGCACAGAGCATGCTCCTACTCCCCTCCTGGTGTCCCCTCTAGCCGAGTGGACATTTGAAATATTGTGCGCGCTGTTGTTGTGCGTGACGTCGGGGGAGCACGCCGGGCGCCGGCACCACATGATCAAAGGGGGGGCAGGCTGAGGTGAAAGCGGGGAGAAGAATTGGAGCGGAAGCTGCAGGGGTGACAGTCATTAACAGCTGGGCAGAGAGCAGGGGGCTGCCCGGCTGTATTCAGAGCACTGAAGGTCACGGCTGTTTGAAATAATACCCCTTTCACAACAGAAAATGCAGGGATTTACCCAGGAATATGGTCCCAGGATCATGCAGGGACATTCCCAGGCTGACCCCTTATACACCAGCCTAGTCCCTGCATTTTCTGGTGTGAGGGGGAGAGACAACCACTCCCCTCTCCCTACCCCCCTTTAACAAACCAGCTATATCTTCGGAACCAACTGACCCATTTACATGAGACCAGTATCATATTGAAGAACTTTTGAGTTGGCTTCGAATGATTTTGGTCCCGTGAAACTGGGCTGTTTGGTTCCAGAGAAATCTGCCCTCAAAGAACATACAAAGAAATGAAAAAAAAAAACGGTTTAACCTCAATATCTCTGGAACCAATTAACCCATATGGATCCAGCCTGGTATCAGATTGAAGGCCCAGCGATTTGGGTTTGACTGAGATCAACCTCAAGCTTCAGTGATGCCGACGGGGGAACTGGCAGCAGTTGAAATGGGTGGGGGTCGGAATTAGCGGGTCCCATGTTATCCTAGAGGCGCTGGGCTCGTTGGAAAGCCCCATCCCTCAGCTACAAAATGGGCTAATGGGTGGTCCTGTGCACCCCCGGACCACCCCCTAGATTCGCCTATGCTCTTATGGTGTGTACACGGTACAATCCAGCAAGAGATTTTATGGGTGTGGATCAGTTGGTCGACAAGAATTAGGTCGACATGCTGAAAGGTCGACATGGGTCTAGGTCGACATGGGACTAGGTCCACATGGGTTTAGGTGGACAGGTCATTAGGTCGACATGCTGAAAGATTGACATGGGTCTAGGTCAGTGGTCTCCAACCTTTTTTGGGGCGTGAGCTACTTGAGACAAAATAAACCGCCTGAAGAGCTACTAAAATGTAAAAAAAAAAAGAAATCTGCCTAATAACTGAAAAATGCCCTTTACACATTACGCCATACACTGTAATGCCCCTGACACATTATGCCACACACTGCAATGTCCAATTTGGCGCATACATACCTCACTGGAGGTAGAGGAGAAGGGACATCTGCGTGTGCCGAAGTCACATGCCTGAAAATAGGGGGCATGACCTACTGTAGTGGTACTCCTGCGGGGCCATGTCCCCCATTTTTCTGCTATGTGGGCATGGTCAGTGCTCTGAGAGCTTCTGGCCATGCCCCAGCCTCTCTGAATAGTCACTGTGCGCAAGTGCACACCGTCTATTCACCGATGCTCAACCGCAGAGTTGGAGTGCTAGAGTTGGATTCAGGCATAGACACAAAGTTAAGAAGTCTTTACACATGCGGGGAATTCTGCTGGGGGTCTCACCTGATAGCCAGCAGCCAGAGGCAGCCTCCTCCACAGCTCTGCGAGCACAGGCATCCTCCAGGCGCACAGCAGACTCTTCTCCGAGATTCCTGCCTCTCCCCGATGCTCGTAGTAGGTGCTCTCCTCAGCTGACTGCTTGCAGCTACCTCTCCTGTCTGCATGTAACAACTCCACTTCCTTCCTGCCCGCTGCCACCCATGCCAGCCTTTCCCCCACACATCCCCAACTCCAGGCCAGCCTTTCCCCACACATCCCCAACTCCAAGCCAGCCTTTCCTCCACACATCCCCAACTCCATGCCAGCCTTTCCCTACCTGCATGCCAACCTTTGCCCCCACACATCCCCAACTCCATGCCAGCCTTTCCCCCACACATCCCCAACTCCATGCCAGCCTTTCGCTACCTGCATGCCAGCCTTTGCCGCCACACATCCCCAACTCCATGGCAGTCTTTCCCTCACACATCCCCAACTTCACGCCAGCCTTTCCCTATTCCATGCCAACCTTTCCCCCCACACATCCCCAACTCCATGCTAGCCTTTCCCTATTCCATGCCAGCCTTTCCACTACACATCCCCTCCTGCATGCCAGTCTTTTCCCCCACACATCCCCAACTCCATGCCAGCCTCCCCCCCACACACATCCCCAACTCCATGCCAGCCTTTCCCCCCACACATCCCCAACTCCATGCCAGCCTTTCCCTGCACACATCCTCAACTCCATGCCAGTCTTTCCTTTACACATCCCTAACTCCATGCCAGCCTTTCCCCCACACATCCCCAACTCCATGCCAGCCTTTCGCTACCTGCATGCCAGCCTTTGCCGCCACACATCCCCAACTCCATGGCAGTCTTTCCCTCACACATCCCCAACTTCACGCCAGCCTTTCCCTATTCCATGCCAACCTTTCCCCCCACACATCCCCAACTCCATGCTAGCCTTTCCCTATTCCATGCCAGCCTTTCCACTACACATCCCCTCCTGCATGCCAGTCTTTTCCCCCACACATCCCCAACTCCATGCCAGCCTCCCCCCCACACACATCCCCAACTCCATGCCAGCCTTTCCCCCCACACATCCCCAACTCCATGCCAGCCTTTCCCTGCACACATCCTCAACTCCATGCCAGCCTTTCCCCCATACATCCCCAACTCCATGCCAGCCTTTCCCCCCATACATCCCCAACTCCATGCCAGCCCTTTCCCCTAATCCATGCCAGCCTTTACCCTACACATCCCCACCTGCATGCCAGCCTTCTTTCCCCCACACAACCCCAATCCTATTTTTCTGCTACCCTACCGCCTTCCCTCTCTGCATTGCAGTCCTTTGAACACACAGATGCTAGAGGTCATATTTCACCTCTAGCAATTGACAGGGAGCACAGCACTGCAGCATTACCTGTCACTTCCGCTGCAGCGCTGTGCTCCCTGTCAGACGCTAGAGGTGAAATATGACCTCTAATGTCTGTCTCAGGGGAAGGCAGCGGCGCGCAATGGATGGGCGGCAACGGATTGGCGACCACTGATCTAGGTCGACATGGGTTTAGGTCAACATGTCATTAGACACAAGCATTAGGTGTCGACATGGACACTGAAACGTAGCACCGTGCCCGAAGCATGGCGAGCGTAGCTCAGCATACTATTTTATTCTCCCTCCATGCCCTAGTGGATGGTAGGGCATTAAATACCGCCTGTCGGCACATGTCGTGTTGACATGGACACTGAAAAGTAACACCACCTTGGTGCTGCGCTACGCTCGGCATACTATTTTATTCTCCCTCCACGTCCCTAGAGAATGGCAGGACATGAATTACCGACTGTCGGCACATGTCGGCTCCAAAAACAGTAAAAAAAACATGCCGACCTAATGACCTATCGACCTAAAGCCCTATCGACCTAATAACCTGTTAACCTAAAGCCACGTCGACCTAGACCCATTTTGACCTTTCAGCATGTTGACCTAATGGTGTCAACCATCTTTCTGTAGAACAAATGACCGTATCCCGAGAAAAGTTGCTAGGAAGGGGGTTGTGAGGAGAAGAGCACTTGTGGCTGTGTATAAGGAAGGGGTCAAGTGAAAGAAGATCTGGCGGATGGTGAGTAAAAAGCTGGTGTAGACTATCACCTCCAATATGACTTCCCTAACAATGCAGTTGCAGGGCTTCAGGCTTTATCACAGCCTCAAAATTCAAATAGCCACAACAACTGCCACCCCAAACTCTGCCAAACATCTCCATCTGGGAATCACTGGCAGTAGGTGTGACTGCCTATTTAAGCTTTGGACTGTGCAGCAGTTCCCCCTACCCCCTCTGCAACTACCACTGAAAGGGAAGTCCAGGAACAGCGTCTTTTATACCTAGTGGAATGGGTCATGTTGGAGGGTATGCAGAGGACTTGTGAGGAAAAAAGTTGGTGGGCAAGGATGATGTAAGAGAATATTAACTTGAGTGGTATAGACAGAGGGCCCCAATGCAGTGGCCTTTTAAGAGAGGACCTGCGTGCAACCTCTGCTGCGTGCCCCGTTCTCCCTGAAGGCGACTAGACTCTGACATTTTGCCAGAGTTTACTGCACATGCAAAGGTCTCTGAGTACATGGCACCCACGCCTTGTTCCTGGGGACATATCCAGTGCGTATGCGCAAATCACTCGGAAATGGCAGCCATTTTTCGAGTGATCTACATCTTTGTTGCCGAATTGCCGCCAAGGAACTCTGGAGGGGTAAGTATTATATATGGGTGCGGTGTAGGCCCCCTGGACCCAGGGGCCCCCGTGTGCTCCCAACACACTGCACACATTATAGAAAAGCCTGTGGCCCCATGCAGAGCCAGATTAAGGTCTAAATGGGCCTGGAGCTGAAAATTATCAATGGCCTATTATGCACAATAATATGGGGTTGTGGCCAGCAGTGGCGGATTCAGGGGGGGGCACCCGGGCACGTGCCCCCCCTGTCATTCAATTTGTAGATGAGGACCAGAGCTTTCCAACGAGCCCAGCCCCGTGTCTCTAGCCCCCCGGGAACCGAAGATATCGCCTGGCAAAGCTGTAACATTTTTTCCCCATAGGATAATATGGGACCCGTCAATTCTGACCCCCACCCAATTCCAAATCGCTGGGCCTTCAATATGATACCAGGATGGTCCATATCGGTCAATCGGTTCCAGAGATATAGCGTGTAAATCGATTTTTTTTTTTCTTTTTGAAATGTAATTTCACGGCTGTTCATGTTCTTTGAGGGCAGATTACTCTGGAACCAAACGTTCCAGTTTCACTGGACCAAAATCAGTCAAAGCCCACTCAAAAGTTCTTCAATATGATACTTGTCTCATGTAAATGGGTCAGTTAGTTCCGAAGATATAGCCGGTTAAATGAGATAACTGGTTAAAGGGGGGGAGAGGTGGTTTTCTCTCCCCCTCACATTAGAAAATGCAGGGACTAGGCTGGTGTAAAAGGGGCCAACCTGGGAATGCATTTTCTGGTGTGAAATGGGTATTATTTCAAATAGCTGGGACCTGCAGTGCTCGGAATACAGCCAGGCTCTGCCACTGTCAGTAGCTATTACTTCTGTCTGGCGGCGGCTGTCCCCCATTTACCACGAGCATGTATTCCCCGTTGGCAATGAGCATGTAATCCCACATGGCAACAAGCATGGAACCTCTGACAATGAGAAAACAAAAAGATGGAACTGCGCAATAAAGGGGAATATATGCAATTTATTATGCACTAATGAAAAAATACACAATTTCAAAATACAATTATAAGCATTAATAAAACAAGGGGGGGGGGATATATAAAAATATTAGCACAACCGGTCGTGTCTGATTAGTAGATTTTTAAAACCAAATACAATTTGCTTCCCTTAAGTTAGTCACAGTCAGATTAGTGTATTAGTTGGTTAGGATGCTGGTTTTTATAGCAGTCTTGTTTCATGGATTAGTGAAGTAACTGTCCAGGTTTTTAATGTCTGGCCAGACAATTTTTTGGTGTATATGGGGTACCTTACAGCTGCCACCTGTAGTTCCTCCGGTCTCCCAGTGGATGGTGCTGAATCACCTTTCTTGTTCCCACTTTATCTGGAGTCACCTTTGTGCTGGTGGTCTGATGGTAGGCTTGTATGGTTCTTCCCCTTTGATGCAAATAAAAAGAGTTATGGATGTCCCAACGCGTTTCCCCGCCTCCAGTAACGGTCTCAGCGGCTTTTTCAAGGGAAATATAAGGAAAATAGCAAGTAGCTGTTTATGTGTCTCACCCCATATTTATACCTCAGGATGGTCTGAGCGGCGTGGCTTAGCGCTGTCTGGCCGTTTCCGGCTATGCAGCAACTTCCCTTCGTTTGTAGCTTTGTTTCCGGTCCGTGCGTTCCACTGGACCGGAAACGCATCATTTTGCGTTCCATTCGGCGTAGTTAACAATGTTCGTCATTTATGATCCCTCCCTTTGTTTGTAGCTTTGTTTCCGGTCCGTGCGTTCCACTGGACCGGAAACGCATCATTTTGCGTTCCATTCAGCATGGATAACGGTGTTCGTCATTTATGATCCTTCACTTAGACCTTCAGTTGTTTGTAAGAAAGTCTATATGCGGCGGCCATTTTTACTGTTGGAATGCGCATCTTTTACTAGTAATTCTTTCTATTTGGTACATTATGAATCCGCCGTAGCCATCTTTAGTTAGGGAAGCAGGGAAGCAAAAGTATTCGTCTGATATACAGACTTTTAGCTGACATTGATATACACATTGTGCCCATTCACTGTTTGGATGGGTTTATAAAGCCACATATGCAGCTATTCTATGCTGCGCTATGGATATTGTTCTATACCTTTCATTGTAATTAACGATTGGACACATTGATAGATAATACTTTAGATCTACCAACTATCTTCCTACTAATAAAATAAAATCTATATTTATATCTATAGATGGAGGGGTCTATATCTCTCAAGGCAATAGTGTAAAGATCCATGTAAAAAATTCATCCCATAGAATCTTTATAATATAAGAAATCCTATAATAATACAAAGTAAAATATAACAGATCTTAATATTTGTTTGCGAAAAGAACAGGTCTTTTTGTGATGATTGGCATAAATGGATCTATATGTCCCAACAATCATATTTAATAGATCTAAACATTCTAAGCAACAGATATTTATGGAAAAACATATGTACACATGTATATTCTTGTAAGGAGATATATAAAAAAAAAAAAAAAAATTGAATAAATAAGAATAAAAATAAAAAAAAAACATATATACACACACATAGACAAACATACATATCCACATAAAGGAACATAGAGACAGATTCAATTCAGGGGGTATCTTTCATCTCTTATGTATCAGATCAATATTCCAGACAGTAATTCATTTTTAAAGACAGTGTCATGTCGATCTATCACTCTATGTGTCTGAGGACCAAATCAGATCACACAGGGTGGTCGGCATACATTAGTTGCACAAACAGACATATCTGTGCATGCATGGATACATAACCATATAGAACTTCAGTATTCTTTATTCTCTTCGGTATATATATCTTATTAGAACCCAGATTTATGTGTAAATCTCTGCTTCCGAAATATACCTCACAATATCAAATTATTTCTATTCGGTATTAACCTTCTATTTGGTGTTATATTAGTTTAGTCATCCTGATGCCGTCCGGGCATCTGCATGTGTGGTCCGGATGGACCTCCGGTACCGCACACGCAGAGATCCCAGCCTAGGCATCTAGACGACACAAAGTAAAAAATATGTATATAATAGCGAGAGCCCTATATATATACAGATGTAAACAGCAGAGAGACGGGGGGGGGGGGGGGAAAAAGAGGAGGAAAGGAGGAAGGAGTTGAGTATCAGGTCATATACATAGGATCATATTTTTATCTACATTATTCTTGAGGACCGATGAGTGGTGGGCGGAGAAGATAGATGGAGCCTTAAATGTATGTGGTAAACCTAGATGTTATTTAATTCTATCACATCATTTAGGCCGTTTGGCATCAATGAATCCATTCTGTAGATCCAATATGCCTCCCGGCGACAAAGTCTACCAAATCTATCACCACCTCTATTTGTACTTTTAATACTTTCAATCCCAATTATAGTCACATCATCTATTTTTCCACTTTGACACCTATGTATATGGCTTGAAACTGAGTTTGTTTTTATTCCGTTAAGTATATTTCTCCTATGTTCCATTCCTCTAACATGTAGTGTTCTAGTTGTTCTACCTATGTATTGCTTCCCGCAGCCGCAGGAAAGCAAGTAAATTACATAGGTAGAGCCACAATTTATGAAACTTTCGATTTGGAACCCCTCCATCTATAGATATAAATATAGATTTTATTTTATTAGTAGGAAGATAGTTGGTAGATCTAAAGTATTATCTATCAATGTGTCCAATCGTTAATTACAATGAAAGGTATAGAACAATATCCATAGCGCAGCATAGAATAGCTGCATATGTGGCTTTATAAACCCATCCAAACAGTGAATGGGCACAATGTGTATATCAATGTCAGCTAAAAGTCTGTATATCAGACGAATACTTTTGCTTCCCTGCTTCCCTAACTAAAGATGGCTACGGCGGATTCATAATGTACCAAATAGAAAGAATTACTAGTAAAAGATGCGCATTCCAACAGTAAAAATGGCCGCCGCATATAGACTTTCTTACAAACAACTGAAGGTCTAAGTGAAGGATCATAAATGACGAACACCGTTATCCATGCTGAATGGAACGCAAAATGATGCGTTTCCGGTCCAGTGGAACGCACGGACCGGAAACAAAGCTACAAACAAAGGGAGGGATCATAAATGACGAACATTGTTAACTACGCCGAATGGAACGCAAAATGATGCGTTTCCGGTCCAGTGGAACGCACGGACCGGAAACAAAGCTACAAACGAAGGGAAGTTGCTGCATAGCCGGAAACGGCCAGACAGCGCTAAGCCACGCCGCTCAGACCATCCTGAGGTATAAATATGGGGTGAGACACATAAACAGCTACTTGCTATTTTCCTTATATTTCCCTTGAAAAAGCCGCTGAGACCGTTACTGGAGGCGGGGAAACGCGTTGGGACATCCATAACTCTTTTTATTTGCATCAAAGGGGAAGAACCATACAAGCCTACCATCAGACCACCAGCACAAAGGTGACTCCAGATAAAGTGGGAACAAGAAAGGTGATTCAGCACCATCCACTGGGAGACCGGAGGAACTACAGGTGGCAGCTGTAAGGTACCCCATATACACCAAAAAATTGTCTGGCCAGACATTAAAAACCTGGACAGTTACTTCACTAATCCATGAAACAAGACTGCTATAAAAACCAGCATCCTAACCAACTAATACACTAATCTGACTGTGACTAACTTAAGGGAAGCAAATTGTATTTGGTTTTAAAAATCTACTAATCAGACACGACCGGTTGTGCTAATATTTTTATATATCCCCCCCCCCTTGTTTTATTAATGCTTATAATTGTATTTTGAAATTGTGTATTTTTTCATTAGTGCATAATAAATTGCATATATTCCCCTTTATTGCGCAGTTCCATCTTTTTGTTTTTTCTGGTACCAATTCGGGGGAACTGAGCTACCCCTTATAGAACAGCAGCAATAACGGGGACTGTGATTCTGATAAATTTTTGTTAATATTAACGGATTAGTGAAACCAACCCACTCACGGCGCAGGACTTAACCAAAACCTTTTTTCTGCCTCTCTGACAATGAGCATGGAACCCTTGGCAATGAGCATGTAGATAAGCAGCACTTACTGTATGTAGCATAATTTTTAATAGGCATTATGGTGTTTGGCATAATACATAATGGACATCATGCCGTGTAACTTAACGTGCAATGGACATTATGGTGTAAATCAGGCATGTCCAACGTTGGCCCTCCAGATGTTGTGAAACTACACATCCCAGCATGCTTTGCCACAGTTTTGCTATTAGAGAATGCTAAAACTATTGCAAAGCATGCTGGGATGTGTAGTTTCACAACATCTGGAGGGCCAACGTTGGACATGCCTGGTGTAAATGTTTAATGCGCGCCTTTGGTGGACAATGTCCCTGTTTATGAAGCGTATTGTGAATTTTGTCTTAATCTGTGTGGCATTATGTGAATTCGGGCTCAAACCGTGTGGCATTATGTGAATTTTGTCTCAATCCATGTGGCATTATGTGAATTTTGGCTCAATCCGTGTGTTATTATGTGAATTTTGGCTCAATCCGTGTGTTATTATGTGAATTTTGGCTCAATCCGTGTGTTATTATGTGAATTTTGTCTCAATCCGTGTGTTATTATGTGAATTTTGGCTCAATCCGTGTGGCATTATGTGAATTTTGGCTCAATCCATTTGGCATCATGTGTAAGGGGCAAGTATAATGGGGTCTAGTATTTTGTTGCATAATGTGTAGAAGTTGTATATGGTGTTGTACACTACACTCAAGGACCTGCCCCCTGTTGAGTGGCCACACCCCCTTTTCCAGAGCGCACCTTCGGCGCACGCACAACTACATCCTTCACTTTTGTTGCCATGGTGGGCCTGCGTACTTTAAATGCCAGGGCCTATTTTTAATCCCATTGCCACCCTCTCTCTGCCGCTCTCTTAGCATGTACACTGGCACCACTAACACCGGCCCTCCCCCAACTAAACCCTCTTTTATCATGGTGCCCCCCCTGTCATTTTATCCTGGATCCACCCCTGGTGGCCAGCACCTAATAATGTGGGGGGCGTGACCAGTGTTCTGTTTGGGTGGTCTGCTCATGGGTGTGTCTGTATTTGTGTAAATACTTTCAACTAATTATATATATATGCCTGGAAAAGGCAGGGGGCTGGCATAAGAAAAATGCAGGGAGATATATTGGCGGGTGCCCTCCAAAGGTGCACATGCAGGATACCGATGTTCTAAGATACTTGCAGGGTGAGGCAGCATTCCAGTCATAAAAAAAATACTGAAAGCCGAAACTTGGTAGACAACATTTCAGCACCTTTTATGTGGCTACCTGAATTTACCACACCATATACCACTTATACAAATCATGCAACACAATAACCCCCTTATACTGTACTTGCCTCTTACACATTGTGCCACATGGAATGAGCAAAAATTCAAACTGACTGAGCCAAAATTCACGTTATGCCACACAGATTAAGGCAAAATACACATTTTGCCACATGGATTGAGCCAAAATACACATTATTATATCAAACAGATTGAGCAATAATGCACAATATGCTTCATAAATAGGGGCATTGCGCGCTGAAAGCGCGCATTAAAAATTTACACCATAATGCCCATTACATATTCTCCATTACGTATTATGCCAAACACCATAATGCCTATGAAAAATGATGCTACTTAAGTGTTGCTTACCAACATGTTCATTGCCAGGGGTTCCATGCTTATTACCAGGGGTTCCATGCTCATTGCCATGTGGGATTACATGCTCATTGCCAAGGGGGAATACATGCTTGCGGTAACTGGGGGATAGCCGCCGCTGGGCAGAAATGACAGCCATTGACAGCTGGGCAGAGAGCAGGGGGCTGTCTGGCTGTATTCAGAGCACTGCATGTCCTTTTTTGAAATAATATCCCTTTCACACCAGAAAATGCAGGGATTTACCCAGGAATATGGCCCCAAGATCATGCAGGGACGTTCCCGGACTGGACCGTTTTACACCAGCCTAGTCCCTGCATTTTTTTGTGTGAGGGGGAGAAAAAACAACCCCCGCCCCCCTTTAAACAACCAGCTACATCTTCGGAACCAACTGACCGATTTACATGTAGGCTTCAAATGATTTTGGTCCCGTGAAACTGGGCCATTTGGTTCCAGAGAAATCTGTCAAACAACATGAACAGCCATGAAATTACATTTCAGAAATGAAAAAAAAATTGGTTTACCCGCAATATCTCTAGAACCAATGAACCCATATGGACCAGGTATCAGATTGAAGGCCCAGCGATTTGGGTTCGACTGAGATCAACCTCAAGCTTCTGTGATGCAGGAGGGGGAACTGGCAGCCGTTGGAACTGGGTGGAGGTCGGAATTAGGGGGTCCCATGTTATCCTATGGGGAAAACGTTCCAGGTTTGCCTGTCGGTATCTCCGGTTCCCGGGGGGCTACCGACACGGGCCTGGGCTCGTTGGAAAGCTCTGGCCCTCAGCTACAGAATGGGCCTATTTGGAGAATGGGCCTGGAGCTGTAGCTCCATCAGCCCCATTGTTAATCCGGCCCTGGCCCCATTGAATCTTAATTTTGCTCTGCATACTAACACAGTGTATCAAATTATTGTCAAAAATACATATAAGAAAAGCATTCAGCAGAATCCCTTAAATTCATTCTTGGGGCCTACACATGTATTGATGAGATTTGTGCCAGAGATTTAGCATGGGAGATTCCCCTTGAGCTTCCCTGAATCTAGATCACTCAGAAAGTGCCAGTGATGTGCATCAGCGATTAAGCATGGGAGATTGCTGTCGCCCACTACAGAAAACACGGGCGATACTCAGTCTCTTGCTTAGCTATCTGACTGGATTTATCCAGCAGGCTGGTTATACTGTACTTATCCTGGCAATAGCAACACGCAGTGCTGTCCATCACTATGGGTCCTACACATGATGTGTGTTTGATTTCTAGGCGATCTAGTCAAATTACTGTAGGTCAGATCGATTAGAAAATAGCCGTATATTGCTTCGTACTTAGGCCCAACTTACAAGTCTATAATTCCCTGATTTATAGACCTGATTTAATCAGTAGCATATGGATCACAGCACCCTCTTTTGATATACTGTAATATGTTGGTTTATTTATATTTTACAATTAAAATGCACAAGGTACAGTATATCCATGGACAGGGTTGTTGTAAGCAAAGCCGGCCCTAGGCATGGGCAAATGCCAGCAGCAGCCAGCCAGTGTGAATAAGGAGCAATACAGTGTGGTGCAGTGTGAATAAAGAGCAATACTTTGTGGTGTAACGTGAATAAGGAGCAATGGGTCAGGGGTGGAAATAACAACAGTGCTAGGGGGCACCAACCAAAATCTTGCCTAGTGCATCAAAGATAGCTAGGGCCGGCTCTGGGTGTAAGGCTTCTCGGCACCCTAGGAAAAACTTCAACCTACCCCTCCAACCCAACTCTTTCACTAATACCCACTTTCTAGCTTCTCAAGTGGAAGTGTGGAGGTGACATCTTATACCCCTTTCACATTCGCAGTCCCGGGTCATACCCGGGACTGTGTTCCCAGGTGGAACCCGAGACACTACCCGGGAATGTACCATTTCACACTGGCCACCCGACCCGGAATGAAGTCGGGCGGGTGGCGTCATCTGGAGGCTTGGCCGGGGTGTCAGCACCTCCCAGCAGCGCATTTTCAATGCAGTGAACGGGATCTGGGTCATGCTGACCCAGAATTCCTGTTCACACTGACCGCATCCCGTGTTGATTCCGGGTTCTACCCAGGTCAGGACCTGGGTAGAGATCCCGGAATGCTGAACATGGGATATTTGTCCAAGACCCTTTCACACTGCACTAAATCCCAGGTTGATGCGCGTTCCTGTGCAAAAACCCAGGATATTTTTGCAAGTGTGAAAGGGGTATAAGATGTTCCTCAGTCGCCACCTGCATTAAGTACAAGGATGTCTTCCCCATAGACAGTCTTAATTTTGTGATAGGCAGACTTTGTGGATCCCACCAGATCCTTTCGCTCTAGGAAGCTGCCTAAAGCTGCCTCATGGTAGAACTGTCTCTGTCCATGGAAAAAAACATGTAATTAAAAAAAAAAACATATATTCTTAAAGTAATGAAAACAAAACTACAGCTAATACTGTACATTAGTTAATTTCTCTGGACTCCTCGGGGCAACAATTGAGTAAAGAAGCACCTGGTGATTACAGCGTGTACTCTGTTGAATGTGCATTACTAAACAATTAAATCTCCTTACCCACATAGTTATCAGGGGCCTGTTTTAGAATACATTTATTTTCACTTTCACACAGAAATGCAAATTACCGGGTTAAACATTTTTACCTGGTAATTTGCCGTTAAACATGGGACGTTTTTCTGTGTGAAAGGATCAAACCCGGTCATAAATCCTGGATCTCCAACTTTGGAAAAAAGCAGGGTTGGAGACATGGGAATTATGACCCGGGTGGACCCTTAAACACAGGATAAATACCCGCATTCAGGGGCGGATCCAGGATAAAATGACAGGGGGGGCACCATGATAAAAGAGGGTTTAGATGGGGGAGGGGCGGTGTTAGTGGTGCCAGTGTACATGCTAAGAGAGCAGCAGAGAGAGGGTGGGAATGGGATTAAAAACAGGCCCTGGCATTTAAAGTACGCAGGCCCACCATGGTGACAAAAGTGAAGGATGTAGTTGTGCGCGCCCCGAAGGCGCGCTCTGGAAAATGGGGTGTGGCCACTCAACAGGGGGCGTGTCCTTGAGTGTAGTGCACAACACCATATACAACTTCTACACATTATGCAACAAAATACTAGACCCCATTATACTTATTATTATTATTATTATGAGCCAAAATTCACATCAAGCCACACGGATTGAGCCAAAATTCAAATAATGCCACATGAATTGTGTCAAAATTCACATCAAGCCACACGGATTGAGCCAAAATTCACATCAAGCACACGGATTGATCCAAAATTCAAATAGTACCACATGGATTGTGTCAAAATTCACATAATGCCACACGGATTGAGCCAAAATTCACATAATGCCAAATGGATTGAGCCAAAATAAACATAATGCCATATGGATTGTGTCAAAATTCACATAATGCCACACGGATTGAGCCAAAATTCACATAATGCCACAGGGATTGAGCCAAAATTCACATAATGCCACATGGATTGAGCCAGAATTCACATAATGCCACACAGTTTAAGCCAAAATTCACAATACGTTTCATAAACAGGAACATTGTCCACCAAAGGCGCGCATTAAACATTTACACCATAATGTCCATTACACGTTAAGTTACATGCCATTATGTATTATGTCAAACACCATAATGCCTATTAAAAATTATGCTACATAAGTGCTGCTTATCTACATGCTCATTGCCAGAGGTTCCATGCTCATTGCCATGTGGGATTACATGCTCATTGCCAAGGGGAATACATGCTCGCGGTAAATGGGGGACAGCCGCCAGGCAGAAGTGATAGCCACTGACAGTGGCAGAGCCTTGCTGTATTCAGAGCACTGCAGGTCCCGGCTATTTGAAATAATACCCCTTTCACACCAGAAAATGCATTCCCAGGTTGGCCCCTTTTACACCAGCCTAGTCCCTGCATTTTCTGATGAGAGGGGGAGAGAAAACCACCCCTCCCCTCCTTTAACCAGTTATCTTATTTAACCGGCTATATCTTCGGAACCAACTGATCCATTTACATGAGACAAGTATCATATTGAAGAACTTTTGAGTGGGCTTTGAATGATTTTGGTCCAGTGAAACTGGAAGGTTTGGTTCCAGAGTAATCTGCCCTCAAAGAACATGAACAGCCATGAAATTACATTTCAAAAATAAAAAAATTAGTTTACATGTAATATCTCTGGAACCGATTGACCGATATGGACCAGCCTGGTATCATATTGAAGGCCCAGCGATTTGGAATTGAATGAGATCAACCACAAGCTTCTGTGATGCCAGGGGAGGAACTGGCAGCCATCGAAACCGGGTGGGGGTCGGAATTGACGGGTCCCATATTATCCTATGGGAAAAAACGTTACAGGTTTTCCAGGCGATATCTCTGGTTCCCGGGGGGCTAGAGACACGGGGCTGGGCTCGTTGGAAAGCCCTGGTCCTCAGCTACAAAATGAATGACAGGGGGGGCACGTGCCCAGGTGCCCCCCCCCCTGAATCCGCCACTGCCCGCATTATTCAGCAAATTACTGGGTAGAAATATTTAACCTGGTAATTTGCTTTTCTATGTGAAGGAGGGGTCAGGCTAGAACCTGCGAAATAACCCGGCACTGAAAATGTAAAACCCGGGAGTCTGGGCCTATTCTGTCTGAAAAGGGTATTAGAAATGATTTATGGTGCAGGAAATGATAATTTTAAAATGACTTTCTCACTCTTTCCCACTTGGTGGCAGGCAAGAGCTTCTGTAGTCTACTGTATTTTTTGTTTTTGCCAACCTCCTGATTTGTTATGTTACCATTCTTTTCTTTTCATAGCATCTATACTGTGGTTCAAAAAGTATTTAACTAGTTTGAAAGTTTTTACCTTTCTTTCATACTGTACATCATTATCATCTAAAAACACACCTGTTTCAAACAAGAACGCTCAATTTTTTTATCTACAAATTATAAACTAGGAAGCCCGCTCGAAGCAAATGTTTTGAAAGCTAGTCTGCTACCTTGTGATTGCCTCTGTGTTTGTGCATGTGTGAGAGAGAAAGAGATATAGTTTCACTCGCTGGCAACATCCAAATGCGGACGGGACGCAGTGTCCCGGGGCCATGCTGGCTAGAGGAGAATGTCACTGGCCTCCATTGTATATAGGCAGCAGATGCACTATAATTGGTCCAGCCATGGACATTGGATTCTCGGAGGATAAATCATTGTGCTCGTGTACCTTACTGTCCATGACATTCCTCATGCTCAGCTGACCTAATGACCAATCTCGTACTGGGTATAGCCTTTTGCCTGGTCTATGGAATATTTTCATGATGTGTACTCAGGTGAAATCCTCCAGTCTGTCTGTATTCTGGTCAATTATTAGCCGCTTTGCAAATAATCATGAAGAGCGTGTCTGTTGCTGAGGTGTAATCTTGGTAGAACATTGGCTCTGATCTCTAGATAGTTTGGAACGCAGCTGGAATTATCTCAGCAGCTGAGTATTTACCGATCTGCGCTTCCCAGGGCCATTGCCTACTGATGAAACAGTTTGATTGTTCTCCTGTATACAACCACCAATCCCCCAAACTGGCAATGTAAGCGACAGAGGCTCCTCGTTCACCGAATGATTTTGCACCATATGATGCAAGACGTTTGCACCAACTGAGATACTCCGTCAAGGGTAGCGTTTCCCATGCTTTGGGGGTGTGCGCATGCGCCTAGCCGCTCATGTGCATGCGCCTTCCGCCAGTTCTTCACTCAACGGGACGTTCGCTAATTGAGTGACAGACGGGGCGTTTTCTGGGGTCCACCCAAAATTTCATGGGCGTGCCCATAAAAACGGTGGTCGAGCCCATGGAAACACTGGCCGGACACCTTCGCCAGGAAGCGTCCATCAGAAAAGTAAGTATAGGCTAACCTTTCGTTATGAACAGAGGAAAAATCCATCGATGGTGAGTAACCATCGAATGATTTCTCCTCAGTGCGGGTGCATGCGAATGTATGTGCAAGTGTATACATCCACTCGCATTGTAGCATGGGGATCCGGGTGTGAGGGTGGGCGTGCGTTCGGAGGGGCGGCTTTTAACTTCTCGCTAAGCAGCGAATATATGCAACAGCGTGTCCCTGCTGTTGGCTCTGGGCTGCGCTGGAGATCTCGCGTGAGCAGTGGGATCCAGCACATGCCCAGTCCGGCCAGCCGGGGGGAAGGAGACAGCGCGTCAGTGTGCGGTGGCTTGTGAGCTATTCGATCCTTGGCGCCATTTTCTGGATCCAAATCGATGCTGATAGTCGGATTATCAAGAGACTCGAACTCTATGTAAGTCCTGGTGATCAGCGCCATCTTCATTCCAGCGGCGGATGTTAGACAGCACCGACTGCTAAGGGGGACTGGGACCACTTCTAAGGGGGCTGAAATGGGGGACTACAGGTGTCCCGTGTCAGTTCAGGGTTGCTGCAATGTGTGCTGCCGTATAAGTCCAGCAGTGGGGCATTCTGCTGCCCTATACGTTTTTCATGAAAGTCCAGTGGTGCTGCCCTGTGCTGCAGTATCAGTATGCCATATAAGTCTAGCAGTGCTGCCCTGTGCTGCTGTATAAGTCTGCCATATAAGTCTAGCAGTGCTGACCTGTGCTGTCGTATAAGTCCAGTAGTGGTGTCCTGTGCTGCCGTATACATCCAGTGTTGGTGTCCCTCTGTCCTATCAGTCCAGGGGTGCTGCTACAGATGGGGCCTGTTTTATCTTTGCTGGCGAACCGCCAGCAACACGTCGCTCCATCTGACTGAGACGCGCGTGCGTCCCCCACGCACGCGCGTCCCAGTATCCGGGCGGCGAGGCGGACGCAATACTGTCCGCCTCCCGCTTGCTAGTGCTGGGAGAGACCCGAGGAGGCTGCAGGGGGGGGGGGAGGGGTGCGGTCAAGGGCAGCACCAAGGGCAGCACCGTCGGAAGGGGACGTCCCCTTCCGGCATACAGATGGCGGCGGGGCAGGGGATGGCGATGGCGACGCCATCGCCATCACCTGCAAAGATGAATCCCGCTACATCTGTATCTGTCTGCTGTGCTTTGTAAAGAACTAGTTAGCTGGTGTAGACAGACTGGAGTACAATCCAGACACATGTGGGATAAGGGGAGACCATCAACCAAAGATGTGGTCCATAACCCTGGAGCAAGACTAAAGGCATAAACACAGGCCTGGCCTTTGCCTGGAAAGGATTGGTTTGTTAAAGAGTGCATGACCTGTTTATACAACATAATGCAGGGTTGCCCACCCTCCCGGCCCCCCCGGAAAGGTGGGCAACCCTCCCGGATTCTGGGGAGGGTCCTCCCCTCCGGCCGCTGGGGAGGGCCCCCACCGGCCGCGGTCTCCCCCGGCCGCAGCGTTTAAATGACCTTTTCTGCCAATCTACGAAGAGGGGGCGGGGCTAAAGTGTCATCATCACGTCATTTAGCCCTGCCCCCTCCGCAGAAATCGGCAAATTGTGGCACTTTCCTACATGAGGGCAGGGCTTAATGATGTCACGTTTAAGGGGCATTTGGGAGCCTGGTTAACATAAAAGGGGCATGTGGAACTCCTGATGGGGCATTGTGGGAGATGTAATATTATACAAGAGGCATTAGGCAATGTCTGATGGCATGTGAGGGACAAGTTAGGAGAACCGATGCGCATATGGGGAGGTTGGATGGCATGTAAAGGGCATTTAAAAAGGCATTGTGGGAGGTGTGACAGGATGTGTTAGGGCTCATGGGTATTTAGGGCAAATGTAAAGTATGATAGTATTAAATGGGAATAGGTGAAAGTCTAAAATAAATGTAATGGTTAAATAACTAGGGGGTCCATTTATCAACGAGTTTTAGCTATTTAAAACTCTAGCCAATCAGCTCCTAGCAGATTTTTTCAAACAAAGGACAGTTAGCAGATGATTGGCTGGATCCATCTAAATATCTAAAACTCATTGAAAAATAGGCCCCTACATTTTTGGACTGGAAAATGAAACCTTTATACAGTAACAGAAAAAAACTGTCTCTTAATTAAATTATGATAAGAAATGTCCTTATTAAAACATGCATTATCAACAAGGTATTGCACACAGAGATGAGATTATATTTGATTTTGAATTATAAATATTTGCAGAATATTGCAGTTCCTTTTCCTTTTTTTTAAATAAATAAGGCAGTCATTCCGAATCAAGTCACTTAACAAATATTTAATGAGGAGAACATCTCCCCCTTAATTAGTTGTCTATCCTTCCTAACACAATTAGCAAGAAGTAGATTTGTATGAGGCCTTTGTTTGCCACCCTCTGCATTTGCACGATAATATTGTATCACGCTGCTTATCCATGTCATTGTGTAAAATACATGTGAAAATACCTCGTAGAACAAAGCAAGGAAATACTTTTATTGTGACACCTTAATAATTCTATGCTCGCCTGGTTTACTAATGGAGAACAAATGCCGGCTGCAAGTCACTGTGAAATATATATTTTCTTGCGCTTTTAAATACAAAGTCATTATTTGAATGCAGCCTTTGTTGTCTTGACATTTGCATGCAACTGGTTAATCATGGAACTGCTTAAGTTAATTTTATCATGTGTGTCCGCGTTGCCAGGGAACGTGGCTCCACTCTGGCTATGGCCTGTGCTGTATTGAGTTGTATGGTGAGAACACTGACTAAAGCCTGACACTTGTCCAAAGTGACCCGAACAGATGCCAGGGACCGTGTACAACAGCAATCAATCTGGTAATGAGAAAAGAGTCCGATCGGAGTTAAACTGAGCACGTATTATAAAGAATACATTTATTTGCAGATATGAGGTAGAAAATTGATAAACACACACACACAGACACACACTGTACACCCAGCAACATTACATATTATTTTTAAAGGGACAATGAACAGGAAGGGCTTCTTACCACATTGCACTGTGTAAGGGATCTGGTCGCAAGTCCAGTGATGTGCGACAGCTTGGGTCACTATGCCCTGGATGCTACAGCCTTACTGACAGGCGGTGGCTGTTTGGTAGATGGGATGGTGGTGGGGAGCGTTTATAGCATTTGGCAAAACAGGGGCCACATGTGGAGGTATGCCAAGGCAGGTGTCTGCATCTTCTGGTGCAGATTTAGTGGCCTCGGCAGCAAATTCTGGGCAAGGAGAGAACTAAATGCCGCTGCAGCAGCCTCTCTCCCCAGCCCAGCACACACTGCTCAAGTGCTATGTGCTGAGCTGTGGAGAGAGAGAGGCAGCTGCAGCGGAAGCCTGTCCTCTCTCTCCCTGTACAGGTGTGCCACCCACCTGCCTGAATGTATATCCATGACGCCTCTGTTTGTAGAAGGAGCTTCTGTCAATCAGTGTTCCCTCTAAGCTGTGCGATTGTGCGCGCGCACACAACTCGACGAGCGTGCGCACAGACATTACAACAGAGAGCACAAAGCAGCAGTGGTCCCTTTTTGCAGTTGTGGACTCAATTAATGTGTGTTTCACCCAGTAACTACATTCTGTGCTGTGTTTTGAATGATTAAATGTTTAATATCATTTTGAAGTAAAGTTAACGCACAAAAATTTAAATTTCCTTCCAAAGTTGCACAGCCAAAATCTTTTGCCGCACACAGCCTTTGTAAAATTAGAGGGAACATTGATCACCACCCCTTCTCAAAGGGGGGCTTGCTCGAGCATCCAATATCGCACAGAAGGCAGAGAATGTTTGTAATCCTTAAAATGGCGGGCAACGGGTTGGTCAGAGACTGCCCCCTTTAAAGCTAGTTTAATCGAGGAGCGTTGTGCCGCCATCTGTTCTTTGAAGGTACGAGTGGTTTTACCCATGTATAGTAGCCCACAGGGGCATCGGATAGCATAGACAACAAATCTGTTGCTACAGGTCATGGTTTGTTTGACTTTGATGGTAATGCCAGATTGTGGGTGTTTGAAGGAATTTCCTGTGTCCAAGAAACGGCAGGTGACACAGCCAATACATCGGTAGTTTCCAGATTTTTTAGTAAGGAAGTGTCCACTAGTTTTCTTGGTTATACCAGTGACATCACTTTTGACCAGGTAGTCGCGCAGATTGCGACCCCTTTTATAGCAGGGTTGCAGGGTTGAAGAGTGCAGTTGTGGAAGGTCCGGATCCTGGGACACTAATGGGCAGAAACTTCTGGCTGTGTGGATGATTTCCTTGCTGGAGGTGGAGAAGGTGTTTACAAGTGGGATCCGACCCGTAGGTATAATTTTGGCAGTACCAGTGTCTCGCTCCTAGGGATGTTCATCGCTCGTTCTTTGGCCTTTCGTAGCTGTACAGGATCATAGCCCCTCAGGATGAACTTCCTCATCATCTGGTCCATTTTGAGTTCAGCATCAGCATCCGAGCTGCATATGCAGCCGACTCTTAGTAGCTTCGAGAATGGAAGACCCCTTTTCAGGGAGGGTGGGTGGTGGCTGGAAGCAGGCAGTAGGTTATTTCTGTCAGTAGGTTTCTGGTATAATGTGGTCGTGATGCCAGATTGGGAGATGGTCATACAGACATCCATGTAGTGTATCGACTCACTGCTGTGTTCAAACGTGAACTTAATATTCTCATCCAACGTGTTGAGTTCCCTCAGACTCGTCTCAAGTGAGTCCAAAGGTCCTGTCCAAATAAGCAGGATATCATCAATGTACATTGATACCGCTGTGTTCTCTGATGAAGGAAATAAAACTTCCGAAACTGTTAGCAACCTGAAGGCTGTTCACGGCTACAGCTTATTTCTCTTTTGTCACAAACGCCATGGCGCTTACCCTCACCTCCGGCACTGGCCACGGCCTGCACTGTGCTAGCATTCCACCAGCTCTCTTCCGCTCCCGGTGCTGGTCCTGGCCTGCGGCATTCTAGTGTACGGGGGCGCAAGGTGATGTTCACCAGGATGGCGTCTGCTCTCTCTTAGGCCGCAATCCTAACAAACGCTGGCCTGGGCGCACTCATGTAGCCTGTCTCCCTGCCGTCCGCACATGTCTCCTGTATGGCGGCGGCCATCTTGTTGGTTATCCTGAATCTTTAAGCCAGCCCTGATCGTGAAGTCATCACTTAAGAGCCAATCAGGTCTGAGCCCAGCACGTAAAACCCCGCAGGCTGGGCCTGCAAACCAGTCAGTACAATGTTGTCTTCCTGATGGCAGCTTCACTGCGGTATTCCCTTGCTCCAGCCTGACTCCCCTACCTTCTCCAGAGGTATCTCTGCTCCAGACCTTGCTGGTCATCTACTGCTTCAAGCTAAAGTTATCCAGGACCCTCCAGCCACTTAAAGGAACAGAGGCTGACGTTGGGCATCATCCCACAGGTGGTGTCTGGTATCACCGCATGACCGGTGGTCCTCTCCTTTGGTCTCAGAGCTCCCTGGCGCTACCGACAGTCACAACCTCACTCAGCATCGTCTGAACCATCGTTGCATCATTCTTTCAACATCAAGCCACCATCATCTTATTCTCAGCTCATCATCGATCATCAATTTATCATTGACTCATTTCTCAACTCTTTCTCAGTATATCATTCCATCAATTCATCTCTTTCAGTGTATTTATAAGGAGTGCTCATTAAACCCCAAACTCTTTCAGTATTATTATTCTCAAGGTCTCATTTGTTACGGTAACTGTCACTATTATTTGCCCAGGCAACATAGTTACATCAAAGAGCCCCACTTCCGTTACTCTGCAGCTGGCTCTCCACAAGTCGCCCAAAACGTGACATCTTTATTACCAAGTCCTCCCTTCAAGTGCCGCCAGCAGCCTCCCTGTCCCTATTTCCCTGCTGTCCCTCTCCCTGTCCCTATTTCCCTGCTCATAGTGTGGTGCATAATGTAAATTTTTAATCTTACCCTGTGGCATACTGTGAATTTTGGCTCATTGTGTGGCATAATGTGAATGCTGTGTGGCATATTGTAAATTTTGGTTCATATTGTGTGGCATAATGTGACTTATGGCTCATACCATGTGGCATAATGTAATTAATGTGAATTTTGGCTCATACCGTTTGGCATAATGAGAATTTTGGATCTATTGTGGGGCATAATGTGAATTTTGGATCATATTGTGGGGCATAATGTGAATTTTGGCTTATATTGTGGGGCATTGTGGGGCATTATGTGAATTTTGGCTCATATTGTGGGGCATACTGTGAATTTTGTCTCATATTGTATGGCATAATGTGAATTTTGGATCATATTGTGGGGCATAATGTGAATTTTGGATCATATTGTGTGGCATAATGTGAATTGTGGATCATATTGTGTGGCATAGTGTGAATTTTGGATCATATTGTGTGGCATACTGTGAATTTTGGCTTATATTATGTGGCATAATGTGAATTTTGGATCATATTGTGGGGCATAATGTGAATTTTGGCTTATATTGTGGGGCATACTGTGAATTTTGGCTCATATTGTGTGGCATACTGTGAATTTTGGATCATATTGTGGTGCATAATGTGAATTTTGGATCATATTGTGTGGCATAATGTGAATTTTGGATCATATTGTGGGGCATAATGTGAATTTTGGATCACATTGTGGGGCATAATATGAATTTTGGTTTATATTGTGTTGCATTGTGGGGCATAATGTGAATTTTGGATCATATTGTGGGGCATAATGTGAATTTTGGCTCATATTGTGGGGCATACTGTGAATTTTGGCTCATATTGTGTGGCATACTGTGAATTTTGGCTCATATTGTGTGGCATAATGTCAATTTTGGATCATATTGTGGGGCATAATGTCAATTTTGGATCATATTGTGTGGCATAATGTCAATTTTGGATCATATTGTGTGGCATAATGTGATTTTTGGATCATATTGTGGGGCATAATGTGAATTTTGGATCATATTGCGGGGCATAATGTGAATTTTGGATCATATTGTGGGGCATAATGTGTGTGGGGGGGGGGTGCAATAAGGCCCCTTGCGGGATCGCCACGCTTGCCATGCTGTGGACACGGTTGCTCACTTTGCTTGTTACAGGGAAGAATAGACCCTGTGCGCCAGGATTCCAGCTGGCGGTAATGTCGGCATTAGGGATTTTGGCATTGGCATCCTGACCGCCGGGATCCCGACAGTCGGCATATTAACTACACCCCCAGTTAAGTCACCTGGCCCCAGCTCGGAACATGCAGTCACAAAATTTGTCTGCATGTTCAGGCGACAGAGGACCTCGTTAATGACCCGCGGTGGTGCACATCTTTAAGACAATATGCATGATATATCATTAACAATATCGTTGTTGGGCATATAGTTAATGATAAATTGTATAGTGTGTATACACATTTAGCGCATATCATAACTCATTCTATTTTCACAACTAGGAATGCGGGAGAGAATGGTCCCCCCATGATCCTTGCTGCGCTCTGGACAATGGCATATAGAAATATTCTATTATGTTTCAAGAGCATTTACGTTCTCAGACTAGCAACGATTGTGTTTTTTTTTAACTGGCATAAAGATGTTGAAAGCATGGCTATAAAATACACACACACACACACACACACACACACAAACACACACACACACACACACAATTCAACACTACAGACATGAATCAATGTTCACATAACTTGAATTAATCATTCAAAACTGCAACATTACCTTTCTATGACATCATGTCCTGTGTCCATAGGATGTAAACCCACCTGTGATTTCTGATTGTGTTTGATGACACCTTTGCAAATCAGCTTCCTTCCAGCAGACTTTGTATTAGTCACCCCAGACTGTGCCACGGTACATCCTATTCAACACGCAGATGTTATTTGCACAACAGAGTTTATTCACCAAGATAAATTGATTTTACAGGAAAGTGACTGTAGTATTTCTTATTTTCATCTTAAGTAGCTGAATACTACTGGATGGATTCCATTTTCTAAAAAAAATAAAAGGTTCTTCCTCATCTTTGTGGCCACCGCTATGCCAGTTATGTAAGCCGCTACTTAACTGATACGTAAGGATTTTCGGCGAGGGAACAGTTACAAATCTGCTCTACAGGAAGCATTATCCCCGAACACATGCCCCCTTGCCTCCGGCCAAGCCCACGAGTAGGGCGTGAATGATTTCTCCTCTTCTGGTTGGTTGTAGCCAATGCGTGGCCCAGGAGTCACTGGGCGGCTTCACGGATCAACAGAAATTCAGGGCAGGCGCCAATGTCAAGTTCGCTGGGGCCCTCCCAGCATTTCTATGGGTGTGCCAACCATTTTGGTCGGCACACCTATGAAACGCCGGGTGTCCACCCCGAAACACCCCCCGTCTGTCATTTACCCAGCATATAGCCAGCGAAGGCTACCCTGCACTACGCAGCACTCTGAACTGGTCTGAATTGGGCACAATGGGGCAGATGTATTAAGCCTGGAGAAGAGATAAACTGGAGATAGAGTGAAAGGAGATAAAGCACCAGCCAATCAACTCCCAACTGTCAATTTTAAATACAGTTCATTGGCTGGTGCTTTATCTACTTTCACTTTATCTCCATTTTATCTCTTTTCCAGGCTTAATACATCTGCCCCACTGTTCCTTAAAATGTCTGGCAATAGGTGTTTGATATCTCTTCCCCAAGAGCTTGTCAGAACTCCGAAGGTGTTGTGTCATCCAGACTCTGAAGGTGCAGGTGGTTTTGCCAGAATACCCCTGGCTCCATGGGCAACAAATTAGATAGATTGGTACAGATGGTGTAATGGTTAGCATAACTGCCTAACAGCACTGAGGTCATGGGTTCAATTCCCACCATGGCCCTAACTCAGTGGAGTTTGTATATTCTCCCCGTACTTGCGTGGGTTTCCTCCGGGTGCTCTGGTTTCCTTCCACAATCCAAATATATCCTGGTAGGCTAATTGGCTTCCAACAAATTAATCCTAGAATGTCTGTGTGTGCATGTACATGTGGTAGGGAATATAGATTGTAAGCTCCACTGGGGAAGGGACTGATGTGACTGTTCAAACATTATCCTTACAGCGCTGCGGAATATGTGTGCGCTATATAAGAAACTGTTAATACCGTGTTTCCCCGATAATAAGACACTGTCTTATTTTTTATTTTCAGTCCAAAAAACACCATAGGGCTTATTTTCAGGGTAGGGCTTATTTTAGCCCCTCAGTCTCTGCTTTTATCCACATCATGCCCCTCAATCACCTTATACTTTAAGCACAACTGACGCTTTCCTTTCCTTCTGCATTTTTCAGCCACTCAGCCTTTCCGGCGCCGCTCAGTCTCACCGCTTCCGCCTGTGTACAGATGTCAATCAGTCCCTGAGGTGCGCAATGACGTCACATGCCCAATGCATCCCTGCATCAGCAAAGGCTTCAGAGCTGCAGCAGCGTCCATTTCATGCGGGGGGGGGGGGGGGGGGGATGGGGGGGGCAGAGCTGGAAGTTTAGCACAGGGACTGGGCAAAATGGGGATTTAGCTAGGGCTTATTTTAGGGGTAGGGCTTATTCTGGACCGTTGTCCAGAAATGAGGGTAGGGCTTATTATCAGGGTAGGTCTTATTATCGGGGAAACAGGGTAAATAAATAGATTGCAGTTAAAGACAAATTCAATGGGAGCCAATTTCCAGATATCTGCAAGTAGTGCAACCAATGCAACGTTAGCAGTCAGTTTTTTTAGATAGAATGTGGCTGTTACTCTGCAGACTAGGTTCTGCCAGTCCACACCGTTGTGGACAAGCCAATCTTTCAAGCTGTTTTCCTCATTTGAATGCCGACATGACCTCTGAATTTCCTAAAGGTTTAATGTTGGCACCAGAGTTGATGATGGGCCATCATTTTTTTTAGTGGTGCTGATAAAATTGATTGCTGTAGTAAAGTTATTAACAAATACCGTACTTTTTGTAATTCGCAAATAAGTTAGGACAGCAGTGGGTCTGACCCCAAAGTGGATCCCGACCTTCTCAGCATGGGGTCACGACGCCATGTTGCTGACCATCAGGCTGATGACTTTTCTAATATCAGTCAGTGATTCAAGGAGTCTGAAACATCTGTTGAATTGTCTGTTATGTTAGACTCCTCCCATTATTTTGTGCCTCCACAAAGCTGCCATGCATACAGATAGGGCAGGCCTTATGCTTGCTGGCGAATCGCCAGCAGCATGCTGCTGGCGATCTGCCAGCAACACGGCGCGCCATCTGACTGAGACGCGCGTGCGTCCCCCACGCACGTGCGTCTCAGTATCCGGGCGGCCGGCGGGCGAGGCGGACACAATACTGTCCGCCTCCCGCTCGAGGGGGGCTGGGGGGACCCGAGGAGGCTGTGGGGGGGTGCTGGCGCCCGGTGTGGGCACCGGGCGACCGTCGGAAGGGGACGGCAGCACTGTCGGAAGGGGACGCGCGCGCACCTCGTGCGCGCGCGTCCCCTTCCGACACACAGATGGCGCGGGAGCAGGGAATGGCGATGGCGTCGCCATCGCCATCCCCTGCAAAGATGAGCCCGGCCCCATCTGTATGCTGTCTGCTGACTAAACATGTGATGTAATCCGGGGGCGGTTCCAGGAGAAAATGACTTGGGGGGGCACCATGATATGAGAGGGTTTGGGAGGTGGAGGGGGTGTTAGTGGAGCGGCGAGAGAAAGGAGAGCAGAGAGAGGGCGGAAATGGGATTAAAAATAGGCGCTGGTGTTTAAAATACACAGGCCCACCTTGACAACAAAAGTGAAGGATGTAGATGTGCGTGAGCCGATGGCGCGCTCTGGAAAAGGGGGTGTGGCCACTCAAAAAGGGGGCTTGTCTTTGACTGTAGTGTAACACACCATATACAACTTCTACACATTATGCAAAAAAATACTAGACCCCATTATACTTGCCCCTTACACATGATGCCAAATGGAATGAGCCAAAATTCACATAATGCAACATGGATTGAGCCAAAATTCACATAATGCCACACAGATTAAGTCAAAATTCACAATATGCTTTATTGCGAGCCAAAGGCGCACATTAAAAATGTACACCATTATGCCCATTACATGTTAAGCCACACATCATAATTGTCCATTACGTATTATGCCAAACACCATAATGCTCATTAAAAATTATGCTACATAAGTGCTGCTTACCTACATGCTCATTGCCAGGGGTTCCATGCTCGTTGCCATATAGGATTCCGTGCTCATTGTTAAGGGGGAATACTGTACATGCTCACGGCTACTGGGGGACAGCCGCCGTCAGGCAGAAGTGACAGTCATTGACAGCCAGGCAGAGAGCGGGAGGCTGCCTGGCTGTATTCAGAGCACTGCAGGTCCCGGCTATTTGAAATAATACCCCTTTCACACCAGAAAATGCAGGGATTTACCTGGGAATATTGTCCCGGGTTGGCCCCTTTTACACCAGCTTAGTCCCTGCATTTGCTGGTTTGAGGGGGAGACAAAAACCACCCCCTCCCCCCTTTAAACAGCTATCTCGTTTAACCAGCTATAGCTTTGGAACCAACTGACCCATTTACATGAGAACTTTTAAGTGGGCTTCGAATGATTTAGGTCCCGTGAAACTGGGCTGTTTCCAGAGTAATCTTAACTCAAAGAATCTGATTGAAGACCCAGCTATTTGGGTTCAAATGAGATCAACCACAAGTTTCTGTGATGCCAGGGGGGGAACTGGCAGCCGTTGGAACTGGGTAGGGGTCGGAATTAGCGGGTCCCATGTTATCCTATGGGGAAAACGTTCCAGGTTTGCCAGGCGATATCTCCAGGGGCTAGCGACGCTGGACTCGTTGGAAAGCCCCGGTCCTCAGCTACAAAATGAGCTATGTCTGAAATGACAGGGTGGGCACGTGCCCGGGTGCCCCCCTGAATCCGCCCATGGATGAATTTACCTTCTTCAGTACATTTCTGGGGTCCTGTCATTATTTTTATTGTCTGATGGGGTCCCAGAGCAAAATAGTTTGAGTTCCCCTGACTTAGGACATTCGGCTATTGTTGAAGTGCTTTATCTTTCGCCTTCCGTAGGTCTCTTTATTAAGTTGTATGTATTTTATCACAGATTTAAATCTAACTCATAGATCCATCTGATGCAAATAAGACATAACACCATCATCATCATCATCATTATCATCATCATCATTATCATTATGCACCTGTGGGATGCATAAAGAACTGTATAAAAGCTGACCCTCATGGGTTATTATTTAGTCTTCTGATTCCAGTACACTGTTCCACTGTCCCATTTTGGGAACAGTTGGGAAGTATGTCAAGGCATACCAATGTGGTATTTTTTGGAAGTTAAGAGGGGTAGCCTAAAGGCCCTAGACGACTGCTTATGCTGCCTAGCGGTTAATCCACCACGGTTCTATAGGCCTCTCTCTGTATCCGGATTCGGAAGAGATGGGATAGCATCCCTCAGCTGTGGTGCTTTTATTGTTTTCTATGTGATTTTATACATAATGTTACCATTTGCTCTATGTTGATTTTTTTCATCGGCTTTATGTGTATAGATGTTATGTTTTTATGGTCGTATTGACCTAAATAAATGTTTTTTTTCTATATGAACTGATCAGCTGGCGCAGTTGGAATTTCTTTTTTTTACAGCATACTGTATTCGTACCTAATTCCTGAGCACCGATACATATTTCCTCAAGACTAGTACCTATTTCCTGAATACGATACCTACTTCCTGAGTACCAATACCTATTTCCTGAGTGTTGTTACCTGTTTCCTGAGTACTGACTACTTTTTCCTGAGTACTATTACCTTTTTCCTGAGTAGTGATACCTATTTCCTGATTACTGATACTTCTTCCTGAGTACTGTTACCTTGTACCTGAATACTGATACCTATTTCCAGAGTACTGATACTTCTTCCTGAGTACTGATACCCATTTCCAGAGTACTGATACCTTCTTCCTGAGTACTGTTACTGTCTTCATGGGTACTGATACCTATTTTCTGAGTACTGATACCTATTTCCTGAGTACAGATACCTATTTTCTGAGTATTGATACCTATTTCCAGAATACTGATACTTCTTCCTGAGTACTGTTACCTTCTTTCAAAATAGTAAATACAGATACCTCTTTCAGGGTTGCAGAGAGGAGACTCTCAGCAGGCTTTTGGGGGGCGGGGCTTGAGCGTGGCGTCATTAAGCCCCGTCCCCATGATGGAAAATGACCCGATTTGCCGATCGCCGCCGATGGGGCGGGGCAAAGTGACGCAATTCTGCCACTTTAACCCCGCCCCCTAATAGGAGAGCGGCCAATCCGGTTATTTAAACGGTGCGGTCAGGGGTGAGATAGCCGGGAACAGGGAGGGGGGAGCGGGGTCCCCCAAAAATCAGGAGGGTTGGCCACCCTTCCTGGGAGGGGGACACGATTTTCGGGACCCTCTCGGCCATTCCGGGAGAGTAGGCAAACCTGACCTATTTCCAGAGTACTGTAACCTTCTTCCTGAGTACTGATACCTATTTCAAGAGTACTGATACCTTCTTCCTGAGTACTGATACCTATTTCCAGAGTACTGATACCTTCTTCCTGAGTACTGTTACCTTCTTCATGAGTAGCGATACCAACAGTATTTCCTGAGTACCGATACCTACAGTATTTCATGAGTACTGATACCTATTTCCTGAGTACCGATACCTATTTCCTGAGTACTGATACCTATTCCCAGCGTACTGATAGCTATTATATTATGAAATAAACGCATGAAAACAGAATATTCTGGTCACTACTCATATATAATTATCTGTGTGCTGAAACAAAGCGTTATTCTTCTTGTTCTTGTAGCCTTCACCAGTGAGAACACACTGACCAACAACATGCTGAGGATTTTCAAATCTATCAACATGTAGATTTTTCCTACGCACTTAAATAGAGTTGGTATCGCTCTGACTTACAGCATCTCCCATCACAGTTCTGCTATAAGAGGTTCCTGGAATGGGCTTTGTTTGGGATTATAAATAGACTTGACAAATATGGAAGGCTGTGGTGATAGGTCAGCCATCATATTCTCACTGCCTCCATGGATAAAATAATGAAGTCTCTCTTTTTGTTTTATTTTTATTTTTATAACAGAAAAGGCGCCTGGGAGATAGAACAGTCTTTTGGCACAAAGGAAACATACATGTGACAATGTGAAATAATAAAATAAATGCAAAAAATAAAGGGACAGTAAAGTATATTCACTGAGTGCACATACTGTACAGGTTTGCAGAGCAAGATAGCAGCAAGAAAAGAGATTTTCAGCAGCACATGGGAGCAGGGTGCCGAGAGGGGGGGGGGGGGGGGGGGGGGGGGGGAGCAGCTACAGGTTTGCAGAGCAAGATAGCAGCAAGAAAAGAGGTTTTCAGCAGCACATGGGAGCAGGGTGTCAGGGGGGCCCGGATCTGGACACACAGTTTTTTTTTTAATTTGGTGGCGAATCCGCTGGGTCTGAGTCCGCCGTAGTCAACTTTTCAGTGCCGGCATTGGGAGTGCGGATGTGGGCGGACATGGGCCGGCATGGGGGCAGCAGCATCACAGAGGTCCTTCCGCTCTCCAACTCCAGGGCCTGCTGAGAGCCCGCCACGTGATTTTTGAGTTTACTCCTGGCAGAGCATGTTAACCCCTGGCAGAGCATGTAACCCCGTGCAGAGCATGTAACCCCTGGCAGAGCAGGTTAATCCCATGGCAAAGAGCATGTTAACCCCTGGCAGAGCATGTTAACCCCTGGCAGAGCATGTAACTCTGGGTAGAGCATGTAACCCATGGCAGAGCATGTTACTCCGGGCAGAGCATGTAACAGAGCATGTAACTCTGGGCAGAGCATGTAACCCATGGCAGAGCATGTAACTCTGGGCAGAGCATGTAACCCAGGGCAGAGTATGTAACCCCTGGCAGAGCAGGTTAACCCCTGGCTGAAAACGTTAACCCCTGGCAGAGCATGTAACTCCGGGCAGAGCATGTAACTCTGGGCAGAGCATGTAACTCTGGGCAGAGCATGTAACCCCTGTCAGAGCATGTAACTCCAGGCAGAGCATGTTAACCACTGGCAGAGCATGTAATTCCATACTTGAAAAGGATCTAGGAGTCCAAATAGACAGCAAACTAGGATGTAGTGCCCATTGTAATGTAGCTACAAAAAAGGCCAACAAAATTCTGGCATGTATTAAGTGGGGAATGGAAACTAGGGACTCGAGGGTAATTATGCCACTATATAAAGCATTGGTGAGACCTCACCTAGAGTACGGAGTACAGTTCTGGGCCCCACACTATAAAAAGGACATCATAGAATTAGAAAAAGTCCAAAGGCGAGCAACAAAGCTTATTAGGGGAATGGAGAATTTAAGCTACGGGGAGAGATTAAGCAATTTGGGACTATTTACATTAGAAAAGAGACGTTTAAGGGGGGACATGCTCAACATGTACAAGTATATCAAGGGCCAATATAAGAAACTGTCACGCACCCTCTTTTCTACTAGAAAGGAATCTAGGACGCGAGGGCATGAGTATAGATTAGAAGAAAAAAAATTTCATTCAGCTAGTAGAAAGAATTTCTTTACGGTCAGAACAGTCAAACTCTGGAACTCTCTTCCCAGAGAGGTGGTAACGGCTGGCTCATTAAATGCGTTCAAGGCAAAGTTGGACAAACATTTACTGGAGAAAAACATCCATGGGTACAAATAAGAAATATAATTTGTCTGTAAAATACCAGAACCTACCAAATCAGCAATGGATATCTATACCAGGTTGAACTAGATGGACGCAAGTCTTTTTTCAGCCTTACCTACTATGTAACTATGTAACTCCAGGCAGAGCATGTAAACCCATGTCAATGAGCATGTTAACCGCTGGTAGCCATGTTAACTCCTGGCATAAAGCATGAAGCCCATGGCAATGAGCATTTAGGTAAGTGGAACTTACAAGGGTCAACAGAGTGTGCGGGGAGCTCCATTCGTGGGGGCCCCGGGAAGTTGTTGTACCGGGGCCCAGGATTTCTCTTGGCGGCCCTGCTTGGGAGGACTTAGAGCTTTACTATTAGCCTGATTCAGAGGTGGTCGCTGTTTCGATAGTTACATAGTTGAGCAATTGCTGGTGACTGAGCATGCTTCTAGTGACTGAAAATGCTTCTAGTGACTGAGCATGATTCGTGTCACACGCAGCCGCGGTGGTGCGCGGCGGGCATACTACTCACCCGTCCGCGCCCGTCGTCGGCTAGCGTGTAGTGGTCTCCAGGTCAGCGGCAGCAGGCAGCGGCAGTCTGGTGGGCAGCAGGCAGCGTGGGACGCCGGCAAGTGTAGCGGTGTGTGCTGTAGGGGTGCCGGGAGGCCGGCGCCGCCATCTTGGTTAAGGGCAAATAGCAGATTGGCTCATGTCTGAGGTTTCCACCCATACTGACCTGACAGCCAATGGCAGCCGCCCTCTAGGGATATAGGGGATCTGCCTAGGCCTGTTCAGTGTCAGTACAAAGAGTCTCCAGAGGCGTTCACAGCTCCCAGCTGACTCCGGCTCTCTGACTCACCTCTCCTGACTTGGTGCCTTGCTTCCAGTGCTCTGTGGTTGATCCA
Source organism: Crinia signifera (assembly GCF_055691185.1). NCBI lineage: Eukaryota > Metazoa > Chordata > Amphibia > Anura > Myobatrachidae > Crinia > Crinia signifera. Next base: position 37,439,673 of record NC_139228.1, on the reverse strand, counting down.
GGTCCTGCTTAACCCCATCGCTGCCAGTTCTCTCCACAGTCTGGTTCCTGCCTGCATCCCTGAGCTCCCTGGCCTCGCTCTTCAAGTCTTCTGCTTCCAAGCAAATTCTTCATTCTTCAGTCATCATCCATCTTCTTTCAGTCTTCAAGGATCCTTCATACCATCAAGTACATTCTCTTTCCGGATCCTCTCATTCTTCAAGACCCTAGCCTGCCGTCCTCAGTGCCTTGAACTGTCATTATTTAAATGAACTTTTCTTCTTTCAAAGTGCCGTGCTGGCTCAATTATTATTTACCATTAACTGCCACTTAAAGAAAGTATTCAAGTGTGTATTGTTCCATTTATGAATTCTATTATTAAACCTGCACGATTTAATCCTTCCTCCTCTGGTCCGTCTCCGGTTGCTACACACCACACGACTTCATCCAGCCCTTCAGTCGTGACAGTTTGTACTGACCCGATGGAGTCGGGTGAAGAACAGGCTTCCATGGCGGACGCATTTCACAGCATCGTGGCTCGTCTGGAGCAAGTAGAGGCTACCCAACGCCAAGTGGCTCAATTTCTTCAGGCCTTGTCTCCGCCCCAGGCGGCTCCCTCAGTTTCTGTGACTGCAGCACCAGAGGTTCCAGTTCCTGTTCCTATACCTGGACCCGTAGTTCCTCATCATATGCAATTACCAACCCCCAGCAAATATGATGGTTCACCGAAGGGATGCCGTGGGTTTCTGAACCAATGCGATGTTCATTTCACCTTACAGTCATCTCACTTCCCTACCTCCAAGGCAAAAGTGGCATATATTGTGTCTCTCCTGGCAGGGTCAGCTCTGGACTGGGTGTCTCCTCTCTGGGAACGCGCTGATCCCCTGCTCAATGACTATGAAGCTTTCATTACCTCTTTCCGTCGCATCTTCGACGAACCTGGCAGAGTTTCTTCTGCCGCTACTGAGATCCTGAGGATTCGCCAGGGTAGTCGATCAGTGGGACAATATGTTGTGCAGTTCCAGACTCTGGCTTCGGAATTAAAATGGAACGAAGAGGCTCTCGTCTCCGCCTTCTGGAATGGGCTGGCAGGTCGTATCAAGGACGAATTAACTACCCGTGACTCTCCTGCTACTTTGGTTGAACTCATCTCCTTGTGCAACAAAGTAGATCTACGGATGCAGGAGCGTCAACTAGAGAGAAATCGCTCCGATCGTCTCCGCTCTCGTTTCACCACCAACGCCGTTCCTGTTCCTAGACCAGGTTCCTCCACAACTACACCCCCAGATGAACCCATGCAGATCAACCGCTCCCGGCTCTCCTTAGAAGAAAAATCCCGTAGACGTCGAGAGAATCTTTGCATGTACTGCGGTTCTTCCGCTCATCTGCTGTCTTCCTGTCCACTGCGTCCGGGAAACGACCGCTCCTAACCTCCCCGAGGGAGGTCAGGTTAGGAGTCCTGCTTTCATCTCCCTCCTTAACTGTTTCCACCATTCCGGTTACCCTTGTGTGCCCTCAGGGGAAAATCAAGATTCAGGCCTTACTAGATTCCGGAGCGGCTGGAAACTTCCTTTCTTCTTCTTTCGTCCTTCAACATTCCTTGGCGGTGCAACCTTTGGCCCATCCCTTGGTCCTCACTGCAGTAGATGGGAGTCGCATCAGCAGTGGGCAAATCACTCTTCAAACCAATCCTGTGACGGTTCTCGTGGGTGCTTTACATCAAGAGACTCTAGAGTTTTTGGTCCTTCCTCAGTCGTCACACCAGGTAGTCCTGGGCCTACCATGGCTTGCTAAACACAATCCTCATATTGATTGGTCCAGTATGGAGATCAAAGCCTGGGGTACGAACTGCCTAACTACTTGCATGCCTCGTGTCATTCCACTCCATCAAACTAATCCTCAAGAAGAGGGAGGCCCCAGTCTTTCGTCTTCACCAGCTTCACCCTTGTCGATACCCACACCATATTCTTCTTTTTCTGACGTCTTCAGCAAGGGAGGTGCCGATACCCTGCCGCCTCATCGTCCCTGGGACTGTCCGATTGAGTTGATGCCTGGGAAGTTTCCACCTCGGGGCCGCATCTACCCCTTGTCTCTACCTGAGACCAAGGTTATGTCTGACTACATTCGTGAGAACTTGAATAAAGGGTTCATTCGCCCATCTACTTCGCCAGCCGGAGCGGGGTTTTTCTTCGTAAAGAAAAAAGATGGAACTCTCCGGCCGTGTATCGACTACAGGGGTCTGAACGATATCACGATCAAGAACCGCTATCCTTTACCCCTTATCACCGAACTTTTTTACAAGATCCGAGGGGCTTCTATTTTTACTAAACTGGATCTAAGAGGGGCGTACAACTTGATCCGGATCCGTTCTGGAGATGAGTGGAAGACGGCTTTCAACACCCGAGACGGCCACTACGAATACCTGGTGATGCCATTTGGTCTTTGCAATGCTCCAGCCGTCTTCCAACAATTTGTAAACGACATATTTCGAGATTTGCTGTATCATTCCATTGTGGTGTATCTCGATGACATCCTCATCTTCTCGTCTAACCTCCATCTCCATCGTCAAACAGTATCTGAAGTCCTGCGGCGTCTTCGCCAAAATAAACTATACTGCAAGCTAGACAAGTGCGTCTTTGAGGTCACCTCCATTCCATTCCTCGGCCACATCCTCTCCAGCACTGGGATAGAGATGGATCCTGAAAAAGTAAAAGCCATCTTAGACTGGACAGCCCCCACCACGCTCAAAGGCATCCAGAGGTTCCTGGGCTTTTCAAATTATTATCGTCGCTTCATCCGGAACTTCTCCACCCTTGCTGCACCTCTTACTGCTCTAACCCGTAAGGGGTCAGATCCAAGTCAGTGGTCACCTGAGGCCTCTCAAGCCTTCCAGCAACTAAAGAATGCTTTTATCTCCGCCCCAATCCTTCTCCAGCCAAACCTAGACAAACCCTTCATTCTCGAGGTGGACGCATCCTCAGAAGGGGTAGGGGCAATCTTGTCGCAGAGAGGGGAGGACCAGGAACTTCACCCATGTGCCTTCTTCTCCAAGAAGTTTCTTCCAGCGGAAAAGAATTACCCCATTGGGGAGCAGGAGTTACTGGCAGTCAAATCAGCATTGGAGGAGTGGCGGTACCTCCTGGAGGGGGCACGACATAAAATCACTGTATATTCAGACCATAAGAATCTCTCATTCCTCAAGCACGCCCAATGTCTTACAGCTCGTCAAGCCCGCTGGGCCATGTTCTTCGAACGTTTCAATTTTCAAATCAGATTCAGACCCGGGACGATGAATGCCAAGGCCGATGCTCTTTCACGCTCTTTCAAAACCCCAGCAGACCTTGAGACTCCGCCTCGACCAATCCTTGATCCGCTGGTCTTTGCTCAAGTAACAGTCCAGCCTTCACCCCCACCAGGCAAGACCTTCGTTCCTCTCAATCTCCGCAAGAGAGTGCTGTCCTGGGCACACGCTTCCCGTTTTGCAGGGCATACGGGGGCACAGAAGACTTTAATGTTCCTGTTGCGTTCATACTGGTGGCCTACCATTCGTCGCGATGTAACCAGCTTTGTTGCCTCCTGTGTAAAATGCGCTCAGCATAAGTCCTCCAGAACGTCCCCTGCCGGTCCTCTTCTACCTCTAGCCATACCAACAGAACCATGGTCCCACCTGTCTATGGACTTTATCTGCGAACTTCCTCCCTCCAAAGGGCATACGGTAATCTGGGTGGTAGTTGACCGGTTTTCTAAAATGGTGCACTTCTTCCCATTGAAAGGCCTTCCATCCGCTCCAGTTTTGGCTCAGCTCTTCATTTCCACCATCTTCAAACTCCATGGGTTGCCCAAAGAGATTATATCCGACCGTGGAGTACAGTTCGTCGCAAAGTTTTGGAGGGCCCTCTGTTCCGCTGTACAAGTCAAGCTCAAGTTCTCCACTGCTTTCCACCCACAAACCAACGGACAGACAGAACGTGTCAACCAGGACTTGGAAGCCTTCATTCGTTTGTTTGTCTCTTCCTCTCAAGACGACTGGGTAGACCTTCTGCCTTGGGCGGAATTTGCGCACAACAATTCCTATCATTCATCCTCCGGCACCACTCCCTTTTTTACTGTCTTTGGCAAACATCCTCGATCTCCAGAGTTCTCAGATTTATCGTTTTCCGATGTCCCTGCAGCTGCTTCTTCTCTACAACGGTTTGCAAAAATCTGGTCAGACGTTCATACCGCTCTCCTCAAAGCATCCGCTCGATATAAAAGGATGGCGGACAGAAAAAGAAGAGCGGCTCCTAGATTGAAGGTTGGAGATCGAGTATGGCTGTCTACCCGCCATATACGCCTTCGGTTACCCTCCATGAAGCTGGCTCCCCGGTTCATCGGGCCATACCCAATCACTCAAGTGATTAATCCGGTGGCCTACAGACTACAGCTCCCTTCTTCCTTGAAGATATCGAATTCTTTCCATGTGTCTCTTCTGAAGCCTTTGAGATTGAACTTATATCAGAAGAAGGTGCCTAAGCCGCCCAAGATTGGCTCAGAGAGAGAGACAGAGTTCGAGGTGAGGCGCATTATCGACTCACGTTGTCGCAATACCCATCTTCAGTATCTGGTAGAGTGGCTTGGATTCGGTCCTGAAGAGAATTCCTGGGTTGATGCTGCAGACCTCCATGCTCCCCGTCTGGTGAGACAATTCTTTCAAAGGAATCCACACAAGGTGCGTAGGTGCCCTGGGGTCACCCAGAAAGGGGGGGGTACTGTCACACGCAGCCGCGGTGGTGCGCGGCGGGCATACTACTCACCCGTCCGCGCCCGCCGTCGGCTAGCGTGTAGTGGTCTCCAGGTCAGCGGCAGCAGGCAGCGGCAGTCTGGTGGGCAGCAGGCAGCGTGGGACGCCGGCAAGTGTAGCGGTGTGTGCTGTAGGGGTGCCGGGAGGCCGGCGCCGCCATCTTGGTTAAGGGCAAATAGCAGATTGGCTCATGTCTGAGGTTTCCACCCATACTGACCTGACAGCCAATGGCAGCCGCCCTCTAGGGATATAGGGGATCTGCCTAGGCCTGTTCAGTGTCAGTACAAAGAGTCTCCAGAGGCGTTCACAGCTCCCAGCTGACTCCGGCTCTCTGACTCACCTCTCCTGACTTGGTGCCTTGCTTCCAGTGCTCTGTGGTTGATCCAGGTCCTGCTTAACCCCATCGCTGCCAGTTCTCTCCACAGTCTGGTTCCTGCCTGCATCCCTGAGCTCCCTGGCCTCGCTCTTCAAGTCTTCTGCTTCCAAGCAAATTCTTCATTCTTCAGTCATCATCCATCTTCTTTCAGTCTTCAAGGATCCTTCATACCATCAAGTACATTCTCTTTCCGGATCCTCTCATTCTTCAAGACCCTAGCCTGCCGTCCTCAGTGCCTTGAACTGTCATTATTTAAATGAACTTTTCTTCTTTCAAAGTGCCGTGCTGGCTCAATTATTATTTACCATTAACTGCCACTTAAAGAAAGTATTCAAGTGTGTATTGTTCCATTTATGAATTCTATTATTAAACCTGCACGATTTAATCCTTCCTCCTCTGGTCCGTCTCCGGTTGCTACACACCACACGACTTCATCCAGCCCTTCAGTCGTGACAATTCGAAGTGACTGAGCATGATTCGAAGTGACTGAGTATGCTTCTAGTGACTGAGCATGCTTCTAGTGACTGAGTATGCTTCTAGTGACTGAGCATGCTTCTAGTGACTGAGCATGCTTCTAGTGACTGAGCATGCTTCTAGTGACTGAGTATGCTTCTAGTGACTGAGCATGCTTCTAGTGACTGAGCATGCTTCTAGTGACTGAGTATGCTTCTAGTGACTGAGCATGCTTCTGAGTATGCTTCTAGTGACTGAGCATGCTTCTAGTGACTGAGCATGCTTCTAGTGACTGAGTATGCTTCTAGTGACTGAGCATGCTTCTAGTGACAGAGCATGCTTCTAGTGACAGAGCATGCTTCTAGTGACTGAGTATGCTTCTAGTGACTGAGTATGCTTCTAGTGTCTGACCATGCTTCTAGTGACAGAGCATGCTTCTAGTGACTGAGCATGATTCTTAGCATCTGAGCATGCTTCTAGTGACTGAGTATGCTTCTAGTGACTGAGCATGCTTCTAGTGACTGAGTATGATTCTTAGCGACTGAGCATGCTTCTTAGCAACTGAGCATGCTTCTAGCGACTGAGCATGCTTCTAGCGACTGAGCATGCTTCTAGTGACTGAGCATGCTTCTAGTGACTGAGCATGCTTCTAGTGACTGAGTATGCTTCTAGTGACTGAGCATGCTTCTAGTGACTGAGCATGCTTCTAGTGACTGAGTATGCTTCTAGTGACTGAGCATGCTTCTAGTGACTGAGCATGCTTCTAGTGACTGAGCATGCTTCTAGTGACTGAGCATGCTTCTAGTGACTGAGCATGCTTCTAGTGACTGAGTATGCTTCTAGTGACTGAGCATGCTTCTAGTGACTGAGCATGCTTCTAGTGACTGAGCATGCTTCTAGTGACTGAGTATGCTTCTAGTGACTAAGCATGCTTCTAGTGACTGAGCATGCTTCTAGTGATTGAGCATGCTTCTAGCGACTGAGCATGCTTCTAGTGACTGAGTATGCTTCTAGTGACTGAGCATGCTTCTAATGACTGAGCATGCTTCTAGTGACTGAGCATGCTTCTAGTGACTGAGCATGCTTCTTAGCGAATGAGTGACATGACTGAGCATGCTTCTAGTGACATGCTTGTTAGCATATATATATATATATATATATATATATATATATATATATATATAGTATGCGGTAAGTCACTTACCTCCTGCTAGCTTCCAACCCCTACCAGTACAGAAGGGTTTACCCCTGTCACAATTTTTGAGGGTAAGGAGGATATGTAGTGAAGATGTTGAAGCAGAGAGACAGCTAGATCTTATGATTGAAAAATTTGTGGTCAGAGGTTATGACAGAGCCGATTTGTTGATTACCAAAGAAAAGAGGATGAATAGATCTAGGGAGAGCACCTTACAGAAAAAAACCTAGAAAAAGCCATTCAGACACTTTGATATGGCCATCTAGGTATAATAATAATAATAATAATAATAATAATAATAATAATATATAGTGGCCTTACAAATATTGGCCGATCATTACCTCAGACCCCAATCTCACTGCATTAAACAAGAAAAAAATCACGATGAGTTATTCACCTGAGTGACCCCCCTCCTCATTCCCCTCCCACTGCATAGCATCCATTAAAAAAACAATACTCCCATCCTATATTGAATCTTACTGGGAGTTGGCTGTCACGATACCCGATGCCACAGCTGCTCCTGATGGGTCCTCATACCGTCGCTGCTCAATCCTGCCTTCCTGCTGTTTCAGTCTTTAAACAGCGCTGCGGCAGCCTCATCACATGGCGCCGACTGATCTCACTAGCTGCGCGCGGATGCGCGGTGACATCACCCACGCACCAGCTGCAATGCATCCCTGGGAATGCTGCAGGCATATAGAAAGCTGACCGTCTAAACTCCTGAATCTAGCATCACCGCACTGCTAGTTTCATGGAGTTTAGACGGTCCAGTGGCAAACGCAGGATTTTCAGAAGGGGGTTTCCAGAGGGGCGGAACAAAGCACAGAGATGGACACTTAGGTGACCCAGTATATGCCGGGTCAGTTAAAGTATTATAGATAGACCAATATATATATATATATATATATATATATATATATATATATATATATACATACAGGGGCGTCAACAGCAATGTAGACCCTTGGGCATAGCAATGTATTGGGGCCACTACTGATCCTCCAGCGGTAGGGGTGGGGGAAGCTTTGATGTCCCCTAGGTGGTAGGGGGTATTATATCAACTGCTCAGCATGTAGGGCCTGGATCAGTAATTTCCATTAATTACCCCTTTACTGCACAGATGGTGGGAGATGGGGTGGGAGAAGGGGGCACTGGGCTGAATGAAGGGGCCCTGACACATAACTTCCAGGGTGGTAGAGGATGTTTAATATGCATAGGAGGGGTGTATAGTGGAGTGGGCTTATTATTCATAATTTTCTGGTGGGAGGACAGCTTGCTTGACTGCAGATATCTCCAGTTCCCATAAATACATTTATTAGATTTTAATGGATTTAAAAACTAGTTAATCCCACCTACCAAATGGTATTGAGGACTATGGGATCAGAGTTCAGGAGGCAGAGCAATCTGCCAACGAGTATATAAAACTACATACCAGATGTGTGAAGCTGGAGCAGTAACCAGCTGCTGGAAGGCTGATATCCCTGGTTCTGGGAACAGTAGAGACAAGCTACCCCCAATGGGGGAGAGTCCCAGCTTTTGGAATATACCCTCAGAGAAACTCTGAGTCAGACAGAACTTGAAATATCTGACTTGGAAGAGCAATTAACAGGCTTGGATGGCCACTGCTTTGAAGTCAGATATCTCTGGTTCCCAAGGGCCGATTTTTAAAATTCTTGTACCCATGAAAAGAGGGGACCCTCAGCTTTCAGCATAGGGCCCTTAGACTCCTGGGGGGGTTTCTGGGTACCCAGAAACCCCCCCTGCGTGCGCTACTGCGGTCCACTTTTCTATCCTTTACGGTCCAGAAATGGACCGCGGTCCGACAGTTGTCGGTCCATGGCCTAGAGACACTGTAGCTCCTAAAACAGACAAGTGATGTTGTTGGCAATATCAACCAATCAGATACTAGCTATCAGTTCTATATTTCATTCTACAAAATGATTGACAGAATTTGTCTGTTTTACAAGCATTATTATATCTACCAAGTCTTAAAGTGGAGCACAATGGTTTTTTGCTGCAAATCCATTTGCAAGCCACTCACAATCACATGATTTTTCCAGTGTGATGTCTGTGAGTAGACCAGGCAGTGGCGTAACCAGTGGCGTAACAGGGAGGTGCTAAAAAGGTGTGGGCACCAGGGGGGTCTGCAGGGCTATAGTTACCTGCTACCATCAGTCCACCGGCGCTTCTGTCGGGACCCGGTTCCCGGCTCCTGCCCCCCTCCCCAGAAAAGTTAACACCCTCCCCCCTCCTCACCCCTCCTTACAGCATACTGTTTTTAAGGTTGCTAGAGGAGGCCACCGCCTCCTCTAGCATACTCAAAAACTGTCTGCATTATGAGGGCAGCCATTTTCCGAATGTCAACTTTTATTAGCAGCCGGAGCCGGGAGAGCCGGGCGATGTATATGTATACTAATTTTGCGCCCCCCCCCTCACCCCCCCCCCCCCCCAAGTAGAGCTAACCCACCACCAGAGTAAAGTTAACCCCCCCCCCCCAACCCTACCTTACCCCTCCATGCGCTGCTTGTACTCCTCTCCTCCTGGCTCCTGCTGCTATTGAAAACTGCCCCTCACAAAATAGCTGCCTGTAATAGCAGACCGCCTCCTCTAGCATCCTCAAAAACTGTCTGCTGTATGGGGCAGACATTTTTGAAGGTCAGTTTTCAATAGCAGCAGGAGCCAGGAGGAGAGCAAGGACCGCAAACAAGTAAATGCAGTCCCGGCCAGAAAGGGTTGCAGGTCCCGGCAGCATCATAACAATAGCCCCGCAGACCCCCGATGCTCACACTTTCTCAGCACCTCCCCGGCAAACTGCCGGTTACCACCCCCAAACACTGGCTTCCTGTTTATCAAGTTGTGTGCGGGCAGCATTTCAAAAATTTTCAGGATTTTATCGCCGGACAGCCTTGCACATGTACTACGAGCCTTACACATGCCCGATAATCGCCCGGCCTGTGAATTCACAGCTATGCAATCCGGTCTGAATCATACGTGCCTACTTTTGGAAACTAGTTTCAGGGAGATTATAGTTGGAAATAGAATTTTGTACAGCTCCCCATTGAGCAGGCATGTCATGCTCCACCCACTAGTTCCATATATGGAGATATTATGAAAAGAGATTGTGAACGTGGCACCTAGAAGCGTGGGTGTGTACTGCTACATCTGAGAGGAATCTAGTAAAATGACTTATATCCAAATGTAGATGAGCCCCAAAGCAGTTAGTAAGAGCTACTATACTTGGTAAAGTGCTGGGAAATGGTGCTGATGATTCAATGTAAATGTATTTATCTCTCATTCCTTGTTTTCCCAAAATGCAACAGTGTAATGTGGGCTAGCTGACATGAGGGAGATTTCTAGACTAATGAGGGAGAGAGGAAGATTGCTGTTACTGTATTTCAGGGAGTCTCCTGCAGAATACAGGAGGGCAGGGAACTATGAAATAACCCACACAGTTAGATAATCAGGTGGAGGGGACACTTGCTGAGGGCATTGTAGATTTTGAGAACTCACATCTTAATAAACCATCCCATAAGAACTAAAACTTCCTGCAATAAAGGCTTCTATTATAAATGCACAGACACAAACTCCCTCATGTGAACCTGCGCCAGAAGAACAGGTTACACACATATTTGTATTAAAGCTGTGGCATGTATTGCCGCAGGAACCACAAGTACAATGGGTTATCATCTCATTTCCCTCATAATGTTGGAACTTTTGTGCGCTAATAATGATTTGCAGTTGGAAGGATATTACGTGTGCCAAATAATTAATTGAAAATGAAAGTAGCCCAAAGGATAATAAAGATTGCCATATTGTTAGGTTTAGGACATAATTAAATATCTGTAACAATCCATAAGGAGATTTAGGAAAAGCAAGTTTTATGCTGGCCATACACTATACAGTTATTGGTGGAATGCCCAGATAATTGTGCAGTGTATGCCAACGACCTAAAATATTGATCGGTTGGGTATGCCAAATCATCCAGCATGGCCGCTGCAATTTGACCGCATTGTGCGTACACGGACACTGACAACAGAGGGGCATTTTATCTTTTTCTTCACTGCTGAGGAATGGGTAATTGTCACTTCCTCAGGAAGTTACCCAAATATTACCATACCACCCCATGTCTCCATACCACCCTCTGCCTGTACACCACCTCCTTCATGCATACCACCCTCTGCCTTCATATCACCCCCTGCCTCCATACCACCTCCTGCCTGCATACCACCCCCTTCCTGCATACCAACCCCTGCCTTCATACTACCCTCTGCCTCCATACCACCTCCTTCCTGCATACCACCACCTTCCTGCATACCAGCCCCTGCCTCCATACCACCCTCTGCCTGCATATCAACCCCTGCCTTCATACCAATCTCTGCCTCCATACCACCCCCTGCCTTCATACTACCTCCTCACTGCATATCACCTCCTGCCTCCATACCACCTCCTGCCTCCATACCACCCCCTGCCACCATACCACCCACTGCATCCATACCACACTTGCCTGCATATCACCTCCTGCCTGCATACCACCCCCTGCCTCCATACCACCTCCTGCCTGCATATCACCCCCTTCCTGCATACCACCCCCTGCCTCCATACCACCTCCTGCCTTCATACCACCCTTGCTTTCATACCACCCCCTGCCTCCATACCACCCTCTGCCTGCATACCACCCCCTGCCTGCATACCACCCCCTGCCTCCATACCACCCTCTGCCTGCATATCACCCCCTGCCTTCATACCACTCCCTGCCTGCATACCACCTCCAGCCTGCATATCACCCCCTGCCTTTATACCACCCACTTCCTTTATACCACCTCATTCCTGCATACCACCTCCTGTCTATATACCATCCACTGCCTGTATACCACCCCCTGCCTGTATACCATCCACTGCCTGTATACCATCCACTGCCTGTATACCATCCACTGCCTGTATACCATCCCTTGCCTGTATACCACCCCCTGCCTGTATACCTCCCCCTGCCTGTATACCTCCCCCTGCCTGTATACCTCCCCTTGCCTGCATGCTTCCCCCTGCCTGTATACCATCCCCTGCCTGTATACCATCCCCTGCCTGTATACCATCCCCTGCCTGTATACCTCCCCCTGCCTGTATACCATCCCCTGCCTGTATACCATCCCCTGCCTGTATACCATCCCCTGCCTGTATACCTCCCCCTGCCTGTATACCATCCCCTGCCTGTATACCACCACTTGCTTGCTAAAAACTGGGATCGCATCACAGTGTTCCTCTACTGCAGCCTGAGTAAGGTTCACCTTGTTCAGGCTTGCACTTCGAGGCCAAGGAAAATGCACGTCACAACACAGTCCTTTACCTGGCCAATCAGGGCAAAAAATGGGTGCAGCTTGTGCGGTGTGCTCGCCCCCCCCCCCCCCACGGACACACTGCACCCATTATAAAAGCACCACTGGCCTTTTGCTGTTCTGCACTGAACTGGCTGGACTTCGCCATTGGGCATAAACCGTGCTGGATTTCTTTAGCCTAGTACCTGTTTGTACGCAAATGCAACTGCAATTTTCTTGACTATGAAGCTGCCGATGTTAGCAAGTGAAGTTGCAGCCTAGGAATGAAAAGATATCATTACTGAAGCCATCACAATCTCATTCGCAATTGTGTATACATTCACAGCCTATACACAAAAATAACGATAATCAGGGCAAAGGGTTGGTCTATGGATACACAGACATAGTGCATGCACTAACAGTATTTACTATACTTTACTATACTATTTACTCTCTAATAGTTAGCCAAACGTCTGTGGTATCTGGACACACCCACTTCTGGAGACTGGCCACACCCCTAAAATGAACCCCTATAACTTCATTCTGCGGTGGGCTCTTCGTGCCCCAGTCCGACACCGGCGCTGCTTGTTCCGCCATGAATTTTTTATTTTTTTTTACTCATTTCTTCTGTCAAGTTAAAGAGACAGGAGCCCTGTTAGTACTCATAGGTCATTTCCCAATTCTGACCTAATTGACAATAAACTGGGGTGCAGTAAAAAGTGTTATGAAGCAGATAGGAAGGCCAACAGAATACTAGCATATATAAAAAGGGGCATGGAAACTATGAACGAAAATGTAATCATACCACTCTACAAGGCACTGGTTAGACCGCATTTGGAATTTGGAGCGCAATTCTGGGTTCCACATTACAAAAATGACATGTTAGAACTGGAAAAAGTTCAGAGAAGGGCAAGCAAGCGAATAAAAGGGATGGAGTATTTAAACTACGAGGATAGATTAGCCAAATTAAGAGAAGACATGATCAAGAGGGGACATGCTTAACATCTACCAATACAATAGAGGGCAATATTCTGAACTATCGGGCAACCTCTTTGCTTTGAGGTCAGAGACTAGGAAACGTGGGCATGCGTTCTGCCTAGAGGAGAGAAGATTCTGTACCCTTAAAAGGAAAGATTTTTTTTCAGAGGCCTTGTGAAAGGCCCTTGGTTACACAATTGAACCACGCCTTGCCATTAGTGTTGTTAGACCAGATATAAGAGCAGAGCAGCTGGTTAAACTGAAGGCTGGCCCGCCATGTTGGTGAGAAGAAATCAGCATCTGGTCATCTTCAAGCTAAACTGCTACTAGAGTAACTAAATGACAGCATGATGTCACCGCTGACATCAGAAATAGGCATAAACAGGGGTAATTCACAGTGGATCCGGTATGTGTGATCTGCAGATGGAATACTGGTGGTCAGAAGACAAACATCGGCATCACACTGAACAGAATCCTGATAGGGGCTGTGTAAGTATACCTACAGTCTCCACCTACTCTTAAGTCTCCCTGCAGCCTAAACCTAACCTTTCCCCCATAGTCCCTAACCCTATCCGCCTCCCTGGCATCTAAACTAATGTCTCCATTCTGACGCCAGTGTTGTGGCTGCTGGTCAGAATTACAGTGCCGGGATTTTGACCGCAGAAAGGCGGCATTGTGGGCACATTCCATTATAGTGGGGAAGAGACATTTCTTAATATTTATTTTATTCTGTATTATGTGTAATCCAACATAAATGATCTGCTTGCATTTGTCTCTAAACTAATATATATCCACATTACTATAATCACAGGATAGTAATTTAATAAAAAAACAAACAAGCTGCAAGAAGCCATTTACTTACTTTGGTATCCAATTATGGAACCAATTAAGCTATAAGGAAACAGTTTATTCCCACAATAATTAAATCAAGCAAATCAGTTAAGCAATTAGTTGACTATTTAAATTCTGTGATGGCTGGCATTAGCATCACTGCTTTGAAAATGTTAAGTTGTCCTGAAACACACTGCACTACAGTTTAGTTTACTGTGCTTAACATGGAGCTGCATTTGCAACTGATCACTGTAGGTTGTGGGGACAAAGGGAGCCACCATGGCGACCGGCGGCAGATAAGGGGGAGGGCTGCAATCATAGGTGCCGATTTATGTTTTTGCTGGTGGGTGCTCAAGCCAAAAATATAGAGGAGTGGCTTCATGGGGAAGGTGTGTGGACACAAAATAATACCAATTTATATTATGGAGCACAGTTGTCTCTAATATTCAAATTACGGCACATACCACATACATAAATGCCCCCACAGTGCAGGTACATAAATGCCCCCACAGTGCAGGTACTCCGCGGACAGAATACACTCTTTCCGGCATACTGTTTCCCAGGTGGCGGGTCCGGCGATGTGGGTGCTGCAGCCGCAAATTAGCAAATTAATATGGCGGCCCAGCAGTTGGACTCGGGCCCGTGGGTGCTCATCAATTTCCGTGGGTGCTCGGGTCCTTGAGCACCCACAGAATCGGCACCTATAGCTGCAAGGGGAAAAACAAGCCAGTGTAGGGACGAGGCTGTGAGGCTAAGCCCCATCCCCATTTTGTTACCTTTGAAGGTCAGCTGTCCAGTAGGGCAGCTGGACCTTATCAGAAGGGGAGGGCATACCTCCCAACATGACCCATTCCAAGAGGGACACAATGCTCTGTTTCTGGACTTCCCTTTTAATGTGTGATTGCCATCACCTGTTTTAAACAGGTTAATGGTTAAGAAAGGTATTTCCACACAGGTGATACTAATCATAAATTAAGAGGAAAGTCCAGAAACAGAGCATTGTGTCCCTACTGGAGAGGGTCATGTTGGGAGTTATGGGGGAGGTAAGGAGAGTTAAGAGAGAGCAAGTGGGGGGGAGCACAAACTCACTTTATGGGCAGTAGCAGCTTCTACCTGTGTAGGGGGGCTCCGCTACCCATGTCTGGAGAGAATAAGACAGCCAGTCCCTGTCAGCTGGGTTTTGACACATTGGCAACAGATCTGGCAGGTCCCGGAACCAGCAGGTGGGCACAAGCAATGGCCAGATTGTGCATGTGCAAAACTACTGTGGATTGCATTTCCTGCAGCCCATCAAAAGTCAGGTTGGGCTGAACAAAAGGTCGGTAGTGGCTTCCTACTGGAAGAACGCTCTCTGATAACCGCAGCCCAGTCTGGCAGTCTCAGAGGGAGGTAACACCTCCTACCTAATAAGATTGTAGCTTCTGAAAGAAAGATTTCCAAAAAGAAGTTACATAGTTACATAGTAGGTGAGGCTGCATCCATCTAGTTCAATCTATGTTTATAGTAGCTAATCCCTTGTTGTATAGTATGTTCTGATATTTTAAAGACAGATTGTTACTTATTCATACCTGTGGATGTTTTAACCAATAAATGTTTATCCAACCTTTATTTTAAACGTATTTATAGTGTCTGCCGACACCACTTCTTCAGGAAGAGAGTTCCAAAGTTTGACTGTTCTGACTGTAAAGAATTTTTTTCTTCTAGATGAACAAAATATTTTTTCTTCTAGTCTATACTCATGCCCTCTCATCCTCCTAGATTCCTGTCTAGCAGAAGAAAATGTGTTTTTCGTTATTTTGGCCCCTGATATATTTGTACATGTTGAGCATGTCCCCCCTTAAACGTCTCTTCTCTAGTGTAACTAGTCCCAGATTGCTTAATCTCTCCTCATATCTTAAAGTCTCCATTCCCCTAATAAGCTTAGTTGCTCTTCTTTGGATTTTTTCTAATTCTATGATGTCCTTTTTATAGTGTGGGGCCCAGAATTGTACTCCGTATTTAAGGTGCGGTCTTACCAATGATTTGTACAGAGGCATAATTCCTTTTGAATCCCTAGTTTCCATGCCCCTTTTAATACATGCTAGAGTTTTATTGGCCTTTTTAGTTGCTATATTGCATTGAGCACTACACCCTAGTTTGTTGTCTATTTGGACTCCTAGGTCCTTTTCGAGTACTGAATTACCCAATTCATCCCTGCTTAGGTTATAACTAGCACACTGGTTATGTCTCCCAAGGTGCATGACCTTGCATTTGTCCACATTGAACCTCATCTTCCACTTTTTTGCCCACTCATCTAGATTGTCAAGATCAGTTTTGTATCGTCCGCAAAGATGGATACATTGCTGAGTAACCCTATCCCAATATCGTTAATAAAAATGTTAAACAAAATGGGCCCTAGAACCGAACCCTGTGGCACTCCACTTAGTACTGGTATCATATTTGAAACTGCACTGTTCACAACCACTCTTTGTTCTCTATTACACAGCCAGTTCCCTACCCATCTGCAGATATTTGACCCTAATCCCAGGTCCTCCATTTTATTTATCAACCTCTTGTGTGGTACGGTGTCGAAGGCTTTAGCAAAATCTAGGAAAATCACATCTACAGCATTTCCATTGTCAAGGTTTTTGCTAATCTCTTCATAGAAACCAAGTAGATTGGTTTGGCATGAACGATTTTTCATGAACCCCTGCTGGTTATAACTGAGTAAACTATGAAGGTCTAAATATTCCTGGATCCCATCTCTTAAAAATCCTTCAAATAGTTTACTCACTATTGATGTTAAACTAACGGGTCTGTAATTAGCGGGATCCTCCTTTTTGGAATAATGGCACTACCTCTGCTATTCTCCAGTCTT
Organism: Crinia signifera; assembly: GCF_055691185.1. Taxonomy (NCBI): domain Eukaryota; kingdom Metazoa; phylum Chordata; class Amphibia; order Anura; family Myobatrachidae; genus Crinia; species Crinia signifera. The sequence goes on along the minus strand of NC_139228.1, from coordinate 37,422,916 downwards.
TTCGTACCTTTCCTGATGATAGTGAATTATTGAAGATATCGGGCGGTATTCAATGAGGCAGAATCGCCAAGTTTTATGGCGATTCTGTGTTTTTTTCATGTGTGCCGGCGATTTTTTGAGCTGAAAAAGCGAATCACCCTATTCAACGTCTTCTATTCGCCGATGACGACCGGTGAATGAAGCACCAATCGCCAAATGTTATTCTCTACAAATCGCCGTTTTTTGTGTATAGGGATTTTCATGGGGATTCGCCGGTAGTCGACGGGAATCGCCAAAAGTGTATTCAATGAGAAGTTGGCGATTCTTATTTCTTGTTTCATATCGCCGTTCCTCACCGAGTGTCCCTCGTCATCTTTTTGTGGTGAACTTTTATCGGAACCTGTGAAATAATTGGTTTTAAGTGTTCAATTTAACTCTGCAAGTGTAATATAATATTATTTGCTGCCCTTGTGTGATGTGATGGTCGTAGAAGTGCTATACAAATATATATTTAATTTTTTCTGGTATTTTTTTTTCTCCCACAACGCACTGTTCTTACCCATGGTGCACCTCACTTACCCATGATTCTCCTCCCCACCTCACTCCTTCGTTTGGCCTTTGAGGAGTTTACACAGCTTTTGCAGTCTGCTGTATTGGAATCGTTTTTTCAGGGTAATTTGCATTTTTCTTGCATTTCACTGCAATTTCTTACAGTACTGAAGCTGTTTAGGGAAACGCCGGATTGGCTGAGAATCGCCGTTGGGGGCGGCGATTCTCAGCCACGTTGAATAGGGTGACACAGCTAGTCCCGGCGACTCCCTACGCTTGGCGAATCGACGTAAAAAACCGGTGAATGGCTGGCGAATGTAAAATCTGAATCACTGTGACCAACGATTCAGGTCATTGAATACCGCCCATAATGTAGAGGGGAAGCTAATTCCTCCCCTAATTCCTCCCTTAATTCCAAAGTTACTGCCGATACAGTCACCAACATTGAGCTGAGGTGATGAATTTCACTGGGACTCTGCAGTCTTGCAGCTCATACTGTAGGTAAAATCCTCAGCAGGTTGTGCCCAAGTCACAGTGGCAGGTCGTTTGTTGTGACATCATGTTGAGCAGCTGTGTGTTTTTATTTCACGAGACAGTCACTGGTGTGAGGAGCCAAAGTTGAGGATGTGTGGGTGGTGCCATAATTGTCCTGGTGCAGGCGGTATCAGATGCTGTGTTGGCCAGTATACTGTAGCATTCATATGCATTTACTGCCACTCTGGTTTATTTTCTCCTCCTCCCCATCTCTCACATCTGCACTTCCCCAGACTCTTGATCACCCTCATGCTGACCGACTCTTACTTTGTCCTTCCTTCCTATACTCTGCCCCTTTCCTCTGTGTCTCTGGGTCACCTTACTTTAACCCACTCTGCCTCTCCTCTCCTCTCCCACCTACTCTTCCCTACACTGTTGACTCTTGCTTCACATAACTCTGGTCTGTGGGGTCACCATTTAAGACGGCCGAGAGTTCAACAAAATTTCTCACTGCCCTGTATGGCTCCCAACACCTTTGTCCAAAGGGTGTGAATTGAGGCACATTGCCAATGTTAAATGTTGTGGGCAGGAGTCTATGCCAGGATACAGATGCTCATGTTGAGGTGGGCCTATGTGTTTTCAATTCGAGAGCCTATTTTTATAGCCAGTACGGTCCTAGTGGTGGGGCACAGTGGTGTGTAAGAGGTGGGTTGTGGCAGCTCAGTGTGTGGTTATGGATGGGACAACATCGGATATAGTGTGCGACAATGGGCGGTATTCAATGACCTGAATCGTTGGTCACAGTGATTCAGATTTTACATTCGCCAGCCATTCACCGGTTTTTTACGTCGATTCGCCAAGCGTAGGGAGTCGCCGGGACTAGCTGTGTCACCCTATTCAACGTGGCTGAGAATCGCCGCCCCCAACGGCGATTCTCAGCCAATCCGGCGTTTCCCTAAACAGCTTCAGTACTATAAGAAATTGCAGTGAAATGCAAGAAAAATGCAAATTACCCTGAAAAAACGATTCCTATACAGCAGACTGCAAAAGCTGTGTAATCTCCGCAAACGCCAAACGAAGGAGTGAGGTGGGGAGGAGAATCATGGGTAAGTGAGGTGCACCATGGGTAAGAACATTGCTTTGTGGGAGAAAAAAAAAATACGAGGAAAAATTAAATATATATTTGTATAGCACTTCTACGACCATCACATCACACAAGGGCAGCAAATAATATTATATTACACTTGCAGAGTTAAATTGAACACTTAAAACCAATTATTTCACAGGTTCCGATAAAAGTTCACCACAAAAAGATGACGAGGGACACTCGGTGAGGAACGGCGATATGACACAAGAAATAAGAATCGCCAACTTCTCATTGAATACACTTTTGGCGATTCCCGTCGACTACCGGCGAATCCCCATGAAAATCCCTATACACAAAAAACGGCGATTTGTAGAGAATAACATTTGGCGATTGGTGCTTCATTCACCGGTCGTCATCGGCGAATAGAAGACGTTGAATAGGGTGATTCGCTTATACAGCTCAAAAAATCGCCGGCACACATGAAAAAAACACAGAATCGCCATAAAACTTGGCGATTCTGCCTCATTGAATACCGCCCAATGGGTGAGTTGGTGGTGGATAGGTTAGAGTCGCCGTATGTGGCTAAGGATGGCTGCTCCAATAAAAATGCCACACATATAACACATTTCTTTTCAGATTTTGTTAAATACTATTCCCATACCAAAGGCTGATGGGAGCCACAAAGCTGCCAACCCTCAGCTTATAACAGGTATTTTAAAGGCAGAATTGATTGATAATTAGGCTACACTATATTTATTTTCCTAATGCTATATATCACTTATTATTTGTTCACATCTATATATGTAGTACCAACATATTACACCATCCTATTTGCCCACTTTTTACATCTCCTCTTGAGGATAAGCTGAAAGAGGAGACTGTGACGTAACTAGGCCCTGCCCCATCAGAGGAAACAGTTGTGATTTGTTGTTCCGCTGGGTGGTGGGGCTAATATGATGCAATCTATGTCGCTTAGCCCCGCCTCTTCCATACAGCGCCATTATTCATGTGATTATACCCCCATCCTACCAACGTCTCTAGGAAGTGGGGGTGGGATTTCGCAGAGCTGCCTACTCTTCTGGGAGTGCAAAGAACTAACTAAAAAATCTTGAGTCTACCACAACTTCCAGGCAAGTATGTATTACCCACAGATATATCATCATTCTCATCACTCCCTGCCTCACTGGAGCTTACAATCTAAGTTTATCACCGCACAGACACATTACACTAAAGTTGGCAACCAATGGTCTTGATGACACAATTCGGGACAAATCACAACATCAGAGCTCTTTCCCTGTTGCCAGGTGACGTGAATCGTGTCATTCCATAATGGGGACTGGGATGATGCAAATTGCATTCTTGTCCCTTGGTCCAGAAAATTGACAAGTATGCACTAGAGTCTATTTTTGTGAGCAGCCAGTTAATCTACCAGTGTATTTTTGGACTGTATAAGATTTCAGTTATTCTTATTTACCAATGGAGAATATTCGGTTATGGATTTCTCCACACCTTGTTGATGGTTATAGGAATCTTTCTAACCTGAGCTTGTTATCCATTGCTGCACAATGCTAACGCAAAATAGAGGAATGTGTTAACTAACAAGTAAAAAATATATATATACTCAGTTCTGCTCCTGCCCAACAGAGGGCAGTATTTCAACACACATGGCTGCATGGTGTATGTTTCAGCTAGAAAATATACACCAATCCTCTGCTGCACGAAATTAAACACCATCCATTATATTGTTTGGGCAGCCTCGAGCTTGTACTCGCTCCCGTTTAAAACCAAAGGCAAATATATAATTACACTCACTGACTGTCCTCTCTCCCGCAGAAAAATGTTCCAGTCGCATCCTGCAGAGGCCTGTATATGCGCTTTACATAAAGCCAGTCCAATGTAATTGGGGGCACATTGTGTGATATATATATATATATATTTTATTTATTTTTTTGACAAAGGAAACGATAGGTAGTAGTTAATGTTTCATACTAAGGTGTGTGTACTAATCCTAGGAGAGAAATAAAGTATATGGCAATACATTACCATACATTACCAACATTTTTGTTAACGCTTTTACTAGTGTCACATAGTTTAGATTTAGCGCTCAATTTTTCTATGTCATTTCATAAAATGGCTAGGTCACGCTGAACATCTTCATTTGCATATTGCAATGACAGTAATACCCCTTTCACATCACTAAGCTGAGTTGGCCCTGGGATTGTGTTCCCATGTCCGTCCCGGTTCCGACCCAAGTCTGGTGCTTTCATACTAAACCAGAGCCGTCCATTGTACAGGAAATGACCCAGATTTAACCCTTCTTATAACCCAGGTCAAACTGCCAGGTTGATCGACGCGGGTTATAAGCTGTGTATACAGCACCTCGACCCGGGTCCATTTATAATCACATATCACCATTAACCTGGGTCTGAGGTGCGAGGTGAAAGTGATATAATTGAGTCACTATCAATCTAGGGGCCCCCTGTGGTTGGCATGTATTAAAAAAAAAATTAAGCTAAAGGTTTTATGCTGGGGTAGTGCTGCAGTTTCACCTATCTGCCAATATGACAATGATTAATGGTGCTGAGCTCGGGAGCCAAGGCACACTGACTGCACAAGTGTGCAGTGCATTACTGGGAGTTGACTAAGTCCCATGAGACTTGCACAAGAGGTCAGAGGCTGAGAGGCTTGTGCTGAGCTCTGATTGGTGAAGCTCATCACATGCTTCTCAGGTGGCAGGGAAGCATGCAATTCATCACAATTTGTTGTGACGGATCACATACGTCCCTGCTCCCCCCTGTCTCGCCGCCAGGAGGAATGTCCAAGGTCAGACAACCAGCAGGTCCAACCCCCGACACAGGTCCAATGCGCATGGGACCGTGAATCGTCCCAAATCAACTCAGTGTATGGGGACCTTTAGTCAACTAAAGTAAGAATCAGCAGGATTGGGCACACAACACCCGAAAAGGGGCGCCACTTCCAAAGGAGTGGGAGGAGCCACCTTCAGGTGTCCACCACAGAACTTGTGCCAGCACTAATTATCACACCTCAAAAGTGTGTATTGATGGCAATATGGAGCTGGTGTGAGGGCAGTAATTTGAGGCTTTGCCTAGAGTGCCGTGAAGCCTTACAAATTGCCTATTTTTTTTTTTTAAATGACCTTTAAATCGCTGCTTGCATGCTGGGATGTGTAGTTTTACAATACCTGGATAGCCACAAGTTGACCAGGCCTGCCCTACACCATTGCAGCCACCTAGTATTCAGCCAGGCATTGGAGAGAAATAAGGAAATATCAAGAAAGGTACACATACCAAGCTAGGCCCCAGTGCTCCCGCTATGGGAACAGTAGGTTGCACCCTGCAGTCTTATTAATGGATACTTCCATTTATGCTTAGGTATTATTATTGGGTAGTAGCTAAGTTAGGTGACTCTCAACTTACTTTTCAATATTAAGTGAAATGCCATATTTTCCTTAACCACTAGAGGCCAGGTGGTACAAGGTGCTATTTCAATGTGTCCATAGGGGGTGTGTACTTAGGGTGTCACCTGATTGGATAGATGCCATTGCCTATCAGGTGCCACATTCAGGTCACGCCTCCATTTGAATATCTCTCTGGCCTTCTATACTCCAACCCCACAAAGATCTGTAGGTGTGTAGATTTTGTAATGATCCCAAGGTAAAGTGTGATTACCTAGGGGGTAGAGAGAGCTAACTTTACATAGGGAAGCGTCGCTTAAATATTTACAATTCATCTCATGATAATAACCTCTGATGTATACTAAAGCTACAGTACATTATCTTTCTACCTGTGATATGGAAATTTACTTAGCTTTTAAGTTAAAATGTCTATCTATTAGTCATTGAAGTGCTCTTATTTTAATTAACGATGAAAGCAATATAAATCACATATGCTGTTTTCACATCGCAAAATGAAGGTTTGCACTGGGACTTTGAAACGGGTCAGTCCCGGCGCGAACCTTCATTTTGGGATCTGCACATCCCCACAGCGAACGGCAAAAATGCCGGTTCGCTGACTTCATCGGCGGCGCGGAGTCGGCATGTCATCAGGGGTGGGGGAGGAGGCAGCGCTTACAGCTGGTGCTGCTCCAAGCGCTGCCTCCTCCATAGAGTGAACGGGAAACGGGTCGCTAGACCCGTTTAACCCGTTCACACCACCAAACAACACAACAACGAACCGGTAAGAGCTCTGCTTTCTTACCAGTTCGTATTACTGTGTTGCTACCCGGTTTAGGGACACGGTAACCCCTTTCACATCGCACTAATTACTGGGTCAAAAAGGCTTGTACCCGGTAATTAGTTGTGATGTGAAAGGGGTAATAGTTTAAAAAATATAGTACATCTTAATTGATTTGACATTTGCAGGTGTCCGGGTCAATTGCAGAGAATGTTGAACCGGTCTCATCAAATTTCTCTGTGGGTTTTTCTATGCATATTAAGGTGGTTACAGTAGTGGAGATGTATTTTACTAATTACGGCGATAAACAAAGCAGGAGGTTGGGGATCAGGTTTGAAGTCACAAATAAATAATTCATAGAAAAGACACCTGGGAAAGAGACCTCTTTTTATTCCAGTGCATGTGAGATATAAAGTGTGGCACAGGTGCTTTTCTTAAGCATGCGTTCAGGTTTCACTCCTGAGTCCTGCTACACCTATGTCCTATAGAGGCTTCTGGTTTCAGTTTTGACTTATGCTAGGTACACACCAGGACGACTAGGGCCCGATCAGCACAATCTAGATCCAATTCCGATCAATCGGATGTAGATTGTGTGCTGATTGGGCCCTTTTCTGACCTGGTGTGGAGCGATTCCGATCCGATGCGCGGTCCCGCGGGTCGGTCGGTCGTTATTGAGATCCTACCTGCTGCAGGTAGGATCTCAATGACGACCATAGAACCGGGTGCGGGTCGCCATCGGATCGGACCCGCTCACGGTGCACATCGTGAGCGGGTCGTGCCCTCCCGCGTCATCGTGAGCGGGTCGGACGAGACACTGACGACCCGCTCACGATGTGCATCGTGAGCGGGTCGTCCTGGTGTGTACCCCGCATTAAAGACAATGTGATCTTTTGCCGCCAAGCAGAACCCGAGCCTGGTATCAACAATGACATATAGGAGACCTATTGACAGGCAGGAAACGGTTATCCTATTCAGAAGTAGGTTATCTATTTAGCAATAGGTCATGCAATTCAGTAGGACATTGTTGCAATGTGATTTATTACATTTTATGTGCTTGTAGATGTAGATAAGGCTAGACAAGATGCATTGTAAATTATTATATAGTAATTATTATTATTTCTGTTTATAATTATTTATGCTGCTGTCCTACACAGGGTAAGAGCAACTTGTGGCAGCAGAGGACTATGGGAGTTCTAGTTCTAGAAAACATATGTTGATTAAATGAACAGACCAATCAACAAAACAAGTTGTTGACATTTTTTCATTAAAACTAAATGATGTGCGAGAGATGATTTGGTACATGTGTATTATCTGTGCTCCCGTTTTTTTCTTTGCTAGTTAAAAATCGCATACAATCATATCGCATCGCATACAATCATATCGCATGCGATGCGATGCGACGCGATTGGGCCCGATTTTTAATCGCACATGCACCCAGATGCCTGATTCTTATGTTAAATGCCCCCCCAGACCCGATTTTTGATTGTACAGCCACCCTGATGGGTGATTAATATGTTAAATGGCCCCCCATTGTTAACGCCACCCCATTATCAATGCGAACCCGAAGTGTGGCGAGCGCAGCCCTCCGACCTTTTCATACCCCCACTATCCACGTAGGCGTGGAGTTGACTTTATACAGTGTGGCGAGCGCAGCGAGCCACCAAGCCGAAGCGTGGCGAGCGGTCGCGGAATACATGTGAAGTAATACGCGGCCCCTCGCGGGGCTCGCTGCGCTTGCCACACTATATAAAATCAACTCCACGCCGACATGGATAGTGGGGGTATGAAAAGGTCGGAGGACGCGTACCGCCGCCCCTCGCGGGCTCGCTGCATTCGCCACGCTTCGGGTTGCCGTTGATACTGGGGTGGCGTTAACAACGGGGGGGGGGGGGGGGGGGGAAATTTCACATAGTAATCACCCATCAGGGTGTGTGTACAATTAAAAAACGGGTATGGGGGTGCATTTCACATTGTAATCAGGCATCAGGGTGCCTGTACAATGTATTATCGGGTATAATCGCGTCGCATCGCATGCCACTAGTTAAGGCATGCGATGCGACGCAATATAAAAATTGTACACTCCTCCCGGTAAAGGGACAAAATCGGGTACAATCGCATCGCATCGCATGCCTTAAGTAGTGGCATGCGATGCGATGTATCGGGCGCCCAGATAATACACAAGTGCCAATGATTTTTTTAGGTCAATATAGAAGTTTTTATTGCAGTCTGATTCAGTGGCGTAACTACTGTAAGGCAGGCCCCGCTGCCGCTTGGGGGAGCGTTCGGCAGCGGGATCTGTGTGGGCGCCGGCATAGATGTATATATATATATATATATATATATATATATGCCTTTCATACCATAATTTTTAACTGGGATTACACAGGTTCTGTTGCTGATTACGGTGGCAAACCTAGGATTTTGGTGTAGTGGGATCGGGCATGCAGGAGTTTGGGGGGCGAAGGGGGAGGGGAAGGGGGGGGGGGTAGCCGTAAACTATTTTGGTAGTGGGGAGCAAAATTAATAGTTATGCCACTGGTCTGATTGTGTATCACAGGTGTGTAAAGTCACAATATCTTATAACTGGTAAAATAACTAAAAGCAATAGTGCACATCCGCATTGTTAGATTACCATGTTAAGGGGCAGAGAAGAAACTTATTGGTCATGACAAAGACACTTTTTGGTAAACATTATCAAAATATGAATTTTTAATACAGATGTACTAAATGTTTCTTGTTTTAATTCACAGTAATTTAAGTAAAAATGAAAATTTGCATGCCTATTTATTATACCCCTTTTACACCAAAAATCCCGGATCCGACTCGGCATTTGGAAGAAGGATCTAAGCCGGGTTGGATCCGGGATTTACTCCATTTACACTGCGGTGCCCACCCGCAGTGTAGACTGAGTCGGCGCTTGGAGATGACATCATCTCCAAGCGCCGGGACCGCGGTGATCCCCGCCGGATACACTGATCGCCATGCTGGGGGCAGCCCAGCACCAAGGTAAGCTGCTGGGCTACCCCCAGCCCCCGTGCACCCCCCAGCCGTCCAGGAGGGGAATGGATGCTCCCATTTACATCAATATCTGCTCCCATTTACATCAATGCAGGACGTGCAACCTGCGGACCAAAGCGTCCGCAGGTTGGACGCCCCCCCCCCGTCCAACCTGCGGACGCTTTGGTCCGCAGGTTGCACGTCCTGCATTGATGTAAATGGGAGCCGGGTCGGATGACCCGGCGTACCCATTTACACCGCCCTCTACCCAGGTCCTGGCCGTGTTCTTCCCAGGTCAGGACCTGGGTAGAAGTCCCGTGTAAAGGGACACGGCGTGTCACATTTACACCGCCGAAGACCCGGGTCTGACCCGCGGAAGACCCGGGTTTTTGAGGCGGTGTAAAAGGGGTATTATTAAGAAGCTTGAAGTCGACATGGAAGGATAAGGGTCTCTCAGCTATAAGAGATGGATTGGACCCGGGTGGGGGTATGCTTTCATTTCAAAATCTGGTTTCCAAGTTATCTATTAGTAATAGAGACTTTTTTATGCACCTGCAAGTCAGGCATTATATACAAACTATGTCTTCTGCTATGTTAACGGAGAGTGTCCAGGATCCGCTGCATACTATTTTTGTACTCGGTTTCACTGGCCCCTTTAGAATTCACTATATGTAATCAAATCTGCTCCCTGTTGATCCTGATACTATCTGGTCAAAGGTTGCGGCCCTTTGGCGAGCTGATATCCCACCGGTCACCTCTCACGATATCTTAACCAAACATATAGATAAAACAATGAAAACCCTACACTTCACAATGTTATAAGAGGTGCACTTGAAAACTCTGCTCCGGGGGTACATTTCACAGGCATAAACACTTAGTGCCTGGGGAGATGGGCTTGTCTTTGAAATGTAGAAGTGTCCACTCATCATTCTATCACAGCATGTGGGATTGCAGTAATTTGAGAAAATTCGGGGATTAAGTGATGGGATTTATTAATGGAATTTGTAATTTGCACTTGACAAAAGACCCGATAGCTATGATATTCGCAAATTGTTCTACTTGGAACCTGAGAGGCCGCAAAATGGAACTGGTTCCTTTTTTGACCATAGTGGTTACAGGGGCCAAGGAAATTATATTGCGGTCCTGGACCTCATCCTCACCACCGTTCTTGTCTTCGGTTAAGGCAGAATTGATGAAACTGCTTTACTTTGACAGACGTGCAACTCTGCTTGATATTGAGAATGGGGTATTTATTTATTTTGTAAAAGTTGTAATGTGCGGACTGTTCTGGAGCCTGGCTTGAAATTGCTTCTCGCCCTGATGTATGTTTTCATGGGACACAAATTTTGTACATATGTTTGTACTACCGCAATTACTTAATAAAAATTGTGTTATAAAAAATAGAAGCTTGAAGAGATGGGCACAGAGAAGAGCCCGTACTGGCAACGGAAGCAGTTTATTGTGTAACACAATTACACTGCTTCCTGGTTGCGATTTCCTTCAGCCAATGCACATACGTGGTTGGCAGTGGTGAACTAGACCTAGGAGGACCCAATAGCAGAATTGTATGGTCCCCATTAGCTCATACTGCGGTACTAATGTCCTGGCCGTCTCTGATTGTTTTGATTGTTTCCCATTGATGGCTTACTACTGATGGCACCATTGAGGGTAGGCCCATTTAGTGCCTTCGCTACTTACTCCCCTGGCAATGTAATATGCCCAGGGAAGCAGAAAAGGAGGAGCAGAGGGAAGGCACCTGTGGGGCCACAACAGCTCAAGAAGCTGCACCTTTCTCAGTGTGTAAGTAGCAGGACTGCAAACAGGAAGTGAACAAAAGGAAAGGGAAGTGGAGCGCTAAATATTAATCAATTTAAAAATGATATTAAAAAAGTAAATAGATCAATTGGGTATCACAAAATAATTAGAAACATTTATTAGACATTCTAAAATAATGAATATACTAGTTATTGGCCAAATGACTGAGTTATTAAAATAGACAAAATAAATTAAAATATCGGACTGAGCAATATACTTAAAATGATCACCCGCTTATGTCCATATTGGTCCTTTGGTGTATTTCGTCCTCCTTGTTTTTGTATATCACTGGAACTTGTGATGGTGGGTATCCATAAAACCTGACAATGTTCTTGGCATTGTGTGGAGCCTACTCTTTTCCTTTTGGTAAATACCCCCATTTTTCTCTGCAAACAGGAAGTGCATGCCTCAGGCCCCACAGCCTTGCAACTGTACCGTTTTTGGATGGTAGAGTCCCATTTTTCTGTCCTGTACCGGCCAAAACGGGCTTTGTTCCAGTTTTGTGGCTCTCTGGCTCTCCATTGAAAGTATAGGAAAGGGGACGTGTGTGGAGGTAAGCGAATGGATCAGTGAAGGTGGAATTGAGAAGAGGATGCAATATGAATGGGCCAGAGGAGTTGGGGAGGCATGGATGGATGCTGCAGAGGGGGGTGTTCCATTGAAGACTATAAATGTAAGATATCATAGACTATTCCGATCTCAATAATTAAATCAATCATTTGCATCCACTCACCCATTGGATGTACAGTATGATCAAAGTTCTTTGAACCTTGAACTACAATGGAACTACTTTAGATGAAAAGCAAAATGGTGGATCTTTCTTTAGACCATATTAGAAGGCCTGAGAAAATGCACCAAAAGATTAGATTGGTCACGAAAGTCGACCAGCTATTACATTAATTTCCAAAGTGATTTCAGGATGAGCGACCTGGAGAAATATTCATTTTGCTCTTAACAGCAAGTGGGAAAAAAAAGATTCTATTGGATTCTGACAAAAAGTACAGATGCTCAGAAAACAGGTTCTGTTAACTCACCTAAAGCTGACACAAAGATCTATAGTAACTTTTTTAAAATTAATTTCTGAACATTTTTTGTTGATTTCTTGAGTTTCCAGAACTAGCCTTAAAAACATAAATTATACTTAAATAAATAAATAAAGGTGAGGTCTCTATGTACCATTGGGCACAATCAGAATAACTGCACATTTTATGAGGTTTTCTTACCCCATACATTAGGCCGACTTGTCCTAAGGACAAGTTCGGACCCAATCCTCCCGTGAGCCTCCCGGCAGCTCCCCGCGGGGCTCACATATGATTTGGCACTTGTGTTGCCATTTTTTACATGTGATAAATTGCATGCGATTTATCACATGTAACCAGGGAGCTGCAGCGGGCGGTGAGGAGGGGCGGGCGGTGGGTGCTAAGCAGCAGCGGGTGGTGATCAACGGGACAGGCACACCGGCGGGTATTAGAAGTTTAAAATAATGTGTCAAATGACTGTCCAGCCTCTGAGGTCGGATCAGATCGTGTGTCAGACACATGCGATTGGGGCTGATTCACCCGATTTTTTGGCCCGATCTGTCGGAACTGGGTGAAATCGCATAGCCCTTAACTATGGGCCCAATTCAGACCTGATCGCACGATTGCAAATTCGGGGCCGATAATCGACACACTGCGCATGCATACTGGGGGTCGTTTAGTGGGAGTGCTAAGAAAAATGCTGCGAATGTCAAAACACTCGACCAGCTGCAAATGGATGTGTAGCTGTTCTCATCCATTCGTACAGTGAGCACATTCATGGATTTCACTCTAGCGGGGCGGCGTCTTAACTGACAACCGCGAATTCACAGCCCTGTGATCAGATCTGATTGTACTGGCAGCCATCACTGAAGCAGCATCTATAAAAACACAGCCTATCAATCCACATTGGACCAGCGATATCATAGGAACAGTAGTTGTGTGATGTATTATTAGAGGTCCATACACACTGGGTGATTTTGTCCAGCGTGTATGGACAGCGATGATGGGCAAAAGTGCTGGGCTCAAAATCGCTCAATGTGTATGGGCCTTTAGTTCCAGTGAATTGATAGACTCATTTCTGAAGGGATATTGTCTCAACCCAAATGACTGTGTAAATTCATACATATTTCATTGTTGTCAGTTTACTTGTGCTGTTTCTATGCAGGGATGTCATTTGCATGAGGAAACTCTAGTACACAATAAATTCAACAGTGGCCGGATGAACAAGCAGGCAAATATCTCTCTTCCCGGTCATATTGACATTATATGATTCATGGACCTGCACAAAATATGATGTGGACACAAAAATGATAACAAATAAAATGGAAACTCACTAGGCCTGAGAAACATTAACAGGATGCTAATTAGTCTTTGGTTAGATAATATGCACTGTAGAAGATTTCCAGTAAATTGCAGATATCCTGCAAGAAATCAATGTTATCAACTTTCATTTCAAGGGCAGACTGGCATAGTTCTGCAGTGTAGCAACTACCGCAAGTGCAGAACCTGGGCAAATACAACTTCAGGGAAAAAGTATTCAAAAATGTTCACATTGCTGTCACTTTTATCTTGTGATCCGTCTCCTCCCAGTATGATCTGTATTTCACAGTAATCAGGGCCTAATTCAGATCTGATTGCTCATCTGCAGATAACTGCGAGTACATACAGATGGAGCGCCCGTGGTTCTTGCAGAAGCTGGCGGTCGGATCGCCAAAGCCAGCCCCCGCCAGCCGCTGGAAGGGGACGCGCACGCACGAGATGCACGCGCCTCCCCTTACTACAGAGCTCCCCACCGGTCTCCGCCACTTCGCCGTCAGTCCACGCCGCCCGATACCACTTCCCCGCTCCCTCCTCTAACCCTGCCCGTCTCCCTGAAGTGGAGACAGGCAGGGTTCACGTCCCCTGCCGCCCCAGTCAGATGGAGCGCCATCTCGCCAGTGGGGGCAATCTGGCGAACCCGGCACTGGCTGGAAGGCGCTCCATCTATAGCCAATGCAAGGGCCATCTTATCAGCATTGTAGGAACTGGGCAAAGCAATGCACTGGGGCCCCTACACACACCCATTATTGTGAATAAAGTAAAATGAAAACTTAGGGCCATATTCTGGTTCACTCTGTGATAAAACCCAATCACGTGTGGATGTAGGTGGTCGGTACCTGAAACTCCGGACTCCTCTTCTGACACTGCTCTGCTGGGCCTTGCCGACTTCGCTCGCCTGCAGTTCGGAGGGTGGAGGGACAAAGCTTCCCGGGGAGAACAATACCTCTAAACAACCCCACAAACCGGTCAATACACGTTGGGTCGGTGATCAGGATGATTTATTTAGGCTGCTACGGAATGCGAGATCACCGTTAGGACAGCAAAGAGTTATTCATATAATAACAATTCAACCAATAATCAATAACAGGTACACAACCTGTACGTTGTCAAACACTAAGTATTACGGTGGCAATATAAGATGTCCTATAATATAAATATTGTGCGCACTGGGGCCCGCTGTAATACCCGTAGGCCACAAGTCACACAATATACAATTCCAACAATACCGCTGTTAACCTGTATACAGCAGAGAGTAAGGATTTGCAATTACACTTATAAAACGTTGTATGGTCACACAGTTAATAGAAACACTAGTAAAAGGGTCCATAAATCAAAAGAACACTGAGTCCCTGAGTTTTGGCACTAAGCCAATGAATACAACTGTTACAAAGATAGTCACTGGTCCAATGCGGCAGTGAACTGACAAACACCACCTAGTCCGGGGGTTTTAGGCTGCAAGGTGAAGGCAGGCTGTTCTGAATTGGCCCCAATTGATAGGGCGCAAGTGATACAATGAAAGGCCGGGAATTGCAGTGGGGTTAGGGGCCTGCTTCCTTGATGACCCCTTGTGTGTCCCTTCTTATACGGTCCCCAATCGGGTTACTATTGATGGCAGCAATCCCTACTGCAGGCCAAGTGCTGACCGGCTGGTCGGATATATGGCGCCAAAGAGGATAGTGGCGCTGGTGCTATCAGGCTGGTGGTACTGGGGCACTGTGCTGGGGCTGGTGACCTGGCTTAAGGGGTACCTGGTGACCTGGTGCAGTTGCAGGCTCCTGCCCGTCACGAGCAGGGACTCGGCACTCTCCACCGCTGATGTCTCTGCAGTATATGGTCCTCTTCACCGGGGACACTAGTGGGGGCGCTGCAGGCGCGGCGTTGCCCCACTCAGTGACTCCGCCGGCTCTCCGGTCTCTGCTGCGGCGTGGCGGGCTGCCTCCGGGTCCTCTTCTCTGGCTTACCGCACGACGTCTCTCGTACCCGGCGGTGATGTCACTCTTCCGCGCCCGGGTGTCAGCCGCCTCACGATCCCTCTGCTCAGCTGCGGCAGCACGCTTCCCCGACTCCGGCTCTGTCACGCTGTCAGGTCTCTGCTCACACGCCGT
Source organism: Crinia signifera (assembly GCF_055691185.1). Lineage (NCBI taxonomy): Eukaryota > Metazoa > Chordata > Amphibia > Anura > Myobatrachidae > Crinia > Crinia signifera. Next base: position 37,407,378 of record NC_139228.1, on the reverse strand, counting down.
CCCCGTCTGTCTCTCTCTCTCCCGGGGCGTCTCTGTCTCTTCTTCGCGCCACCAGCCTTCTCCTCCCCTCTCTGTTCCCGCTCCGTTTTCTGAGCCCGGATTGGTGGCCAGGCAACCCCGTCCTCAAATGGCCGTCCGCCATATTGGATGAGGGCACCGCTGCCCACCAATGTCAAAAACGAACAGAACAAACAAAACCCTTGGCTGGGTTCAAAACGGGGCACTTCCAAGTTCTGGGGTGCCACAACTCCTTCTGGCAAATTCCTTCATAGATGGACAAAACCATGTATACTGCAGGTGGGGCAGATGTAACATGTGCAGAGAGAGTTCGATTTGGGTGGGGTTTTACTTCAAAGTGAGATCTATATTGTAGTGTTAAAATAAAGCAGTCAGCATTTTCCCTGTACAGAAACAAAATAACTCACCCAAATTCCAAAAACCAAAGGTGTCTTTGAGAAAGCTGTCAGCTGGACAGCGAAACATGTCAGGGAGCACCTGCTGATTTTACTATTGGGATACTTTTGGCTGACACTGGACTTCCCCTTTTGGAGACCTACTCTGAAACCAAGCTACCCCTGGGCATTCAGCTGAAAAAGTGCCATCATTTTCCAACATTTTTGGGATACCACCACCTGCATACTGTGGATTACAATTATCGCAACATCGTTGAGGACACCCCTAATACATCTGGGGACTGCTCACATCTTCCAGCATTATTCGACTAATGCGGCAAGGTCTATGTATCCCCAATTAATCAACACCAAGATGGACACACCCAGGGGAAACTAAACATCTTTAGGAGCTCTTATTAAGAACTCCAAACGGGACTCCACACCATTAAGTATAACCCACATCTTTTTATATATATTTTGTTATATTATATATATATATATATATTGTGCTTTTTTATAATATATGCTAACTGTCTTATATGTTTCTTATAACATTTTATAATTAAACATTGTGCATTGTTTGTACATTGTGCATTTAGGGTCTATCTTAAATATGGGGGAAAGCCGTAGAGGCGTTATTTAATTGGGTGTGTGTGTTACCCAATAATAATGCATGCAGTGTTTTCGGCTGTAAAAACCCTGTTGACACCTGAGCCCAGCTGCTGCATCTTCCAGTGCTCCCCAGTCCCCTGCATAAAGAAAATCTAGTGAGAGTAGATAGGTGCGTGTAGTGTAACGTGGGCTGAGTATTGTCGGTAATGTAGTGTGTGCAGGGAGAAGAAATAAGGTATTGGTGCTAGTGGATTGCACTGTGTGGAGCGGGAGGTGCAGGGTGGGAGCTAGTGTATGTGTGAATTTTTTTTTGAGGTAGTGTAGTTTAGTGTGTGTGTGTGGGGGGCAGTGGTGTAGCTAGGTGCTACAGTGCCCGGAGCAAGGGCATGTTTCGCAACCCCCCCCGATTTGTAGTAGGCTTTTGCGCAGTGAATAGGGGGCGTGGCCTAACATTATACCACAAACCGTAATGGCCATTGCACATTTTGGCGAACTTTGTAATACCCATTACACATAAAGCCACATGCCGTAATGCCAATTACACATAAGGCCACACATGATGCCTATTACATACTATATAACAAACTGTAATGCCCATTACACATTTGTCACATAAGTGCCACTTCCCTACATGCTCATTGCTAGAAACTTCATGCTCGTTGCCAAGGGGGACTGACCTTGCTCGTTGCCAAGGGGGACTGACCTTGCTCATTGCCAAGCCCGCTCATCTCTCCATCTCCCTGCTGTGCCCGGCTGAGCCAGAGCTCAAGTCTCCTGCCGAAGGTGTGCGGTGGAAAATGGGCGTGGTCATGGGCATGGCCATATGACACTAATGGAAGTGGCTACATGACAAAGGGTCAGCTGCTCCCCCTGTATAATAATAGTAACAGGACCCCACAGATTGCTCCCCCTGTATAATAATAATAAATGGATGGCCTCTCTCCGCTGTACCCGGCATCAGTACCCCGTACCACCATTAAAAACCCGGCGAGCACTTTCACTGCGCATGCGCCGGCTAGGGATGCCGCGCCGTGACGTCATGGCGCCGCATCCCTGGCACCGGCATCCCAAACCGGCACATGCGCAGTGAGAGCACTGTGGGGGACAGTCAGGGCATTTCATGCTGCATGTAATATAGTCATCATAATAATGCAGCTGCTTATGGTGCTGATTCCAACATAAACTGGCTGTAGATGCGCACAGCAGCGGAAGTTCAAACATTGCAGGGGTTCGTCCAAGCAAAACCCATACCACCCATACATCTGATGCCAGCCAGTGCACCCACCATCATTAGTATATGCAATTGCACAGCCAGTGTAGGAGCCATCCCCATAGTTTTGTATAGAGACCATATGTTACAAGATCATCTAAGCACAGATTTAATATGCACAAGAACAGGGACTTACAATATAAGACAAGTGCATTGTATATAAACTTAAACTACATAAGCAGTGTAGTATGGGAGTATGGAGGAGGTGGTGGGGACCGGCGAACAGCGATGGGGAGGCAGCGGACGATAGCGGGGAGCTCCATTGGCCTTGCCGAAGAGCACTGTGCGCCCCCTGCCTGAGGGGAGGGAGAGAAACAGATGCGGAGCCACTTACCGGGGCACAGGAGAAGACGAGGACGCCGCGCAGGCTGCAGGAATCAGCGCCGACGGAGCCCTCCAAGATGACGCCACCATGAGCCAGGGCAGAAGGAGAAACAGGCCGCACGCCCCACCACGACGTCCACACCCGTCGCTCCACACCTCCCGCCGACCAGAGCACTCCAGACGGCTGGTATATGAAGGCAAGCCAGGGCAGTCAGCGCCACTCCAAAGGGAACAGGATTTTTATGCGGCCGCACACACGCTCGGACAGGCCACGCCCCCTCGCCGGGTTTTTATGGAGGTACTGATGACAGGCACAGCGGGGAGCGGGCGAGCAGGGCTGGGGAGCCGGCGGCAGAGTGCCCGGCGCCAGGTGACATGTCTGCGCCTGGAGCGGGTGCTCCGCCGGCTCCGCCCTAGCTACGCCTCTGGTGGGGGGGGGGTGTAGTGGTATATACAGTATCCCTGGCAAGACGAGTGAGTGCCTCTCACACAGCGCAGGCGCCCGCATGATCCCCTCTCCGCTGGCGGACTCCGGCGGATCATGCGGGCGATGGCGGAGAGGCGCTCCATCTGTCTGAGACACAGGAGTTAGGGGGTTCAGTAGCGCGTGCGTCTCCTGCACAAAGGGAGAGTTCGGCCGTAAGTGCGTCTCTTGCACAATAAAGGAGGCATTTGCCAGTGCTCCATGTTACATACTGGCAAATGCCTTCATTTGAAACCCCAACTATCCACGCCAGCCCAAAGTGTGGCGAGCCCCGCGAGGGGGGGCGTTACGCGTCCTCCCGACCTTTCCATACCCCTACTATCCACGTCGGCGTGCAGGTGATTTTATAAAGTGTGGCAAGCGCAGCGAGCCACCTAGTCTGAAGCATGGCGAGTGGTCGCGGATTACTTCACATGTATTCTGCGTCCCCTCACAAGGCTCGCTGCGTTCGCCACGCTTCGGGCTCGGTGTCTCGCAACACTTTATAAAATCAAAAGGTCGTGAGTATGTGTAACGTGTCCGCTCGCCACACTTTGGGCTGGCGTGTATAGTAGGGGTGTTTCAGGAACACATTCACACCTGTCATGTCAAGCAGGTTAAAATGGTCAATGGTTCCCACACAATGACTGACTACGCTAACTTCGTAAGCTCCGGCTGGCTGTGAACAGACAGGAACACGACACTGATAGTGACAGGGCGCCGTGATAATACACAAGTACCAAAGAAAATAATAAAATAAATAATGACAATAATACTACTACTAATAATAATGTAATATTAAATATTATGTCAGAATGCTTCTGCATAAAGAAGACATATTTAATAATAAATAAGATACTGTATGCCCAACTGTAAATGAGAGACCAAGGAAAGTTGTCTTCAGGGTATTCTATCCACTGGGAATTAGCATTACATAAAGCACAAGTCTATTGCACACGCATCTGTCATGCACTTTGTAACAGTATTTTCACTTGCCTTCTACAGGTTATTGGAGGTGTGAGGGTCCCACAATGAGTTCACTTGCTTTACATGTACAGTATAAAAATAGGTTAGAAATACACAACGTTCCTGAACACAAATAACAACCCAAAACAGGAGATCATTGCCAGTGGGTATTAAACTTGAGAGCTGAAGATTGTAGATGGCATATTTAAAATGACTGAAAACGGCCACTGAGCACTGATACGGGAACCGTCTTGTTCCCTGCAACAAAATGTTCCCTAATTTCCCTAAAATTTGTAAAAAAAACCAACCAATGTTGCAGCTCTCTACAAAACAAGTGCTTTGGGGGGTATAAGCATTAGGTTCCCTGTAAATGCCTCAGTGCCAATGCACAGTTCTGCGTGCCAGGACAAGGTATGGGCACAGTCATGTCATAACCCCCAATGACTTTTTAAGCCTGGGTTTGCTGCATCAGCTCCATACACCCTGATAAGGCCCTGATATGCCTGCACACAGCAGGCAGGGTGAACACATGATCTATGGCGGAATCACTTATGACCACTGAATAGTGCCATAACTACACATTTTGGTGCTGTGTTCAAGAAACGGAATTGGTGCCCTCCCTCCATACTGAAAAAATGAATTCAATGGGAAAGCCACTGATTGGCTGAGAGACGTGACAGATGGCTCTCTCCTGGCCAATCTGCAGCCACCAATTCATTCAATGGGACTTTTGAAATCTCCTGCTACCCCGCAACTGCCGCAGTATGTTCCCGGAAGGTGCCGCTCAGTGGCAAACGCAGGATTTTCAGAAGGGGGTTTCCAGAGGGGCGGAGCAAAGCACGGAGATGGACACTTAGGTGACCCAGTATATGCCGGGTCAGTTAAAGTATTATAGATAGACCAAATGTATATAAATAATAATAATAATATATATATATATATATATATGTATACATACATATACATACATACATACAGAGGCATCAACAGCAGTGTAGACCCCTGGGCATAGCAATGTATTGGGGCCCCTACCGATCCTCCAGCGGTAGGGGTGGGGGAAGCTTTGATGTCCCGCAGCTGGTAGGGGGTATTATATCAACCGCTCAGCATGTAGGGCCTGGATCAGCAAATTCCACTAATTACCACTTTACCGAACAGATGGAGGGAGATGAGGTGGGAGAAGGGGGCATTGGGCTGAATGAAGGGGCCCTGATACATAACTTCCAGGTTAGTAGAGGATGTTTAATATGCAGAGGAGGGGTGTATAGTGGAGTGGGCTTATTATTCATAATTGTCTGGTGGGAGGACAGCTTGCTTGACTGCAGATATCTCCAGTTTTTGTAATAGAATTAAAAACTAGAGAATCCCACCTACCAAATGGTACTGGGTACTAGGGGATCAGAGTTCAGGAGGCAGAGCAATCTGCCAATGAGTGTATAAAACTACATACCAGGTGTGTGGAGCTGGAGCAGTAACCAGCTGCTGGAAGGCTGATATCTCTGGTTCTGGGAACAGTAGAGACAAGCTTCTAGTGTCCCTCAAAGCGGAAGAGTCCCAGCTTTTGGAATATACCTTCAGAATAAGTCAGACAGAACCTGAAATATCTGACTGGGAATAACAATTAACAGGCTTGGATGGGGACCACTGCTTTGAAGTCAGATATCTCTGGTTCCCAAGGGCCGATTTTTACAATTCTTATTCCCATGGAAAGTGGGGACCCTCAGCTTTCAGCTAAGGGCCCTTGGACTCCTGGGGGGGGGTTCTGGGTACTCAGAACCCCTGTGTGCACTACTGCCGCTCCACTGCTTCTGGGAGCCCCCTTTGCCCATAGCAGCCAGATCAGCAGTAGGAGGCAGAGTGGGGCGAGCACCTTTCCTGTCCAGCTTCCCACTCTGTAGACTAGGTGGATGCCCTGTGGGCAAGACACTGCTGGCACACACCTACAGTAGTTATGACCCTGCCACTGATGAATTTGATGGGGACCTCCTGAGTACCCTAGTAAAGTAGACAGGGTGCAAATTGTGGCATTGCCCAGTAGGGATGGTGTCAATTCCACTGTGATCTCCTGGTGGACAGCACCATGAAACAAATATTGGCTTGATGCATTTAAATACATTGTAACAATCTGCTCATCGTATATACAGTACTACTATGAGATTTATCTACTTGGGAGCTCTATTGAAGTTGGGATGTTGCTATGGGAAACCAATCAGTATCTATTCCTTATTTATTTAGCACCTTCCAATCTAGAAGATAATAGATGGCATCTGATTGGTTGCCCATAGCAACATCCCATCTTCAATAAAAGTCCTATTTTAGTAAAACCAAGGGCCTTATTCTGGTCGATGCGTAAATTTATGAATTCTTTCGGATGGCGTTTTTTAGCCATCTACACATGCGTAGGCAACGCTATATACCGTACAGAAATGTGCACCGCATTCACTCGGGAGATATGGGCGTATTATGGGCGTCATTCGGAAGTACACAGGGGTGTAGTTCCAAAGTGGGCTAAACTGGGCGTAAACATGGGCGTATACGAGGGAGTGCACTAATTCTGGTAGGCGTGCATTCGGACTGAACACCGACTGCAAACGAACCAAAAGGCAAGAAATATGCGGTGTCCATAAGCAAGTATTTCTTTGCGGACACCACTCGGTCATGCGATAGGCATTCGGATCGCCCAATTAGTACTCCCGCACCTTAACCAATGTCACCTGAACACAATACAATCCACTCCTCTACTCATTACTTATTAATTACACTCTTTTCATTGCTTCAATTGGAAACCTTGCAGCTTAAATGGACCATTACTAAACACACAAATCTATGCTGAAAGCACGGCTGCATTTGTTACACACATTTACACTGCAAGCAATGGCCAGAACTTGCTTTCACTAATATAAATATACATGTCACTTTTACATTTACCAATAACAGCACACATTTGGGGATCAAAAGATAGTAGTATGTTTTGCGGAAATACACCGCATCGGTGCGTACGGCCATGTTCCCGTCCGTTCTGATGCGGTAAGACCATGCAGACGCTGTAAGACCGTGCAGAATATGTGTGTGTCCACCACACACGCAAGGTTTGGATGTCGTCCGTAAACACGCCCTCTTCTTAAAGTGTGAGTCTGTCCGAATGCGGAGGACCGGTGGGCGTTTCTTCATACCATGTCCGCACAGCGTAGCGTGCGGACCGCTCAGAAAGAATTCGGAAAATTACGCACCAACCAGAATAACCTCCCAAGTGTGTCATACTGGAAGTTAAACAAGTGAATGTTGCTCCTCCACCCTTGTATTGCAACATCTCAGGAACCTGCTCACTTTTGGTGATGCACATTAGAGCACATCTGGAAATTATAGACGGTCAGCCTTACATTCATCTTTGGGAAAATATTAGAAGGAAAAGGCGGTGATAAGTAAGGCTCAGCATGGGTTCGTCAAAAATAGATCATGTCAGACTAATTTAATTAGCTTCTATGAGGAAGTCAGTAGGGGGCTGGACTTTGGTAAATCTGTTCATGTAATCAGAACAGGTACAGAGAAGGGCGACTAAACTAGTAATAGATCTCAAATCACTAGAATACAAAGATAGACTAACCTGGCTGAATATGTTTTCACTGGAGAAACGGAGGCTGAGAGGTGATATGATTAGTATGTTCACATACAGGATTGGTAATCATAAAGAACTGGGAGATGTCTGTCTCTAACAGGCCTATACTTAGGACACGCGGGCATGTACTGAGGATCGAGGAAAATAAATTCCGTACTGAATTAAGAAGAGGATTCTTCACCATTAGAGCAGTAATATTCTGGAACTCATTGCCGGTGGGGTGGTTACAGCAACTACTGTTAATGAATTTAAAGCAAAACTTAATACATTTGTGACCACTAAGGGAATCCTATACATATGACTTATTCAAATCAGTAGTTACAAGTGAGATAGGTTGAACTCGATGGACTAACGTCTTTTTTCAGCCTTAATGACTATATTACTACAGTATGTTACATTGTCACTCTGGACCAGGTCATGATGGTTTGGTGTATTGGCATCTTTTTGACTGCTGCAGGTATCTACTGGTAGCTGCAGGTTCTAAAATAAGGCCATCAGATCAAGGGCCAGATATAAGCCTTGGAGAGTGATAAAGTGGATATTGATAAACTACCAACCAATCAGTTCCTAGCTGTCATTTTTCAAACTCAACCTGTGACATGGCAGGTAGCAGTTGACTGGCTGATATATTACCACTCTTCAAGGCTTTGTATATCTCTCTTCAATTGTTTGTTGGATTATGAGGAACTAGGTGGCCCATGTGAAAATATCACATGCAAATAAAATACGATTCATTTTATAACAAGGTTGGTGGTTTGTAGTAGGATTAAAGAAGAACCTTTACCTCCTAAAATGGGCCACAATGGCGTGTAAAGAAATGTTTTCCCAGAACCTCCTGGTCCGTCAATGAAGTAACAATTGGGAAGTGTGGGGTACATTTATTAAGCAGCAATCAGGGTAATATGTGCTATCCCCATGCGTTATGGCAGAGGACAGTGCTTATCCTGATCTATGACACCCGTGATGTGGGATTAACGGGCGGCGCTACGGGGGAGGAGGCATAGCGCAGCTACAATATTTTAAATAGAGCGACTTGGTCTTACCTGATGTATCATCAGGCGCTGCGGGTCTTCGTTCCTTATGGGACCCTGACGCTGTTCGCCAGCTATTTCTCTCATTGTGCTTCTCCAACCTTCTAATGCTCTGTGCCGCTTACTGGCCTCTGGCCGTTTTCAAATTAAAACCACCTGGTATCCAGCATCATCCATTTCCTAGCATCCCATGCAAATATTTCCCAGAACATGCGCAGTTTTAATTTGAAGATCCCGGAGACCAGCAAGTGTCAAAGAGCGTTAGAAGGTTGGAGACCCAGCTGACATCCGTTATGGGAGGACGCGTATCCCCTACAGGGCAGGATAACGCACTCTCATAACGGATGTCATAATAATAATAACACATGCTGCCAATAACCGGACCCACGATAACATGGTGAAGCGGGTCCTGTCCCTTAAGGAACGATAAAGACCTCATGAGAAATCTACCCCTGTATTCCTTACAGAATGTAAGACCTCATCCTATTGCTTTCTGTTTTTAGCTTAGTCTATTGTAAGTGTTTATCTTCCACGTTGTAAAACTCTTTTGTCTGTTATACCACAACATGTTCTGGTAAATGGAAGTGGTCACACGTGCCATGCTGTATAAAGATGTGTTGCAATTCTTGTAGGATTCCTGGGGTTGGTGATGTCTTCGAAAATCTTCAGATTTCAAGATTCAGATCTCAAAATGTTTCCCACAACTCAGATATATTGGCAGGGGAACAGAATATGCAGATGATGGCGAAAAGCTTTTTTAACTTTGATTATTAAACAAACAATGCAATGTGCAATTATAAATGAACAATTCAGAAGCAGAGAACTTAATCTTTAAAATGGTACCTCATATATCGATTTTGGTTAAGTATGAAGGGAGAAAGAGGGATCGTCACCAAAAATCACCTTCTAGAAATAATATATATGATACTATCGCAAAACTAGCAAAAAGCATCTCATTTATACTGATGACTTGCAGTCTCATAGTTAACAACTTTTTTTATGTGTTATTTTGGTTAGGAATTAAAATAGTGAGATGATTAGTAACTTTGCTATTTAAAGATTTTGCACTTGATATTTGCAGAATGTCCTGTAAGTGTGAACTTTCCTGAAGGCTGTGCATCTTGTGATATCACGAGTACAAAATACTAGCATCTAAATAAAGTTTTGACATACAGGATTAATGATACAAACACAATTGTCAACAGATCCCACAGGGGGATGACATGTAGATCCATGAATACCCTAATGTAGCCCTATGGGGGAAAACATTTTTATCTTGCCCGCTGGAGTTTAAGAGCTGGCATTTTGCTGTGTCTCAGCAAAGGGTCATATTCCAAGTACATTACTTAAGTGCTATTTCATGTGGCTGATGGCTCATTTTTTTCCTGGCTCAGCTTGCCTCTGTGCCATCTCATTTACAGTATCAGTGGACAGTGTAGTCCTGCAGTCCCTTTATAGTAGCCGTAATGACTCTGAGAGGAATGTCCGCAGGGTATCTCAGGTAAAAATACAAACACACAAATACATTCACAAACACTGCTTGCAGAAACTCATGCAATAACAACACGCATTAACTAGCTGACAAACAGTTCTTTGCTAAATATATTTTTTATTTAGTCTACTTCAGTGATTTTCAACCTTTTTACCTTGCGGCACACTAAATATAATTTAAAATTGCCAAGGCAGATCCCCACAGGGCAAAACACATTGGTCCCCACAGGAAAACATTGGCCCCCATATAAAAAAACAATATCACTGGTCCCCACAGGTAACAAAAATAAAATATATTGGCCCTTTACATGAAAACAAGAGACCAGTAAATAACAGTGGAACTGGTGGTGGCTGTATACTGGATTGGCCATCTCTAGATCTGGGGGCACACTTGAGAACAGCTCGAGGCACAATAGTGTGCAACGGCACAGTGGTTGAAAAACACTGGTTTACTTGTTCGGCTGCAATTACAATTCATTAGGGCAGAGAATTCACTAATGGAGCCTGCACAAGAGTGACTTCAGGGCATCTTCTAGAAAATTTCGAAAATGCCCTGAAATCGCTTTGTGTGTAGGGGCCCCTCCCAGTTACATAGTTACATAGTAGGTAAGGTTGAATAAAGACTTTCGTCCATCAAGTTCAACCAAGTTAAGCTAATTCTCCCTAGATATCCTCATATTTAGTTGTTACATTTGCTTCCCTGATTTATTGTGAGTAGCCCTGGATATTTTTAGCCAATAAGTGTTCGTCCAACCTTGACTTGAACTAATTTATTGTTGATGCCGACACACCTCCTTTGGCAGAGAGTTCCAAAGTTTGATTGCTCTGACTGTAAAAAATGTCCTTCTTCCAGCTGTATGAAATCTTTTTTCATCTAATCTATGCTCATGGTCCCTGGTCCTAGTCTCATTTCTTGTAGTAAATAGGGTCTGTGCCAATTCCTTATATTGTCCCCTGATGTATTTAAACATGGTAATCATGTCTCCCCTTAGTCTACGCTTTTCTAATGTAAATAGCCCCAGTTTCGATAGTCTCTCCTCGTAGGGTAGGAATTCCATTCTTCTTATAAGCTTTGTTGCCCTTGTTTGGATTTTTTCGATTTCTGCGATATCTTTTTTATAGTGCGGTACCCAGAACTGCACTCCGTATTCAAGGTGAGGCCTGACCAAGGATTTATATAGTGGCATTATCACTTTTGAGTCTCGTGATTCCATGCCTCTTTTAATGCATGCAAGCATTTTGTTTGCCTTCTTCATTGCTTCGTTACATTGGGCACTACATCCCAGGTTATTATCTATAAGGACCCCTAAATCTTTTTCAAGTGCAGACTGACCTAGTACTATCCCGTTTAACTTATAGTTAGCACCAAGGTTGTGTCTCCCTAGGTGCATGACCTTACATTTGTCCACATTGAACTTCATTTTCCATTTTTTTGCCCATTTCTCCAGAGATGCGAGATCACTTTGAAGTGATGTGACATCGTCCTCTGATTTAATGACTTTACTTAATTTTGTATCATCTGCAAAGGTGGCTATATTACTGAGCAATCCCACCCCTATATCATTCATAAAAATGTTAAACAATATGGGTCCCAAGACTGAACCTTGAGGCACTCCACTTAGTAACCGTAGTGTCTCTGATAGTGTTCCATTTACCACTACTCTCTGCTCCCTGTTGCACAGCCAGTTTCCTACCCATCTGCATATGTTTTCCCCCAGTCCCATGTCCCTCATTTTAGCAGTTAACCTATTGTGTGGTACCGTGTCAAAGGCTTTGGCAAAGTCTAGGTAAATCACATCCACAGCGTATCCTTCATCAAGGTTTCTGCTAACCACCTCATAGAAAGCTACCAGATTAGTTTGACATGAACGATTTTTTGTGAACCCATGCTGGTTCCTGCTAAGAATATGATGTATGTCCAAATATTCTAAGATACTGTCCCTTAAAAAACCTTCAAATTTTTTACCCACTATCGATGTTAAACTTATTGGTCTGTAATTTGCAGGGTCCTCCTTTTTACCTTTCTTGAATATTGGCACTACCTCTGCTATCCTCCAGTCCTTTGGAACTTTGCCTGTGGATAATGATTCATTAAAGATGAGATGCAGGGGGATTGCTAGTTCCTACCTTGTTTCCCTGAGTACCCTGGGATGGATCCCGTCAGGTCCTGGTGATTTATTTGTTTTGATAATGCTAAGCCTCTCAATTATATCCCCGTGCCTAAAATCCACAGTGAGATCTGTGTTTATTGACCCAAGCTTTGAAGGTATTAATTTAATAGTACCCCCTTCCTACTATCTTCAGTAACCTTATTTCCACTGCTGTCTGTTAGTGGGCCTATATTTGCTTTAGTTACCTGCTTGCTGTTTATATATTTAAAAAACTTTTTGGGATTGGATCTGCTTTACATAGCGATATGTGCGTTTGGCTGTTTTAATAACTTTTTTGCAAGTTCTATTTGACTCCTTATAGCTGGCGAACGTTGTTGTATTTAACTTATTTTTATAGAGTTTGAAGGTTCTGGTTTTATTATTTATAGCTGCCCTTACTTTTCTGTCCATCCAAGGCGGCTTTTTCTTGTTGTTTCTCCCTTTATTTACCTTAGAGATATACTTGGTTGTTAGTTGATCGAGTACATTTTTTAGCGTTTAGCGTTTAGTTCTGACACCCTAGGCTGCTGCCTTATCAGCCTATTGGTTAATCAGGCACTGGGCACCTGGAAAAAATAGAAGGGTCAGCACCTAAGTGTTGCCCCTCAAGAGCTTAATAATGAGCGAATCAAAATAAAAAAAGTATATATTTAATATTAAATTCATAGGACACTTCAAAATTGCATGTAATGTGCAAATCAACATGCATAAATATACAACATTGTATGTAAAACCGTGTAAATAAAATCAATAGTAACCAATGAGTTAGCTTTAAGACCAGATCTCACGTGGGGAGGTGGGCCCCAAATGGGATAATGGTGTGACTTGCACTGTCCACAGTGTGGTAGCCCCAACGATGATGGAGTCCAAATTTGTTCGCAGATAAAAGTCAGTCTGATCTGACTCATCTCTGTCCCGGAGATGGCCAAACAGGGGGCGGGTGCTGACGTCATGTGACGTCAACCGCCTGCCCAGTGCAGCCTTCGCCATGCCTTTGTTTACATGGGGACACCCAGGGTTTTTGTGGGCGCACCCACTGGTTTTTGTCCGCACACCCAGGAAATGCTGCGCGTCCCCATGCAATATTCGCTTGTCCGCCCACTGCTCCCCCCCCCTGTGAACGTTTCGGTGACTGTTGTTAAAGGCGGCCCTGCACATGCATACAATTGCACCATCGATCCCCACAGACAAAGATAGTTGTGGAATAGTTGTGCATGAGATCCTTTGAAACAAAATGACATCACATGTATTGTATTGTTCATTCCCACGGAACTCTTTCTATCCAGTTGAGTTGCAAGTGACCAATCACCTGTGGAGTCTGATGGAGTCATAGTCTTGGCAAATGCTGTTTATGTTATAAGGAGGTGAAGACAGCGTGACCTGTCAACCATTACAATAGTGAATGATGTATGTTGTCATAACATACTGCACTTATAATACATGACAACATACAGTAAGTGCTGCCAAACATGCACACACATATAAAGCAGTCTTATAAACAGATCCATTCTTCCAGTGCTCCCACATTCGTATAGCGCTGCAATCCTGCATTATTCCCAACTTGTGGAGTGATGGTTCTTAATGACTTTAGATAACAATTAAGTATTTTGCTGAAAGCAATATTCATTTAGGAGGAATCTGTATCTCAGCTTGTAATAAAACAGACCTGCAGGGCTTACAACTTGGGTGGCCCAGGACAGGCTCTAGTATGAAAGTCAGTTATGCAATCTCATAAGGGATCAACCCTCAATCTGAATCCAGTACTGTACTTGTAGATCTGAATGTTATATATACATAATAAGTAGCTTTACGGTTATCAGGTCTGCTGTCAAATTTCAGACTGAAATGAAGGGACACACCTGCTTGTCTAAACTTTAACGAACTTTTGGTCAGAAGCTCACTTATACAGGGCACACAGCACTCTTATACAGGGGACACAGCTCTCTTATACAGGGGACACAGCTCTCTTATACAGGGGATGCAGCTCTCTTATACAAAGGACACAGCTCTTGCATACAGGGCTCACACCTCTCTTATACAGGGGACGCAGCTCTCTTATACAGGGGATGCAGCTCTCTTATACAGGGGACACAGCTCTTTTATACAGGGGACACAGTTCTCTTATGCAGGGGATGCAGCTCTCTTATACATAGGACACAGCTCTTGTATACAGGGCTTACACCTCTCTTATACAGGGGATGCAGCTCTCTTATACAGGGGATGCAGCTCTCTTATACAGGGCACACAGCTCTCTTATACAGAGGACACAGCTCTCTTATACAGGGGATGCAGCTCTCTTATACAGTGAATGCAGCTCTCTTACACAGGGGACACAGCTCTTGTATACAGGGCTCGCACTGCAGCACTTCTCTTATACAGGGGACACAGCTCTGATACAGCTCTCTTATACAGGGGACACAGCTCTCTTATACAGGGGACACGGCTATCATGGCTCTTGTATACAGGGCTCGCACCTCTCTTATACAGGGGATACAGCTCTCTTATACAGGGGACACAGCTCTCTTATACACAGGACATAGCTCTCTTATACAGGGGATACAGCTCTCACACAGGTGATGCAGCTCTCTTTTACAGGGGACATAGCTCTCTTATACAGGGGACACAGCTCTCTCATACAGGTGATGCAGCTGTCTTATACAGGGCACACAGCACTCTTATACAGGGGACACGGCTATCACGGCTCTTATATACAGGGCTTGCACCTCTCTTATACAGGGGATACAGCTCTCTTATACAGGGGACGCAGCTCTCGTATACAGGGGACACAGCTCTCTTATACAGGGGACATAGCTCTCTTATACAGGGGACACAGCTCTCTCATACAGGTGATGCAGCTTTCTTTTACAGGGGACATAGCTCTCATACAGGAGACACAGCTCTCTCATACAGGTGATGCAGCTCTCTTATACAGGACACACATCACTCATACAGAGGGCTCATCTCTCTTATACAGGGGACACAACTCTCTTATACAGGTGATGCAGCTCTCTTATACCGGGCACACAGCACTCTTATACAGAGGGCTCATCTCTCTTATACAGGGGACATAGCTCTCTTTTACAGATAATATAGCCATCTTATACAGGGGACAGCTCTCTTATACAGGGCACAGCTCTCTTATACAGGAGATGCAGCTCTCTTATGCAGGGCACCTGCGCTATAATCAGGCGAACAATGCGAGGGTATGCTTTACACCAATTGGGGATTCATGGTGACAGATGTTAAAGCATAAAACCTCAAGTTGATCTTTGTATGTGTTGACCTAATGCATTTCGACATTTTTCCCATGTGGACCTTGTGTCTGTCGGCCCTGTTCACCGTAGAACCAGTCACTGTTGATCCTTTGATCCACACCCATTAGTTATTATGGTCTCATGCAGGAGATAGGGGAAAATGGATCAATGCTTCTAAAGAGGGGAGAAAGTGCTGAGGTTGCACATAGCAACCAATTTCTAGGTAGCATTTATAATATCAGTCCTATAAATAGAAAATAGAAATCTTAATGGTTGCTATGAACAACTTCTCCACGCATACATTAGAATCAGAATCAGAACATCTTGTAATAGTGACCAAATGCTGACCCGCACAGAGATGCCTATACGTCTGTCAGTAGCTATGTGTACTGTAGGTGCCTGAGGGCTTGTGTCAATACACACCATTAATAAAGATGGATGGCACTACTAGCATCTAGCAATGTCTGGAAGCTTCAGCTTATAGGTGCAATCCTCATTGAACATCAGTTGGGCACTCATAGCCCTTTCACATCACAAAAACCGGGTCAGACCCGGGGTCGCAATCTTGGGTCCGACCCGGGTCCGGCGCTTTCACATTAAACCCAGTTTGCCCATTATATGGAAGACCACCTGGGTTTAACCCTTCTTATAACCTGGGTCGAAATGCGGGTTTGATCGACCCGGGATTTAAGCTGTGGTGATTTCACACCGCAACTCAACCCTGGTCCATACATCCCAAACCAGGCAATAAACCGGGGCTGATGCGTAATATGAAAGGCGTACCTCCCAACTTTCAAGGGGTGAGAATCGGGACACCCACGCACCTTCCCAAAAGGGGCGTGGCCTCGTGAAAAGAGCGTGGCTTCATGGAAATGTCTGTGGGCTCGAAACCACACCCCCTGTTTCACCACTGAGAGCCCCTGGCCATGCCCCCTGTCCCTCTGTCTACTGTGAATAGACACTGTGAGCATGAACACTGCTACTATTCACTGCTGTAATGGAGGGGACTCTCAACTGCCCCACCCCCCTGCCATGTGCCATGTAAGGCAACAGGTGGGACATGGGATATTCACCAATTCACATTCGGCACCCAGACACACCCATACCCTCATTCACTAATAACACCCCTCCAGCACCCAGGGCCGGTGAAAGGTTTTTTAGCACCCAAGGCAAAGTTTTAGCTTACTGCTCTCACCGCCACCCACACACAAATACCTATTCAGAGCCCCAGGTTAAAGTGTGGAGGTGGCGTCTTAGAAGTTCAACACCTGCCGTTTGTATTAAGTTCAACAAGAACGCCTTTCAGAGTCATCCTTCATTTTTGTGAGTCAGATTCAGGGGCGCCCCACAGTTTATGAAGTCCCTAGGCACAGTGGCATAACAAAGGGTGCAGGGGATGCAGCTGCTATTGTGTCTAGTGGCTTGGGGGGTGGGGGTCAAGGCAATCCTACTGCACCCTCTACAATGTGCTTACTGGGTGGGAGCGAGGGGGGAGGTGAAGTCCAGGAAACTGGATTCTTGGACAAGAGACGGCTTCACCTACCTACTGACAGTAAATAAACTGGCACAGGCTTCAGCCTGCTTTATGGTACATAAAACGGATGTAGGTTATCAAGGCACCCACTTCAGAGCTGGAGCCGTGGGCACCGCCTTCTTTGTCTTCTATATTTACAACCTTGTGTGGAGCTGAATTTTAGTACAACCGGGACCAATTATTAAATGTGAAAACTACACATTTTATATTAATGGTATATACAGGGCTGTTTCTTGACAATTTGGCTCCTAGTGCGAACAGTTAATTTGGCACTGCAAAAAAATGGTTTGGCCTAGCAAGAAAAAAAAAATGACCTTACCCCCCACTTTTGCAATCTGCATGTCCAAACCTTTGTTACCAAAGGGATGGTTGCTGTCCCCCCAGGCTTAAGCTGGCTGGCTGAAGGCCTCACAGTGACATATAAATATGAAGGCCCACACAGTAACCCAGTAGGCCGCACAGATCAACCATAATGCCTATTACACATTATGCCACACACTGTAATGTCCATTACATATTATGCCACACCATAATGCCCATCACACATTATACCACACACCATAATGCCCGTGACACATTATAGCAAATGCTGTAATGCCCATAACACATTATACTACATGCTGCAAAGCCTGTTACACATTATTCTGCATGCTGTAATGCCAATAACACATTATTCCGCATGCCGTACTGCCATTACACATTATACAGCAAGCTGTGATGCCTACTACACATAAGGCCATACGATGTACTGTAATGTCCATTATATATAAGGCCACACAATATAATGCGCTTTACACCTTTTGACTTACATTGTGATGCCCATTACACATTGTGTCAAACACATTGCGAAAGGGGTTTCATGCTCATTGCTAAGGTGGTTTAATGCTCATTGCCAAGGAGGAATGCACGCTCTTTGCCTCAGGGGAGTTAAATGCTCATTGCCACAGGGGAGTTAAATGCTCATTACCAAGGGGGATTACATGCTTGTTGCTAAGGGGGAGTGAAATGCTCATTGGCAAGGGAAAGTAAATGCTAATTGCCATGGGGGGAGTGAACTGCTGCCATTCACGATAAAGAGGACAGCCACCAGCCGGGCAGAATGGAAAGTGGTGACAGCCGAGCAGAGAACGGTGAGCTGGCCAGCTGTATTCAGACTCAGAGCAGATGCGCAGCTATTTTGAAATTGCCAATCGGAGCTTGCAGTCCTGCAGCCAAACAGGAGCGACAGTGGTGGCTCCAGATTGGCTGCCAGACCACAAGCTTTCATTGGCTCCCAAGCCAGCGCAAAATAGCTGCGGACCTGATCTGATTCTAAATATAGCCAGGCAGCCCACCTCTCTCTGCCCGGCTGTCGCTGCTTTTTTGGAGGATGATATGACCTGTCCTCCAGTGGCAATAGCAACAGCGGGATGCGCCCTGTGGAGTTGTATGGCTGGTCCCCCTATAAAAATGTCCTTGGGTATATAGGTCTTTTTATGAAATGTAAAAGCTATTGATTACATTTTCTGTCTGATTTCATGTCAGGTTCTGATTCTGTGGTTGTAGTTGAGCAAAAAAAAAAATCAAGTAACTCTGCACCTGGGTGGGTCATAAATACTGGCTGTTTTTATATGCAACCCAAAAATGCTGGACATCTTTATTCAGGTGGCGCCACAAAATAGAGAGTGTTTGTCCGGCAGAGAGATATGGCATAATAATAATAAAATAGGTTGCCTACCTTCCCGGAAAGCTCTCCGGCTCCTGTGACTCCCCCCCCCCCCCTCGGCGGGGGTTTCCATGGGTCAAATGATGCGAATAGCATAATTTAGCCCCGCCCACTGCAGTGCAATGCCTAAAATAACGGCATTATTCGGTGGGGGGTGGGGCCACAAGGACGCAATTACCATACCTCCCAACATGACCCTCTCCAGGAGGGACACAAAGCTCTGTTTCTGGACTTCTCTCTTAATTTATGATTGTCATTACCTGTTTAAAACAGGTTCATTGATAAGAAAGGTGTTTCACCACAGGTGATGGCAATCATAAATTAAGAGAAAAGTCCAGAAACAGAGCATTGTGTCCCTCGTGGAGAGGGTCATGTTGGGAGATATGCAATAACACTGGTCACGCCCCCAACAAGATGTTCCTTCGGTGGCCCTGCCCCTTTTCATCCCGTCAGCGCCTCCTCGCTACACTGAACTGTCTGTCCTCTCACGTAGAAGGCAGACAGAAAGTAGGCAACCCTGCCATAGATCCAGTTACATCTCACAGGCGGGGTCACCCTCAAACAAGGTGTAAAGATCATACTTTGTAAAGCTGACCGGACCCCACATTCTAACTTTCATTGTGATAATTTAATGGAAGTTCTTGTACATTGAGAAAGCAAAATAACACCGCTCCTTATCATATTATTTAATGCAAATGCCTTGTAGAGCAAGATCAAAAATTAAGATCTAAATGCTAACTAATTTACACAGCCTTCTATTTCTGAGACGAATAGTGTATATTAAACCACCTTGGTGGAAAAATATAGACAGGCACTTAGGGATAGTTGGTTTGGTTAGCTGCTCACACCTAGGGGCGGTCAGACCCCAAAAAACTAGTACAAGAATAAGAAAACAAAGGGTGGTGGAGCGCTACCTAAAAATAGGTTTGACCAATTGGGTATTACAAATAAAATTCTTTTATTCTAGCGCATATAACAATAACAATGTTTTTAAAAAAACAGTTGCATATGATAATATTAAAACATGGTATACACCCCGATTAGGTTTGCATGGATATTTGAACATAAATGCATATGGCACAGAATATCTCACTTGTTCCTATTGGTACTCTCCCGATTTGAGGAATCACTGTCTCCCACGTTAGTACTTGTAAGAACTGGAATGGCGGGTGTCCATAGACCTGACTGAAAGCTTTCAAACCTGATCCCGTTTGAAGTGGATGTATAGGTTCAGTCCTTATTGAAGGAAGGCTCCAGTGAGTAGCAGGTGGTGGTGTCCCTTCTGATGTCCAGTGTAAAGATATCCAACAAGTAGGAGTTCTGGGAGAGTTGGTTCAAGTTGAGAAACTTCTTATTTGTAATCCAAATAGTCAGGGTGTACCGCTTGGGCTGACGCGTTTCGTCGTCCACATACAACTTTTTTCATGCCTTTGAAAAAGTTGCATGTGGACGACGAAACGCGTCAGCCCAAGCGGTATACCCTGACTATTTGGATTACAAATAAGAAGTTTCTCAACTTGGACCAACTCTCCCTCTCCCAGAACTCCTACTTGTTGGCTATCTTTACACTGGACATCAGAAGGGACACCACCACCTGCTACTCACTGGAGCCTTCCTTCAATAAGGACTGAACCTATACATCCACTTCAAACGGGATCAGGTTTGAAAGCTTCCAGTCAGGTCTATGGACACCCGCCATTCCAGTTCTTACAAGTACTAAAGTGGGAGACAGTGATTCCTCAAATCGGGAGAGTACCTATAGGAACAAGTGAGATATTCTGTGCCATATGCATTTATGTTCAAATATCCATGCAATCCTAATCGGGGTGTATACCATGTTTTAATATTATCATATGCAACTGTTTTTTTAAAAACATTCTTATTGTTATATTCACTAGAATAAAATAATTTTATTTGTAATACCCAATTGGTCAAACCTATTTTTATGTAGCGCTCCACCACCCTTTGCTTTCTTAGCCTTCTATTTCTATTATACATTATTGATAGTTAATGACAATATTAATTAATCCTTTATATGTAAAGTTTATTCTTCTGTCAGTTATCAGCAATAACGCCAGAGGAGCAGAATAATATACAGTCTGTTTGTGTTCTGTAATAATAGTTCATGAAAAATAAAACTTTATTTATAAAGGTCACTGATAACAAAATAGTTCATTGTTACTTCAAATCCCTGTAGCGAATAAAAGGATGAATGTCACCGCTGTTTGTACTTGTTTGCAGACTTCATTTATCACTATTAATCTATTTTGATCAGGTGTGGGTCATGAACTGACCTCATTAGCTTGGCTTTGGAAGCCATATAGACAGATTGATTCTGCTCAACTGCATACCAAATGCCTTGTTCCAAGGCCACAGACGTTTCTGATGGAACGCTGGTTTCTGCAAACCCCATTTTACATTGTAGAAAAACTTATGTATAATATAATATAATATAATATAATAATTATTTCATTAGAAAAAATAAAAACATTTTTTTACGTAAAAAGCCTTATTTTGAGATCTACTTCCGGAGATTCCGGTAAGGATGTTGGCTAGATCACCAAAGACAATAATTAGAGTTGTGGGTGAGTTATGTTTTCCTTTCTTGTGAGAACACTTTATACAATTAACTTTAGGACAATTGTGCAAATAGGCTCCAAAATAGGGAAGGTCGTTCTTAGTTGAATTACTGTATATGATATTTGTCCTCATGGAGATATTCTGTTTGTATTCTTTATAATATAAACATCTCCATCATCAAAAAATGTAACATTTGTTGAAATTGATACCCCTTTCACACTGCAGCTCTTAATCGGTATATTGCCATTTTTTTAGCCTTTTAAAACGTTTAGAGCTGCAGTGTGAAAGCGCCAGTCTGCATTTACCGGTTACAAATTACCGGTACTTGCAAACGGGTAAAAAGCAGAGCCCTACACGGTTCAGAGCCGTTTTTTTATGCAGTGTGAATGGCTATGAACCGGTATATGAGACTCAGGCAGCAGTGAGCACTGAGCTGGCTATCAGCGCAGTGAATATTTATTGAGTGGGAGCCACTAATTACAAATGCGTATATGTAATGAGTGGCTCATTAAATATGCACTGCGCTGTCTTATAGCTACTGTCTGTGCTGCTTTCACACTGCAAACCTGCTTGAGACCCGGTATTTATGTGCAGTGTGAAAGAGGTTTAAAACGGTAATATACTGGCTTTCACCTGCAATGTTTATTGGCTCAGACCCGTTTTAAATACCGTTTCAAAATACCGGGTCTTAAACTTTTAAGCAATGTGAAAGCAGTATGAAGGTCCATACACACTGGGTGACTACCCCGCGTGTATGGACAGCGAAGATAGGAAAGCCACTCAGTGCATACACAGCAGGTAGCGCTCATCACCGGGGCATACACACTGTGCGGCTTTGAGCTGAAAGCCGCTCAAACTGGGTGTTTTGAGCGACTTTCAGCTCAAAGTCGCCCAGTGTGTATGGGCCTAAAGCAGGGGTGTTCAAACTTTTAGCGACGAGGGCCAGATTTGGTGAAGTGTAAATGTGTGGGGGCCGACCATTCAGCCTGACATTCTTTGAATCATTAATCCCATCAGAATGGTCCCCCACTCTGCTCCATTCACTCTATGTCCCCCAGCCTGCCCCTTCACTGTATTTCCCCCAGCCTGCCCCCATTCACTGTATGTCCCCCAGCCTGCCCCTCCTTCACTGTATGTCCCCCATTCACTGTATGTTCCCCACTCTCAGGGGCGGATTGGCCCACCGGGAAACCGGGCCGTTTCCCGGTGGGCCGGCACATTTTGGATCAGAAGAGGCCGCCCGCCCTCCCTATCTGGGCCGCGGCCCGCTGTGCTGCTATTTTCGTGCTGGGCCGCGGCCGCAGCACTATGCCCTAATTCAAGATGGCCGCGGGCAGCCTCAGCTGCTCCCAACGTTAAAATGGCCGCGGGAGGGCTGGTGCGCATGCGCGAGCGCACACAGCTGCTCCCGCGGCCTGGAGCAAGTATGACAGCGCTGCCTGCCCACGTGATGCTCCCCAGCAGCAGCAGCGCGCAGGAATGTTTTGTGCGCTGGGCTGGGGAGCGGGGAGCGGGGACTCGGAGCCGGATCTGACAGGCAGCACCAGAAAAAGTCTGACTGAGGGGCACAGGTGGCAGGTAAAGTGCCATAAATAATAAGCATGGAGAGTGGTGTCCGCCCCGCCCCCCCCCCCCCCCCGCGTGTACCCACCTCCCCCCCCTCAAAAGGGTGAGGGGCATATGTATAATTGGCATCACGGTGTGTGGCATATGTATAATGGGCATCACAGTGTGGGGCATATGTATAATGGTCATCAAGGTGTGTGCCATATGTATAATGGGCATCACGCTGTGTGCCATATGTATAATGGGCATCACGGTGTGTGCCATATGTATAATGGGCATCAAGGTGTGTGGCATATGTATAATGGGCATCTAAGTGTGTGGTATATGTATAATGGGCATCAGGGTGTGCGGCATATGTATAATTGGCATCACGGTGTGCGCCATATGTATAATGGGCATCAAGGTGTGTGCCATATGTATAATGGGCATCACGCTGTGTGCCATATGTATAATGGGCATCACGCTGTGTGCCATATGTATAATGGGCATCACGGTGTGTGCCATATGTATAATGGGCATCAAGGTGTGTGGCATATGTATAATGGGCATCTAAGTGTGTGGTATATGTATAATGGGCATCAGGGTGTGCGGCATATGTATAATTGGCATCACGGTGTGCGCCATATGTATAATGGGCATCAAGGTGTGTGCCATATGTATAATGGGCATCACGCTGTGTGCCATATGTATAATGGGCATCACGGTGTGTGCCATATGTATAATGGGCATCACGGTGTGTGCCATATGTATAATGGGCATCACGGTGTGTGCCATATGTATAATGGGCATCAAGGTGTGTGGTATATATACAATGGGCATCAGGGTGTGCGGCAAATGTATAATTGGCATCACGGTGTGCGGCATATGTATAATTGGCATCACGGTGTGCGGCATATGTATAATGGGCATCACGGTGTGGGGCATATGTATAATGGGCATCAGGGTGTGTGGCATATGTATAATGGGGCATCACGGTGTGTGGCATATGTATAATGGGGCATCACGGTGTGTGGCATATGTATAATGGGGCATCACGGTGTGTGGCATATGTATAATGGGCATCACGGTGTGTGGCATATGTATAATGGACATCACGGTGTGTGGCATATGTATAATAGACATCACGGTGTGTGCCATATGTATAATGGACATCACGGTGTGTGCCATATGTATAATGAGCATCACGGTGTGCGGCATACGTGTAATGGGCATCAAGGTGTGCGGGATACGTATAATGGCATCACGGTGTGCGGTATATATATATATATATATAATGTCAGTAGGGTGTGCAGCATATGTATAATGGGCATCACAGTATGCGACATATGTATAATGGCATCAGGGTGTGCGGCATATGTATAATGGGCATACGGTGTGTGGCATATGTGTAATGGGCAATACGGTGTGTGGCATATGTATATTGGGCAACATCGTGTGTGGCATATGTATAATGTGCATCACAGTGTGTGGCATATGTATAATGTGCATCACTGTCTCCCCTCCCTGCATCATCCACCACTTGTTGACTCCCCTCCCTGCATCCCCTGCCACTCTGCATTCCCCCTCCTATCCTGCATCCTGTGCCACCATGCCCCCCTCACACTCTGCGTCCTGTGCCACCCTGTGTAAGTCCTCCCTCCCTTCGTTCTCAGCCACCCTGCATCTCCCCTCCCAGCATTGTACGCCACCCTCCGATCCCCCCCTCCCTCCCTCCCTGCATCCTCTTCCACCCTGCCACTCTACTATCACCCCTCGTCACCCCCTTCTCACTCTTCATTACTAACCCCTCTCACCCTGCACCAACCCCCTCTCACCCTGTGTCTTCTCATTACGTTGCATAATATGAACTTTAGCTGTTTTTTTGTTTACTCGGCGGCAAAAATTGGGCACGGCCGTGTTGAAATTGGCCACACCCCCATAATGATAGGCCACGCCCCCAGAAAAAAATTTGGGCGCGCCTCCGGCGCGCAACAACACATCCCCCCCGTTAGGGCTGCTTCAAAATATTTCCCGGGCTGGTTTTGATTCCCAATCCGCCCCTGCCCACTCTGCACCCATTCACTCGGTCCCCCAGCCTGTCCCCTCTTCTCTGAATGTCCATCACTGCCTCCATTCATTGTGTGTCCCCAAGCCTGACCCTCCTTCACTGTATTACTCCCATTCACTGTCTGACCCCCATTCACTATGTACCCCACTCTGTCCCCATTCACTGTATGTCCCCCAGCCTTCCCCTGCTTCCCCTTCTCTGAATGGCCATCACTGCCTCCATTCACTGTATGTCCCCCAGCCTGACCCTCCTTAACTTTATGTCCTCCACTCTGCCCCCTCCCTTCTCTGTATGTTTCCCAGCCCCTTGTGTGAGCCAGAGGACAGAGAGGCAAAGCAGGCACTGCAAGGACAGGAGATGCTTGGGCTCCCGCTGCCGCCCTCCTCCGCTCTGCATGTTACGGGAGCAAGCTTCCCCCTTGCTGCCCCCCTCCCCAAACACTGCTGTCACTGTGATTGTGGAGTAGGGTGATATACGATTGCAGCAGCAGGGGTAGTACACCAAACACATCTGACTGTGGCGGCCGGAACCTCCTCACTGCAACAGACCGCAAGGTAAAGGCGCCGGGGCACCAACTTTAGTGTCCTGTGCTGTGCTTCCCACATCTGATGCTCTGCCCGCTTCCAGCTGGAGGCTGCAGGCCACTTGAAATGACAGTCCAATTGGCCCCCGGGCCTGTTTTTGGACATGCCTGGCCTAAAGTCTAAGGATGGCAGAAAATAGATCAAAGTTTTGTTACAGATGGTAGATGGTTTTACCATCAATGGGAACATTTGAATGGTTAGATTCCTTGCCATCAAAGGCTGTCAGGTGGCAATTCTTTTCTTTTCACTGCCAGGTAAGCCTTGCCTCCTTCTCTGATTGGTCCACTGCATAACATTTCTCAAAGCAGGGAAACCATCAATAGGTGCAATCCATTGAGGATTCCTCATCACAAAATTGGGTTCATGCCATTGATGGTAACCACCAATAGCCCCATTGATTGTGACCATCGATGGTTAATGCATTGATGCTAACCTTACTAAAGAATGAATGTTCAAAAACATAATACATTGATAGAATTATTGGACAATCAATCAATGAACCTTAAAAAGTCAACTTTTGTTTGATTTAAGGTCGAAAAAGCTACTTGGCAAATAACGAAGAGCAAATGAATATAGTGTTTCATTTTAATATACCATACAGTATGTCAATGTTGTGTATTACTGTACTGAAAATCATACCATAATAACTTATAGGTTCAGGATTGCCATAAGAAATTGTGGGTCCCAGGACTGACAAAATAGGCAGGGGTGGATCTATTGGGGGGCACAGGGAAGCCAAGCCAAGAAGGACTGGACCTAGGGGGGTCAGGACAGGGAAGGCAGGATTAGGGGGGCACTGGGCAGGGCAGGCTGTACCTGGGGGCCACAGGGAAGTTTGGACCTTTGCAGGGTGATGCTCGGCATCCAATCCATTGAGGCATGCACCTTGATAGTAGGGGACCGCAAATCAGGAGCATCTGAAAGCTGCACTTCTCTGGTGGTTGGTGTCAAATTTGAAGCACCAACCGGTCAGTGACATCACTAACCTCCCACGGCACCCAATGCAGCAATCAGAGCGCATCACAGAAAAGGGGCGTGGCTTTGCTTGAGGAAGTGCTGTGGCTAGGGAGGCCAATCCCGGGCCATTTTTTCAATCCCGGGATTCGGGATTGAAAAACTGTCAATCCCGGGATTCCCGGGATCCCGGGATTGGCCTCATGATATGCCCAATAGTTGAAAAATTACCTCTAAGCATAGAGGAGATGCGGGGCAGGCCGGCGGCATGCGGCATTTGAGGCGGGCCGGGGAGGAGGCGGGTGACAATGTCTCCGGGCAGACGCTGTGGAGGAGGCGAGGTGACTGGAGAGCCGGGGAGGAGGCGGGTAACTTGGTGTCCGGGCGAATGCGGTGGCTTGTGAATCAATGTGTGGCTGCGCAGCGTGATGTGATCTCTCACATCACGCTGCGCAGCCACACAGCCTTGTTGCCAGGCAGCGCAGCGTGATGTTAGAGGTCACGCTGCGCAACCTTAGTGTTCAGACACCGCCGCGTCTGCCCGGAGTTAAAGTTAACAGCCTCCTCCCGCCCCGCTCAGCGGTACGCATAAGAACTTGGATCAAATGCGAATGCGCATTTGGATCCCGCAATCCCGGGATTGGAGCAGCCAATCCCGGGATTCAAATCCCGGCCAAATATGCCCTAAATCCCGGGATCCCGCCGATCCCGATCCCGGGATTGGCATCCCTAGCTGTGGCTGCAGTGCTGGCTTCTACACAGGGACATGAGTCAGGTGCTGCACTGAATGTTACAGCACATGGATCCTGACAATGAGCAGTTGCTGGCACTTTAGTGTTACCCCTCGATGGTTGAAACCTGGGTGCAGCTCTCACCCCCTCCTGGGTGCAACCCACACCCCCTGCAACCCCCATTTTGGCACCACTTCTGTTGTTGTCTCTCTATGGCTGGCTGCTAGTATACACACTGTTGCTGGGCCCCCTTTCTGTCCAGGCCCAGGACTGGAGTCCCAGTAGCCCCCATCTAATGGTGGTGCAGAATAGGATTATAATGAACCATTCAGGTGGACATTCTATTATTCTCTCTTACCATTTTATAAAAAGCTATTTGGTATTGTTTTAATTATTTCTCTTCTCTGGTTTGGAGGCAATTCTCATTGTTGTAGACAGGTCACACAGGTCGGAATTTGGGCCTCGTCCCTGATGGTGAGGTCTGCTCATGTGCGATTATGAGCCTGTGCAAACCACCACAGCAATCGCCTTTGTGACATGCAGGGGGCGTTCCAATGGGTTAGCCCAGCGCTTCATGGGCATGCCTACAAAAATGGTAAGCACGCCCATAGAAACACTGGGCGGGCACTTCAGAACGCAGACATTCCCCTGTCTGCTTGGGGTGGGCGGATGATGTCAAATGACATCAGCGCCCGCCCCCAATTTGGCCATCTCCGTGCAGTATAAAAGTAAGTCCAAGCTTACGTTTATCTGTGAGGAGAGGAAATACCATTCCATGGTGAGTAACCAGGTGAGTAACCAGGTGTGTAACCATGTGAGTAACCATGGCCCTTATTCTGATCGGTGCGGATATTCCCGAATTCTTACGGTGCGGTCCGCACGCCACGCTGTGCGGCAGCGTGCGGCCATCGTCCGTAGAAACGCCCACGTGTCCTCCGCATTCGGACGGACTCACTCTTTAAGAACAGGGCGTGTTTACGGACGACATACAAACCATGCGTGTGCGGTGGACACACTCAGATCCTGCACGGTATTACAGAGTATGCACGGTGATCCCGCATCCGAATGGATGGCAAGCGGGGCGTCCGCACGGAAGCGGTATATTTACGCAAAACTAGCCACTATTATGTCTATTCTGCAATACATCACATGACCCACTTATTCAATTACCTATCCTCATAAAAAAAAGTTTATTTGTAATTGGAATAAATTAAATGCCAATATATACTTAAAACCATGCCTAACACATCCATTGCACACATTAACCCTTACATCAATTCAAGTGCAATGGTTTGTATTTGTCCCTGTGTAAAATATTATAACCAATCTACACATATACTGTTTAATGTGCAAAGAAAACCAACAACTTCGAACTTGCATAAAATCTTTATTTAGTAAACTTTTAAACATTTAAATATAAAAAAACAAAAAAAATTACAGTAGCAAGTCCCTAAGGTCCTGCAGGTCTGCAATTAGCAGCTGCAAATGGTGGCCCATCCGCATGAGGGCCCCACGAACACCCTCATCTTCTTGTGTTGTGGCATCTGTGGGCATGTCAAAGGGGCAAAAATTAGTCATTATATTCATGCATACATTTCACATACTCCGACATAAATCGAAGAAATGCAAGGTGACATGTATGTATATATATTGATATATATATATATATATATATATATATGTAGAGAGATAGAGACACACATAGATAAATATATATGACACATACATATATACATACATGCAAACTTATTTAATTAATACTGTGTTTTTGTCCCTCTACCCTTTACTCTGCAGAAGACCTAACAGTCATAGTGTTTCTTCTGATTCACAACCCACCCATGACTAACCAATGACAAGCATGTCATGTCCTCCGTCAATAACAACTTGTCACAATCTCCTCAGTCTAAGTTCAGTGATGGTTCGTGGCATGGGAGTTATGCAAATGTCAGGAATGCACAGTACACATCCTCAAAATCATAATTCAGTCTAAACCAACCTACAATTCTGTGAGGGGAAAAAAACAATCTGAACCACAGGGGGTGTTTAGGTAGAGGAGGCTCCAGGGACACTGACAACTTGTGACTCCATTCTAAGGCAGGCCTGGCCATACTCCATTTATAGCATACATCATATAGTTTATAAATATCATTCACCTCAAACATATATTCAGCTATATGATGGGACAGAATCTACGCTTGCAGCAGGTGAATTTAATCCAAAAATGATAAAATGATAAACTCATCCCTTTACTCCAGGATCCTGTTTAACTACAACGGTTATGTGGCAGTCAAAATGGAGCTCCAAGCCATCCCACAAACCTGTGTAATTAAGATGTGTCCTGGATGAAAGGGATGCCTTGGACACCCCATCTAACCCGTACCTGTATCTGTAGCTACCCACTTTGTGTTATGTATTAATAGTATTGTAACAAAATTTATCCTCACCAGTGCTACATAACAAATACCAGTACAACTAATTGATGCATTATGTATACATACCGATCTGTTCTGCCTCCACCGCCTCACACGCCTCCTCCCCCTCTGAATCGGCCGACTCCTGGACAATCCTGGCCTCCTCAATAGGCTTGACCACCTCAGCCACCTCCTCCACATCCTCCTCCGCCACCAACATCTCCTCCACATCCTCCTCCGCCACCAACACCTCCTCCACATCCTCCACCACCACCTCCTCAGGCACCTCCTCCTCCTCCACCACCTCCTCCACCACTTGCTCCTCCTCCTCCTCCACAACATACTCCTCCTCCAACACCTCCTCCACCACTTGCTCCTCCTCCTCCTCCACAACATCCTCCTCCTCCACAACCACATCCTCCTCCTCCACCACCTCCTCCTGCACTTGCTACTCCTCCTCCACAACCACATCCTCCTCCTCCACCACCTCCGGCACCTCCTCATCAGCCTGTTGCATCTCCTCAGGCACCTCCTCCTCGGCCTGGGCTGCCTCGGCCTCTTCCCGTGCCTGTCGTGCTTGGGCTCGTGCTGTGTGGTAGAAAACAAACATCATTGTCAATGTAGGGTCATTGGGGCACATGTATTAAGCCATAACAAGAGATACATGGAAGGGTGATAATGATCGAAAACGATGCTTGAAAGTTGCTCCTTACTGTTAATGGACTCAAAAATCTGACATTTAAGTTATTATGTGATTGTTAGTAATTTGTTAAATCATTACAACCCTTGCATTTATCAATGGTTAACACATATTACATCAGGCACATTGTATGCATCAGAATCAATAATGCTATGTAATTACATATAAAAGGCACATGACTGCATGTTAACCAGGAAGAAGCACACATAACAGTCTAGGACTTTTAAACCCATGGACACCCACTTAACATTCTGCAATTTTTATTGTTTATATATGCTATGATGTAAGTGCGAAATTTCATAGCGAAAATACTCACAAACAGCTATTTCCCTCCTAATCTCCTGCAGTAGGTCAGGCTGGCGCCTGCGGAGGTCTGACCAGCGCCTCTCTAATTGGGCGATGCTCCTCCGCACCCGGGTGCGGGCGTAAATGCGGCGCCCTGCCGCAGCATAGGCTCGCCGCTTTTGCCCATTAGTGATAAAGGGCCCTGCACGGCCCAGCCTTGTCTCCATGACGGAGACCAGTGCCCGAAGCTCCGCAGGCGAAAATGGCTCTGCTCTGCGTGTCTCCGCCATGTTAGCACTGGCATCAATCAACCAATCATGTGCTGTAATTGGTTTATCACAGTTATTTGTGTTAATAACTTTATTGTTCATCTTTACATGAACAGCGTCTCTGCGCCAACACAAATGGCGAAAAATTCGCATGCCTTAAAAACGGTAGTGCTGATGTATGGCAATGAACAAATCTAATATATATAAAACACAGTGTGTATGCACTTTGCAAATCGAATAACGCATCGCACCGCCAAGCAACGCGTGCTATAGCTTGGCAACGCATAGCTGTACTTTGCATTACTTACTCTATGCATCTATGTGTATGCGTACATTTATGTTTAAAAGACACATACACATACGTGCAGGTATCCTGAGTCCACCATTATACACTAGCGCTGCCTGCCTGCCTGCCTCCTACTTGAAATGTCTAAACATGTTAATAAATTCAAATCACATATATATATATATATATATATATATATATCTGCAAACAAATCATACATCAACACAGAAAAAAATCACCAACACATAACAAACATACATGTGTTAAAAAGAGAATAAATCAATGTACTCACCAGACATCAGTGATAGTATCAACTACAATAATGAAGATATAACAAACACATAAGATCCCTTGCACAAGGAATAATTATGAGCACCTATATTGTACTTCCACCAAAACTAAGCACATATGATAAATATCTCCTATTTCTTTGACATTAGGAGGGCAGGCTGGCTAATTGTCGTTTTGTAAGACTGACAACTAACACACTGTACTTATTTGAAGGGGTGATTTTTACAATAATTGTTGTGTTCTGGTCAACTATATAAAATGTACCTGAAGAATCTTTGCACCACAGAGTCCCGCAGCTGGTATCCCCTCCGGCATTCAGGGGCGCGGGATGGGCGCACGGGCGGATCTTGCGGCTCAGATGGAACCTCCCACTCATCAAAGGGTATCTCACGCCGCACAGCAATGTTATGCAAAAATACACACAGGCCCACGATCCTCGACACCATTTCAGGCGCATACTGTAAGTCACCACCAGTGCGGTGGAGCACTCTAAATCGACCCTTTAAAAGGCCAATTGAGCGCTCCACCACTTGCCTGGTGGCAACATGCGCCCGATTGAATGCCTCCTGTGGGCCCGGTGCTGGGGAGCTGTACGGCGTAAGTAGCCAGGGCGTACATGGGTAACCGGAGTCACCCAGAACCCACGCATCACGGCCTTCCAGCTCTTGTAGTCTCTGCCAAATCCCGGTTTGTCGGATAACATGAGAGTCATGGGCACTTCCGGGAAACTTCGAGTTGAAGGCGAGAATTTCCATGGATGGGCCACATACCACCATCACGTTGAGTGAGTGGAACAATTTCCGGTTCCTATAGATCTTCTCACTTCGTGATGGAGGCACAAATGGTACATGGGTGCCATCCACAGCCCCTATCACATTAGGGAAGCCAGCAATTTGATGGAAGGCCTGCTGGCTTCTGCGAAGGGTCTCAGTGGCAAATGACATGGCCATGAAGTGCCCCTTGCGCCTAAACATGGCCGACGTCACACGCCTCAGGATTCGTCAGAAGGCCGGCTGAGATATTCCAGCAAGTACTGCCACTACTTGTTGGAATGATCCTGAGGCGCAGAAATGCAACACCGCCAGCAGCTGTGTGTGAGGCGGAATTGCTGTCGTGATCCCGTGAAGAGGTTCCAGATCACTCTCAATTAACGAGAGAAGATCCAGAATGACATGTGGCGGTAACCGGTACCTAGTAAGTACCTCATCATCGGGCATACCAAACAGAGTCACCCGTGTGCGATAGATTCTAGCACGTCCTGGCCTCCTTGGCCGACGAGTGGGGAGAGCCGCAAGTGCCCTTAGCCTCCTAGCCATGAAAGCCATCATTGCTTCAGCAACCTATCAATAAATGAACATAAATAATGATGCACCTATGCACATAATGGCCATAACCGACAACAAATATATTTGTAGGCTTCAATACGTACAATAGATGGCCGCCCAGTGAAGTCACGAATATCCACTTGACTCTATAATGATGTAACAATAATATGAACTCAATACACACCGTCCTAAACACACAGATGCTTACAACATCAAACTACTAAACACTACTTGAGTATCATAGGTGTCTGCATTTGTTGCCGACATCATGTACTACGAGACATTTCAACTATTGCTGGGACATGTTGTCCTGCAATAGATGGACACACACAGGTGTAACACCTGTGAGTGAAATAGTGAACATGTGACATGTTGCAATAATGGTACCAAGCCTTTGCTGGCCCAACAATCTGTAGTCAGTGAGCCAATGGTGCATACATTAATACACTTACATTGTTAATGGATATCATATCTACAAGGACCATGGAAGAGCTTACCTTAGACCCTGGACAACTACAGATCTGGAGACAAATGATTCTAGCAGCAATCCAGTATTTATAGGCCTCTCACATGTGTTGTCTATAACATTAGTGATGAGTATTGCATGACTTGTGGCCTGGATTTTCTAAGGGATTGGGTTAGTTTTAGATTTCAATCAAACTCAACAATACCACAGTAGTCATCCCAAATAGCATGTATATTGTGTGATACTCACAGGTGTATCAGAAGATTCTATGCAATGTTAGAATTGGTGACTGATATTTAATGTAGAAGTGACGCCAGGTTTTACACAATGGAATTTCCGCAACTATGGGCGTGGCGTATGCGGCGCGAAAAACCACGCAGTACGCAGGCGGCCGTTACGCTCGCGCACGGAACGCAGCTGCCGCTGATGTCCGCCAAACAGGATACACAAACAGTATATAAAGGTGTATTAGAATGTGACAAAGTTGCTGCTAACATGGCTGGATCGCAATCTGAGGTGGACCAGGAGTTGCAGCAACTGTTTTCCAGGATGGACTCCAGCACCTCCTATGTGCCACTGCACAGGCAGGCAGTGGGAAATGATGAGGCTGCTGGCCCATCAACAGCAGGGCAACCTGCAGCTGGCCCATCAACAGCAGGGCAACCTGCAGCTGGCCCATCAACAGCAGGGCAACCTGCAGCTGGCCCATCAACAGCAGGGCAACCTGCAGCTGGCCCATCAACAGCCTCAGCAGAATCATTTGGAACACAACCGGGGACTTCACAAGATAGTACCATGGGCAGCACTTCAAGTACAGCGAGACGTGCCCGTGGGCGTGGGCAAAAGAGGGCAACAGAGGAACCAAGTTCCAGAAATATGGCATATGAAGCACAGGAGCTTGCCATCCTGGTTCCGCGAGCACGTGATTGGATTGAGTGTCCACCGGATAGGCTGACACACACACGCAGATGGAAGATTTGGGAAGACATAACTGCAGAGATTAATGAAGTGGCGCCACAAGTTCGTGAGGCGGAGCACGTGAAGAAGAGGCAAGTTGTTTTGTGTTACATGTGCCCAGTAATAGACAAGTAATGTTTGAATTCATGCTTAGATGGATTTTGCTAATGGCCGGTGAGGTTGGTACGATACACAGACATGATTGACATGTCATTTAGTTGAGAGTTATAGTAGGGTGAGTGTGAATGTGTATTGTAAGGGTTGATATCATAGTTGAATGTAATGTTATGTTTTTGACATTAAGCACATGTCGTAATATGTGGCACATAGCAATGGCTGCAACAGCAAACATCTGGAGTGACATGTATTCATATGTCAACTTACATTGCAGGTGGCAGGACTTCAAAACCAGCCTGAAGAGGAAGATGACCAAGCGGTGGGAACACAGCCAGAGATCTGGGGCCGGGCCCATGCCATCACGCCTACAGTTCACCCCCCTGGAGTTGATGGCCGAGTGCTGTGTTGCAGTTGAGGAGGTCAGGGGGGTGAGCACCATGGATAGTGAGGCCCCAGCTGAAGTGTTTGCGTCTTTTGTGGAAGGTAAATATTTGTCATGGCATAAGATTGTGGAAGTAATTATCTTAGAATGTGTCCTAATTGTGTTTATCATTTTCAACAGACACCCCACCGTTTGGTGAAGAGTCTGCTCAGGAGGTGGAGGAGTCCGTGCCACCTGGCCCCAGTGGTAGGCCTGTGCAGCAGCAGGCATCGGTCCAAGCCGATTATGCCAGCTTGGCCCAGATGCTTGGAGACATTAACCAGCAGGGAGAGTTGGCATCAGAACGGATGCGTAGGACCGAGGAGATCATGGCGAGCTTGGCCAGCACCCAGCAGTCCATCGCTGGGAGCATGCAGGCCATGGCTGAGGCGCATCAGGCCATGGCTGCAAGTGTTCAGGTGCTGGCCGAGCAAGCCACGCGTCAAAATGATCTCCTCCTCCACCATAATGAGCTTATGGTGGAGCTAGTTGACAGCAATAGGGTCCTAATGTCATCCGTTTCTGGTGCATTACCACCAGCAACACTCCCTGCTGGCAGGAGGGGTAGACCATCCACCCCCTCACCAGCATCTGCTCCACCTGGGCCAGCATCTGTCCGTGGCCGAAGAGCTGCTGCACAGGCCAAGGAGCCTACCAAGGGCAAACGTGGCCGCAAATGAACTTGTGGCTGCATTAATCTCCACCGTTATGTGGTCCCAAATCTTTCATTGTGCTGTGTGTGTCAGCTTCTTGTGTCCAATCACGTGCTGAGGGTAACCAGATTAGCCCTTGCTTCATATGTCATTTTTGGTTCCCCTGTTGCCCTCTTTTGCCTGCCATTACTGTCTGCTGTACTTGAAGTGATGTTGCTAAGTCCCTTTGTGTTCCAAATGATTCTGCTGTGGTTATGAATGTGTACAATTATTTTTATTTTCTATTATAATTTATTTATGTACATTCCTGCCGTGTTTTTTTTTTTTTTTTTTTTTTTTTTTTATTGCTTCACAGTGTCAGTGTCTGTGAAATGTATTGAAATAAATGTCTTTATTTGCCCAAAATTGTGTGGTTTAATTAGTACATGTAGAATACACATGTGTATTGATAGTATTAATATTCAGTGATGTCCATTCTTAGCAGTTTCAAAGTGTGTGACAAGTACAGCATATGTGTGTGTTTAGTAAAGGTTCCTTGAAGCAGCAATGGTTTCAATTAAAGCACTGACAAGCGTGCCATTAGTGAGTAATGAGTAAAGGAGTCGATTGTATTGTGTTCAGCTGTTAATGCTTGTAGTCATTAGGCGTTCCGTTCGCCTACCGCAGGACCGAGTGGTTTCCGCAAAGCAATACTTGCCTTATGGACACCGCACATTTCTATCGGTCTTGTTCGCGTGCATTCGGCGTGCTATCCGAATGCACGCCCCCCAACATAAGTGTACTCCCCCGTGTCCGCCCATGTTTCCACCCAGTTTTGCCCACTTTGAAACTACGCCCATGTGTCATTCCGCATGACGCCCATAATACGCCCATATTTCCCGAGTGTTTGCGGTGCACAGTTTTGTACGGGATTAGCACGAACAGGTACGGAGTCAATGCTTTGCACATGCGCCTTGCGTTCCCCACGCATGCGCAGACGCCGGAAACACGCTATCCGAAAGAATGCGGGAAAGTACGCATCAATCAGAATAAGGGCCCATGTGAGTAACCATGTGAGTAACCAGGTGAGTAACCAGGTGAATAACCAGGTGAGTAACCAGGTGAGCAATCATGGAATGGTATTTCCTCTCTGCGGGAACATGTGAGAGGATGTGTAAGCGCACACATCCTCTCACATGGTAGCGTGAGGATTCAAGCGACGAGGTGGTGTGCGTTCGGTGGAGCAGCGTTATCTGCTCGCTAGGCAGCGGATGTGGGCAGGTCTGAATTATCCCCCTTTGTTCTTATATTATTTTTTCTGTTATTTTCCGTAGTGGATTTAATACTTATCTTTTATCCTGATCCAATTTAGGGCCTAATTCTTATTTGTAATTCATGTGGCTGTGATATCTTCAGACTCTTGCACATGTATAGAATTCTAGGTAAACAATTGTTAAGATAAAGGGGGGGGGGGGGTATGCAATCTGGGATCACATTAATGTCCCGCCTGCCGCTCGGCGCAAAGGGGGAATGGTTGTGAAAACGGCCGTGGATTGGCGATCTGCGACCAGGATCACGACAATCCACAGCTGTTATCACCAGAACGGGCCCGACAGCTTCTAAAGTTAGGCCCGTTCTGCCGTGATCCTGCGTCAATGCTGTCACTAAAGACAGCATTGAATAGGGAGCCGCCGCTATTTCCCACATCGGAAATAGCGGCGGCACATTGCATACCCCACTAAATATGAATTAAGCCCAGGAATTAAAACCATAGCTGCCTACCCTCCTGCATTCTACAGGAGACTCCCTGAAATAGCAACAATCTCCCTCTCTCCCTCATTAGTCTAACAATCTCCCTCATGTCACCTAGCCCACATTACACATTTTTTTGTGGTAAAAAGCAATGAGACCGATACATTTACATTGAATTACCAGTACCATTTCCCAGCATTTTACCAAGTATAGTATCTCTTACTAACTGCTTTGGGGCTCATCTACATCTGTATATAAGTCATTTAAAAAGATTCCTCTCGGATGTAGCAGTACACATCCACGCTTCTAGGTGCCACGTTCACAATCTCTTTTCACAATCTCTCCATATATGGAACTAGACACGCCCT
The DNA here is from genome assembly GCF_055691185.1 of Crinia signifera. Taxonomy (NCBI): domain Eukaryota; kingdom Metazoa; phylum Chordata; class Amphibia; order Anura; family Myobatrachidae; genus Crinia; species Crinia signifera. Next base: position 37,369,828 of record NC_139228.1, on the reverse strand, counting down.
TTGGAAGGAGCATGACACGCCCCCTCAATGGGGCCCTGCGCAAAATTCTACTACCAACTATAATCTCCCTGAAACTAGTTTTCAAAAGTAGATAAGTATGATTAAAACAAACAGCTTGTTAGAGCTCCCAAACGTTTATAAGAATAGCAGTGGCATAAATCAGATAGATAGTATATTCCAAATTACTGTATCATACCTCAAGCTCTTATTGTAGGGAGAACGGGACATGCCTCTCCAGAGGCACAGTCGCTCCCAAAAAAATGGGTGGTAATATGGGAGAATGGGCAAGACTACAGCTCCTGTGCTGCACCCCCATTCTCATAATTTTTGGGGGCATTGTCAGCACTCCCCGTGCTTCTGGGTGGCACCTGGCTCCCATCCCTGTACTGATGGATGCCGTGCGTATGTACACGGCATCTACTCTGTGATTACTACCCACCAATTCAAGGGAGCCAATTAAAAAAATTATCAAATGCCCCAACATGTGGAAAGATGTCCTGCACCATATTTCCACATGCTTCCATATGGTAAATGGCTGTCAGCACTCTGATTGGTGGATAACCTTAACCACCCACCAGTCAGCAGGCTGATAGCCCTTCAGTGTCTGGCTGTAGGTTGGAAAGCAGGTAGACAATGCTGCCTCACGATATGATTGTATGACCACCACCCGTCCATGCTCGAAGGCCACTAGAATTGAGGGGCCCAGTGTGCCTTTACATCATACTTTCCGGCTGCCCCATGCAGGGCAGGCGTCAGGGGGATCAAAGGGTACACCTGTACCAGGCCCCAAGCTTTTGAGGGGCCCCAAGGTTCTGAGGGGCTCAGGGGCCGTAAGCATGGCTGCAGCAGTGCAGTGCCTAGCAATGGTTTATAAAAGCACCTGCCTGGATTCCTGTAAGGGTAACTCCGGTATTAGTGAATATTACCTATATTTCTTCTGTAACAATAAAAAAAACACGTTCAATATGCAGTGTACTAAAAATGTTCTGCTCAAGGGGGTGGGGTATTTGGCCCCCCAGATATATCAGTGTACCGGGCCCCAAGTTTCTGTTGCCAGCACTGGCCCCAAGCCTCACAACAGGGAGCGGTGTTTGCGCCGTTGCAGTGGGTGTGGCTTCACAATGGGAAGGGGTGTGAACATGTGTTTGGGTCATTGTTTTCCTGCTCCCCACTATTCAATACCAGGTTACCAGCATTGTAAAGTAGGGGCGGGGCTATAATGATACAAGTCGCATCGTCGGCTTCTCCAGACTGTCCAGTTTTAAGGATGAGTGTGGGAGGGAAGGTGGGGAGGCAGGGACAGCTCCGGGAGATTTACCTACCCTTCCAGGAAGCAGGGAGTGGGACCCAACGTATAATCTCACTATTTTAAAGCAACAGGCATTTTTTACTTTCAACATTTCTCACCCCCATTTTTGGCAATGTTTAGCGTATACCTACTATCCCTAAACTGTATATGTCAAACGATCCTCATCTCCTGTATTCCCAACTTCACATCATGTGAAAAAAAGCAGCTGGTGGATAATAATGATTATATCAGTCTACACCTGCAGTCTATGTGCATAATCAAAAGGTGAAAAATATCAGCTTACTCATCGCTGAGGGTTATCGCCTGGTTAATATTTCCTTTGTGCTGGCAGATCGTAAATATTTGCTGAGCATGGTGGGCCGGCAGTGACATCACGTCAGGCATCTTCTAGCTTAAACATGTTGTTCGGAATCCTTGTTTCCTGATAGTCAATGAAGTGTAGCATTTGCTGATGTTAAGGAAAGCTATTTTCCTGATTGTTACGCATAGGCAGTTGTACTGCGTTAATTCCTATGGTTTTCTGAATAGGCAATAAACAAAGTAGCGAGTCCAGGTTCCGGCCCTTACCAATTTGGTGCCCTATGCCAGTGCCTTGCTGTGGTAGGGAAGGGTGGATAGTTGGAGACTTGCTCTGGCTACTGCAGCAGATTCTGCCCTGCTGTGGTTGGGAAGGTGGATAATTGGACACTTGCTCTGGCTACTGGATCAGCTTCTGCCCTTTTCTGGTTATGAAGGGTAGGTGGATAGTTAGTGACCTGCTCTGGCTTCCGCAGCAGCATCTGCCCTGTTGTGGTTCTGAAGGGAAGGTGGATAGTTAGAGACCTGCTCTGAATGCTGCAGCAGCTTCTGCCCTGCTGTGGTTGGGAAGGGAAGGTGGGTAGTTAGAGACCTGCTCTAACTGCTGCAGCAGCTTTTGCCCTGCTTTGGTTCGGTAGGTTGATAGTTGGAGACTTGCTCTGGCTGCTGCAGCAGATTTTGCCGTGCTGTGGTTGGTAAGGGAAGGTGGATAGTTAGAGACCTGCTCTGGCTTCTGCAGCAGCTTCTGCCCTGCCGTGGTTGGGTAGGTGGATAGTTGGAGACTTGCTCTGGCTGTTGCAGCAGCATCTGCCCTGCTGTGGTTGGGAAGGGAAGGTGGATAGTTAGAGACCTGCTTCAGCAGCTTTTGCCATGCTGTAGTTGGGAAGGGAAGGTGAATAGTTGGAGACTTGCTGTGTCTGCTGCTGCAGCTTTTGCCCTGCAGTGGTTGGGAAGGGTAGGTGAATAGTTGGAGACTTGCTGTGCCTGCTGCAGCAGCTTTTGCCCTGCTGTAGTTGGGAAGGGAAGGTGGATAGTTGGAGACTTGCTCTGGCTGCTGCAGCAGCTTTTGCCATGCTGTAGTTGGGAAGGGAAGGTGGATAGTTGGAGACTTGCTCTGGCTGCTGCAGCAGCTTTTGCCCTGCTGTAGTTGGGAAGGGAAGGTGAATAGTTGGAGACTTGCTGTGCCTGCTGCAGCAGCTTTTGCCCTGCTGTAGTTGAGAAGGGAAAATGAATAGTTGGAGACTTCAGGTCCGGCACCACCACTAGGCAAATCTAGGCATTTGCCTAGGGCGCTGGCCACTGGAGGGCGGTATTTCGCCCCCCCACTTGCCACCCGGGTACCTGTCCTGTGGCGTATATGTGCGTAAAAGCTGGCGGCGGCGGTAGCGGGGGGTCCCTGCAGTCAATAAGAAATAACGAGCGCTATCCGCCGGGCTATGTGGAAGCGCTTCTGTTTTGGAAACACCCTGCGGCCAGTGTTTCCAAAACAGAAGCGCTTCCGCATAGCCCGGCGTATAGCGCTCGTTATTTTTTATTGACTGCAGGGACCCCCCGCCGCCGCCGCCAGCTTTACAGCACCGCAGGACAGGTACCCGGGCGGCAGACACCGGGGCGCCCCAATCCCGACTTGCCTGGGGCGCTCTGGTGCCTTGCACCGGCCCTGGGAGACTTGCTGTGCCTGCTGCAGCAGTTTCTGCCCTGCTGTGGTTGGTAAGGGAAGGTGATAGTTGGAGACTTCCTCTGGCTGCTGCAGCAGTTTCTGCCCTGCTGTAGTTGGGAAGGGAAGGTGGAACAAACATTGCATAGGCATCCATCAGATGGGCCTTAAGACTAGTACATAAATAAATAATCAATGGGAAGACACTGATGCTGCTTTCCCACTGCAGACCAGTTTAAAGTACTGGTAATCTTAAATGGTATTTAAAACGGTATTAGCATTCCCACTGCAGCAGATTACCGTTTTAAATACCATTTACAGTAAGTACCATTCCCATTGCAGTGAAACCCCCCCCCAGTGTAAAGAGTGCCTAATCCCTCCCCCCCCCAAGTGTAAAGAGTGCCTAACCCCCCCCCCCCCCGTACCTGCCCTGTGCCCCCACCTCCCCTGCCCTTGTACTTACCTGCACGGGGTGCAGGGCAGTGGGGAGGCAGCGGAGGTCCATGCGGGGTCCAGGCAGTCCCAGTGCCTGATGAGAACTAGTATTTCTCACTTTGCGCATATGTAATGAGTGCACGTGCATAATAATGAGCTGCTCATTACATATGCATGTATGTAATGAGTGGCTCATTATTATGCACGTGCACTCATTACACATGCACAAAGTGAGAACTACTAGTTCTCATCAGGCACTGGGACTGCCTGGAGGCTAAATAACGTTTAAGAGGCATTCCCACTGCCTCTTAAATGTTATTTTAACGTGTAGGACTCTGCTTTAAAAACGGGTTGAAATACCATTTAACTTTAAACGGTATTTCAACTCTGGCACTTTCCCACTGCAGCCTTAAAACGGTAAATTGCGCTGCAAATCTGCAATTTACCGTTTTTTAGCTGCAGTGGGAAAGGGGCATGAGATGTCATCAATATGCACTGAGAAGACATCACCATCTATTTGCAGAAGATGCCTAAATATCATATCTGTTAAAAATATGGAGACTACAAATTATAACAAATACATATTGATAGATGCAAAGGCACCACTGGAACCCAAAACTGCACCCAAGGTCTGTTCCCAAGGTGTGCTAGTAAAATGTGTCCTAAAAGAAAAATAAATGAATATATACAGTAGAACAAATTCAGGAAGTTTCAACAGAAATCCCAGTGTTCTGCATATACCACCAAGTCCAAATGCTTACAATTCTGCATCATTTGAGATTATAATGCTTGCTGTGATATACAGTATATAAGAAAATAAACTGTTAATAAATAAATAAATAGCTAGTAAAGCTGGGTACACATATGTACAATCGTCGGGCCGTTCTTCCGATCTGCGGACGAACGCCCGTTCGATTGTATATATGTGTACGCTGTCCCGATCCCTTCGTTGCGATCGATAAACGGCCAAAAACGCTCTTGGCCGTCCACGGTCGGTCGGTCGCAGGTTCTTTGCTGCTTAATATTCTTCCGACAGGACGGCTCCATATCGAAAGAAAAGTGACATGTGTACGCACGTTCGATCGATATGCAGCCCGTTCCTGCGATCATTCCTCCCAAAAGCAGCACGCCCATGTGGGTGTTGACTAGCTGCGTCATCCCTCCATCAGCGCAGCATGTAAACAACAGGAAGTCTTCTCCCCCGTACTTTCCGCGCCATGCTGTTAAAGAATATTCGTTGTGTGTGCATTCCTTTTGAAATAAATAATCGTTGTGTGTGCATTCCTGACAGATATAGTTATAGAAGATAGATAGATAGATAGATAGATAGATAGATAGATAGATAGATATGTGATGTTCATTGTTCTGCATAAACACTTAACATTTATTAAGAAATACTGACAAAAAATACTGTGAACACTTTGTTTATTTGGGTGGTCGGACCTGAACAGAGTATCACATACAGGTGCTTGCGTGAAGGTGTAGCAGGAACGCCCACCCACCCAAAAAACATAAAAACACATTTGAACATGGTGGTGTATGTAGTGGAAAGCGGTCCCACGGCAGCAACGCATCACATGGGAACATCCCGGCCTGCTCACATGTGATGCATTGCTGCCGTGGGACCGCTTGCCATGACATAAGTGCCACGTGTGAAGGTTTAGCAGGAACGCCCACCCACCCAAAAAACATGAAAACACATTTGAACACGGTGGTGTATGTAGTGGAAAGCGGTCCCACGGCAGCAACGCATCACATGGGAACATCCCGGCCTGCTCACATGTGATGCATTGCTGCCGTGGGACCGCTTGCCATGACATAAGTGCCACGTGTGAAGGTTTAGCAGGAACGCCCACCCACCCAAAAAACATGAAAACACATTTGAACACGGTGGTGTATGTAGTGGAAAGCGGTCCCACGGCAGCAACGCATCACATGGGAACATCCCGGCCTGCTCACATGTGATGCATTGCTGCCGTGGGACCGCTTGCCATGACATAAGTATCACGTGTGAAGGTTTAGCAGGAACGCCCACCCACCCAAAAAACATGAAAACACATTTGAACACGGTGGTGTATGTAGTGGAAAGCGGTCCCACGGCAGCAACGCATCACATGGGAACATCCCGGCCTGCTCACATGTGATGCATTGCTGCCGTGGGACCGCTTGCCATGACATAAGTGCCACGTGTGAAGGTTTAGCAGGAACGCCCACCCACCCAAAAAACATGAAAACACATTTGAACACGGTGGTGTATGTAGTGGAAAGCGGTCCCACGGCAGCAACGCATCACATGGGAACATCCCGGCCTGCTCACATGTGATGCATTGCTGCCGTGGGACTGCTTGCCATGACATGCACCATTTTAAGGTGCATGCTGCTGGCCTCCAAATAAACAAGAAGGAGAAAAAAGTAAAATAAAGTACACAAACTATTTTTTGACTTTATAATGCAAACCGTTATAAATTTTTTCATATAAAGAGTGTACTACTGCTACGCCTTTTTGGATTTTCGTAATTTTTTGGGCTACGGTATGGACTTTCCCGCTTAGTTCTTGTAGACATTTATGGACTTGTGTCATGTTTTCTTGCATTGTGCTTTCGTCGCTGGACGTGTCAGGTGATGGTGTGTTCTTCTCCCCCTCTGCACTGACATCTGAAATCTCGATGATATCTATAATAAGTACAGATAAAGAAATGTTTACCTTTCCACAAATGATACGTCACTATCCCATAAAGATGATTTGCAGTATACACTCACCATCTACACTGCTGGTGATCGCAATCACTTGGTGGCCCTCTGTGGTCCCTTCCATCGGCTGCGCAGCCTGGATATCATCTATAGTGACAAGGTAAAGTGACATATTACTACCCCTTGTTGTGTGTATAAAACATGTGTTGTTCTGTTGGTGTGCTGGTACAAAACCTTACCTGTTGTACTCTCCTTCTTTATTTTCAGGTTGGAGGCCCTGTCTCTGCCTTCCTCATGTCTTCTCCTGGATTGGATTTCCTCTGAGTAAAAACAAGCAACATGTCAGCAAAACACACAAAATGTAATGGATCAAGACAGTATATTAATAAAGCCACCTAGGGCATTGGACTCACTTCTTTTAATAATTCCACGAATTTTCTTGAGCTTGGCCTGCTCCTTGTGCTTCAGGTCCGACCACCGTTTTTGGAGCTGGTATTTGGACCTTCTTTTCCCAAACTTCTCCTTTATCTCCTTGCATACACGCTGCATAATAATTTCTTTTCTATAATTTGTCTTGGGGTATGTTTTTCTCGAACAATCGTAGTCCCTTCTATCCAGCATTTTGACCATCAGTTCCACCTCTGCAGATGACATGGCGGATGCGCGCGTCACTTTTTTCTCCTTGTTGTCAGCGATTTCTTTATCTGTTGTTATCAGTGCTGAATTGGAAAACAAAGGTGCTGTACTGGCCTCCCCCATATGCGGTGGCGCCAGACCCTCCGACATGGCTCCTCGATGTCCCGTGTCTGTGTGACGCGAAGCACGTGAGTGGGGCGGAGATTCCTGTGCTCATCCAATCACTGTGTTTCAAGCCACGTTCAGCACGAAAGAATATTCCGTCGTTGCTGTTGGATTGATCGGAGCAGCGCAGCGAATTTTCCGGACTGTATCGACATTTATTTCGGTGAGTATTAAAACAAAATGTGTAGTTTTCTATGACAGGGACTTCAATCTGTGGGCCATGGGTATGCTGGGGCTTGTAGTGACCATGTATCCTATGTCCCACAGAGTTTCAACTCCTGTACTATAGCTACAGTATATCTAGTGGCCCACAGACTGAACACATGTACATTAAATGGTTTATGGTGTGCTTTGTGTATCAAGAAAATAATATGCCTTTTTATTTTATTTTTTGGAACAGAAATTCAACCATGGCAGAAAAAAATGTCGAGTTCATGAAGGACTTCATTGAGGCCTACAGGGATCAAAATTGTCTCTGGAACACAAAATCCAGAGACCATTCCAATCGGCAGAAGAGGCTATCTGCTCTGGAGGAGCTGGTGAGGGTGAGCCAAACATACTACCCCACAGCAAATGTAGAGTGGGTCCGGACTCGGATTGCCAATATGAGGACCGTCTTTAAAAAAGAACTGAATAAGGTTGAGTCCTCAAAGCGGTCTGGGGCAGGGGCAGACCAAGTCTATGTGCCCAGGCTGTGGTACTACGACCTGCTGGCCTTCACGGTGGACCAGGAGCTGCCCAGGGATTCGGTCAGCAACACTTCAAGGAACCAGCCTGCCCCCTCCACCTCCGCGTGCAACCAAGAGGTTTCTGATGACACCATTTGCGGCACAGTAAGTAGACGGATTTTATTTTAAATTTTTTTTTTCAAACCAGATAAATATAACAGCAAGTACAGTATAAAAATTGTGAACATGTAAAATTAAAAGGGGGGGTATCGCCCCCTGCAACTGACCTCTCTGTTGGGCACAACAGAGAGGTCAGTTGCAGGGGGCGATACCCCCCCTTTTGGTTATACATCGTCAATTTGACCTTCTCTGTGGCCCTAATTCTGGTTCTTCTCAGTGGTGGAGCTATACTCTTATCCGCCTGAGAACACAGTGATCAATATTCAGACATCGCAAGTGCATTTACCACATTTTTTGTATTTGGAACTTTTGGTTGGCATTGGTAATCCCTGGTATCTACACTGTTGTAGTCTTTCTGGCGCGGATTATTGTAATATTTTTTGTTGTCTAAAATTAACGAAATAATATCATTCTGCCAATCCACAGCGCCAACACCAATAAAATACTGCATGTATTCATCCCTGTTAATTTAGCACGCATAGATGCATTTCTGGTGTTTAAATTAGTATTTGGTATGTCTGGTATCTAAATAATTAGTTTCCAGAGATGCCAGTCATAACGCCTCTTCAACTAGCTCACTTTCATCCATGGCAGCAACATGGTGGTGTGTGGGCTGCGTTCTTCTGCGTAGATATAAAAATATATGGAAGTCTTAAAAATCGATAGTGATACATCATCTTGTTTTGTTACAGCCATCGCTATTTGCCGAGGAGGAATCTTCGGCATCGCTGGAGGTGGCATCACAGCTGCCTTCACCGACCCTCTGCTCCACCCCCACACCAACCGCCACGACCAGCGCTGAACCTCAATCAAGCGCTCAAAGTACAGCAGAAGCACCATCAAGAAGAGGGCGCAAAAGGCCGAGGCAGACTCCAGATGCTGCGGACGTGGCAACCACCAAGATCCTGGAGTCTGCCAACAGATTGATGAGCATGGATGAGGATGATGCGGACCGGGTGGGGAGTGTATTAGCTGACAATTTGCGAAAGTTGGACCCGGCTACAAGGGTGGAGGTAGAGCGCATATTTTATGAGACGCTGTACCGGGCCCGTGTGGGGACTCTGTCCCGGCACACACGTCTCACCGATGAGACCCCTCTGCCTAGGGTTGAATTTCAACCCATCAGCCCAGCTCCTATACCCCAACAAGCGGTATTTCACCCGGTGCAATATCCCCAGTATCAACATTTACAGCCACCAACTGGGCAAAGGCAGCACCAACCGGCAACGTTGGCTAATACGCTCCCACCAGGTCCACCTGGTGGCCCCTTCCAGAGTTTAGTGGAAAGTCCATCTCCCTCCCAACCACCGATGGATACAGGGGATTATGGGGTGGGACAAGTTTACCACCATATGTAAATATTTTATATAGTTTATTTAAGTGCATTATTGTTTTAAATATTTTTATGTTTAAGTATTTCCTTATTATTTATTTACTTGTTATTTATGTTATATTTTTTATAAGTTTATAAGTTAATAATTTATATAAAAATTCAAAATTCTGTAATCTAGTTGGTGTCCGTGTGAAAATATCATTTACCATGCAGGGTGACTATAGGGCACAGATATACATATGGGGTACATGCATGTTGTTTCAATATTTACCTTCATGTATTGCTCCTGGAGACTGTACAAAAGTACCAGGAGAAATTGGCATAGAAATAGGTGTGGTGGAGCAACTACTTGCTAGTACATAAACACCAGTACTGGGTACAGTCTGCACTACAGGTGCCGTGGCATTGTGCCCTCCAGGAATGCCTGGCACCTGAGTACTACCACTCACTTGCCGTGATTCGGCCTCCACCTCCCCCTCCTTGCTGCAAGAAGACGCAGAGGACAACTTGTGCGGAACTGTGAGTATACAAATTTTATTGGCAAAATATTGATTATTACACACCAAAAAACAATATATTTACAATGACAAAAAGGTACATTTTTAAGCAATCATGTCATTCTGCCACTCCACAGCCCCAACACCATTGAAATAATTCAAGTACTCGTCTCTTGACAACTTTGCTTGCGTTGATGCATTTCTGGTGTTTAAATTAGTTGCCAAAGCTGTCAGACCAATAGGCTCGTCAACAACTTGGCTCTCGTCCACTGTAGCCCCCAGTTGTTGTGTGTGCACCGCTTTTCTGCGCATGTAGTTGTGCAGCACACAACAGGCCAGCACCACTTTGTCAATCTTATCTAGGCGCAGATTGATGGGACTGTGAAAAATTCTGAATTTATTACTTAGAATCCCAAACGCATTTTCAACCACTCGCCTGGCACGTGACAGGCGATAGTTAAAAATGCGTCGTTCCCTGTTCAGTGCCCTTTGTGGGTAGGGTTTAAGGACATTAGGGTGCAATGCAAAGGCCTCATCCGCCACAAAAACAAAGTTCAAACCGTGCTCATTTTCAGTCCGCTCTGGCAGATTCAGTTCATTTTTTTTCAGTTGGTCGTGGAAAAAGGTATTCTCCAGGGCTCCTCCATCTGAAACTCTACCATTTTTCCCAATGTCCACAAATATAAACTCGTATCGAGCATTAGCGATGGCCATTAGAACAATGCTGAAGAACCCCTTATAATTATAATAAAAAGATCCACTCTTTGCAGGGGGCATGATCCTGACGTGTTTGCCATCGATAGCTCCACCACAATTAGGGAAATTCCAAAGATCACGGAAATCACGTGCAATATTTTGCCACTCCTCCTTGGTCGATGGAAACTGCAATATAAAAGTATATGCGTATTAATAATCTGTTGGGTTGATTTTAGACCCATCAGCCCTCCCCCATTGCAGCCTCAAAGCTATTACCCGCCTTATCAAAATGACCCCCCACCCACTGGTGTAAAAGATTAAATCAACAGGCATTGTAAAGATATACATATAGGGTACAGGTATGTGCACAGCTATACATATGGGGGACATGTACGTAATTTCCATATTTACCTTCATGTATTTGTCCTGTAGAACTTGGACGATGGCATCACAGGTGTCTGGTATTATCAACCCCAGCGCTTGAGATGATATTGCGGTGGTGAATCTCAGGTCGGCAAGGGTCCTGCCTGTTGCCAGGTAACGCAGCGTTGCCACCAGTCTCTGCTCTGCAGAAATAGGCCTCCTGAAATAGGTGTCCTCTCTCTCTCTATTAAAGGGGTAACCAGTGTCAGCAGCTCCATGAAGGTAGCGTCATCCATACAGAGATAATTTCTGAAATCATCAGGATTGTTCTCGCGTATCTCCTGTAGCAATGGCATGTGGGAGAAAGTGTCTCTCCTCAGAAGCCAGTCTCTGGTCCAGCAGCTCCGATTCTTGGTCCTTTTTCTTTTTTTAATAGCCCGCAATCTAATGGCCATAGCAGCCAAAATGCACGGACGAGCCTTCCTTCTCCTCAAGCTCATAATTAAAAAGGCCCAAATGCACCGATAGACGAACGAACTACGTACGTATATCCAGTACAGCTAGCAATGATCTGAATAGTCACGGCTCTATTCACTGTACTACACGAACGATTCTTTGTTCCGTGATCACGCCTCGTTTTGGTATGCTCTTTTAATCCAGCCCATTATGATAATGTTGTGTACATTTTTATCGTGTGAATAGCCAGAACGGGAGAGTGTGTACGGTGGTACAATCTTTTTCTTGCGATTGTTTGGACGGGAGTACATCGGACGTCGCAAGTAAAATTGTACATATGTGTACGCGCAGATCGGTCGTATGTTTCGGACGGCCGAACGTGAATTCGGTCGATCGAACGGTCGCAAGAAAAATGAAATTGTACATATGTGTACCCAGCTTTAGATGTATGATACCTACAATACAGAATGAAAACAAAAATACATTTCCATTGAAAAAGGCCTTAATCTAAGAAAAACAAAAAAAACAAAAACCCAGGTATTCAGCAAACAATACGACATTGACATTCCTGTAGTCTCTTGTGTATCCCTGGCAGAATACTGTAAATAAATGTAAATATAATTGGACCCTTTTAATGAGGAAATCCAATAAATCAACAATTGCTACTCAGAAAATGCAACTATAGTTACATGCTTAATATTAAACTACTAGTAGCCTGTGTGAATCTAATGCTTCGAAAGCTAGTAGATGTAGTTTCACTTGCTGTCAACAGATGGCAGTGTTTCGGAGACACACACGGACGCTAGACATATATATTATAGATTCTTGATTTTGCACAGATGAAGGCGCATTACATGTGAAAACAGCATTCGTGCTGCCCTCTGTCCCATTCTGAAATATACCTCCCTGCATTGCTTCACTTGGGTCCTGATTCAGACTTGATCGCTAATCAGCGACTTCGCAACTTGTTTTCCGATTATCAACCATCTGCGCATGTACATCCTCTGCCTGGTTCATGCACGGCTGCAATTAGTGACAAAATTCCTAACCGCTATGTAGTCGCGGCTTAATTGACAGGAAGCCAATGTTTCTGGGTGGAAACCTGCCATTTTCTGGGTGTGTTTGAAAAAACACAAGCATGCCCAGGCGCTTTTGAGGAGGGTCTGTGATGTCAGCGATGACCAATCCCGGCCAGGGCCGAATTTAAGTAACAAGCTGCCCACAGGCACAACATTGGGTGCTCCCCCCCCCACATACCTGCTGATGCCCCCCATACCTGCTGATGTAGCAGTCACAGTCCCAGGTCTGGAGGTCCTCCAGTGGAGGAGGCGTCCTGTCCTCTCCTCCTCCCCAGTGCTGGAGGAGATGTCACTGCTGCCTTAGTGCTGCTGGGATATGGAGCAGCTGCCCTCTGCGTTTCGCACCCCCCCGCGACCCCCCTCCCGCAATTCACTGCCCCCCTCGACCCCCCCTCCGATGATTCACGACCCCCCTCCCGCATTTTGCTGACCCCCCTCGACCCCTCCCGCAATTCGGGGCCCCCTCGACCCCTCCCTCCCGTGATTCGCGGACCCCCCACGACCCCCCTTCCTGTGTTTCACAGACCCCCCCCCCCCCCGCGAGAAGGGGGGATGCCATGCCGCCCCCGGCAGGTGCCGCCCATAGGCACGTGCCTCACGTGCCTAGGGGGAAATCCGGCCCTGCTCCTGACCTGTAACAGTCGCAGTTTAGTGGAAGCCTCAGAGCTACTCACATTTGCACAGATGACAAAAAAAAAACGTTTTGATGGCTTGAAACTTGCGTGTGGATTTGCGAGTGGATTACGATTAGTGATCCATTTGCAATTCTCTCGCAAATTAGAAAGGGGTGTTTTCTCTTTCTGTCTGGGTGGCAGCTATCTACTCACGGACAACTGCAACTTCTCACATTAGCAAGCCGGTCTGAATCAGGCCATTGATACAGTATTGCCTGTATTAGATTTCACTTAATTCTGCTAATAGTAAAGGCCCATACACACTGGGCGATTTAGAGCTGAATACAGCTCACTTTAACCATTTCAGTTGCTTACAGCTCAAAAGCCGCCCAGTATATATGGTCCGGTGATGAGCGGTGAGCACTAATGCACTCTCCCCTATTTATCGCCAGCCGCCGCCGCTCCTCTGCTGGTATTACCAGTAATGGAGCGGCGGGGTGGACGGCTTTCAATAGCGTCCCGCTATAGAAAACCATCCATCCCGAGGAAAATCACTTGGACAGGCGAAAATCGCTCAGTGTGTATGGACCTTTAGAGGAAGGTGATCAGCGCTTTTATACACTTTCACCTGAAATATAATGAAAAATGTGTAAAGTAAAGGCAAGCTCTGCCTTAAACTGTTTTACATGTAAATTCTTGACGGAAAATTTATAGTTTAATGCTGAGATGCAAGTGAGGCAAAGTTCTTAAGGCAACATTTCCTGCTGGGACATAAAAGGATCCAATGCAGCCTGGAGCCTCTTATAATTACTGCTCAGCAAAACATCAGTCAAAGATTTATTAGGATTTTATTGCAAATAGTTTTGCTGTCCCTTCACGTGTTGCAGTGTGCGCGTGTATGTGTATGTGTGTGTGTGTGCTATGGTGTCACTGAGGCATGAGGTGATATACATATGCTTATCATGCTGAACCAGCGAAAAGCTAAATAATTCTGCAACGACATAAAAAATGGCAATTTCGTAGAGCTCAACATAACTACTGTATCTGCCAATGCGGCAGGGGCGGATTGGGCCGCCGGGAAACCGAGCGATTTCCCGATGGGCCGGACCACATTTGTGTACTATACCCCCATGGCCGGACCGCTGCTTCCCCCCCCCCCGGGCCACTGCCTGGCTGTCCTGCCCACACAAAATATGACCGCGGCTCTGACCAGATTGACTCCTGGATGACGTAGAGGAGCTGCAGCGTCTGGAGCCGGCTAGCAGAACACCGGCCGACCACCCGCCAGTCGCTCCCGGATGACGAAGAGGAGCTGCAGCGCCTGGTGCCGGCTAGCAGGGCACCGAAGCAGGGTAAGCAGCGGCACCACCTCGCCCCCCCACCACCCGGTTCACTAGCACTGCAGGATCCCCCCGGCTGGTCATTAACACCCCTCCCCCAGCTGGTCACTAGCGCTCCCCCCCCCCCCCCCCCGGCAAGTCACTAGCACCCCCACTAGCTTCAAAGCTTTTCCCAGGCCGGATCTCTCCACCAATTCGCCCCTACAATGAGCCTTCATTTTGTGACATTTCCTGAATAAATGGAATGACTCAAATGCACCAACGTTTCCAAAGAATATGTGTATTTCTTTATAAATTAATACTAAACCCTGTTACAATGGAAACAATCTGTGTTTTCTGGGAAGTATGCACAGATAAAAAATAGTTTGCGTCAACAAGTTAGAGGAACGCACAGCACTGTGACTCAATGTAAGGCTAAAATGACTGACTCAGCTACCTTGGGCCACCAGTACATAGTTTAGCATAAACTCATTGACCACCTGGACAAATAAGGCGCAGCAGCTGCTGAACCATTTACTTTTAAACACATGACAAATGGGTACAACACAAACACATTTCCAATGTCGACCACCGAGTAATTACTGTATATAGTATTCTCCATACACAACATATTTGCTCACATTATTACTGGAGTGCATTGCACATCCTCATGTGGTATTCCTAAACTGCACACCGATTATGTGTGATCTTCTGGTATGTTCTGTGTTCTCTGTAATATACTGGAACACTATCACAAGACTCCTGGGGGTAAATTTACTTAAGCTTCTAAAGCCCCATATACACTAGATCAGCATTTTTCAACCACTGTGCCGTGGCGCACTAGTGTGCTTTGAGCTGTTCTCAAGTGTGCCCCCAGATCTAGAGATGCCCAAACCAGTTTACAGCCACCACCAGTTCTACACTTATTTACTGGTCTATACTTTTCATGTAAAGGGCAATTGTATTTCATTTTTGTTACCTGTGGGGACCAGTGTGATTGTTTTTTATATGAGGGCCAATAGGTTTGTTTTTTTTCCTGTGGGAGCCAACGTGTTTTGCCCTGTGGGGATCTCATGGTGTGCCTTGGCAATTTTAAAATCTTATTTAGTGTGCCGCAAGGTAAAAGGGTTGAAAATCACTGCACTAGATGACTTTTTAAAAGATATCGCTCAGAAGGGCCCTTTGCATGCTCAATATCATTAACGATGCACGAT
Source organism: Crinia signifera (assembly GCF_055691185.1). Classification (NCBI taxonomy): domain Eukaryota; kingdom Metazoa; phylum Chordata; class Amphibia; order Anura; family Myobatrachidae; genus Crinia; species Crinia signifera. The sequence continues at coordinate 37,354,219 of NC_139228.1, read as the reverse complement.
CCCCTGCGTTATTAATGACCCCACCCCCGTTGGCTGAACATGCAAGTCGATTTTGGCTATATAGCCAATGAGCCGCATGTTCGGTGTTCCTGGTGACATCACTGAAGGATATAGTTTACCGATGTCGTCCAGTATGTTCACTCAGGGGCCAATTTTGGATCACTCGCAGTCATCCGAATTCAGCCCCTGCCCTGATGGTCGGGGTTTGCGCATGAGCATTTCTCCGCAAGCGCAAACCCTGAGAGCAAACGGGCGTGGCGAGTTACACACTCGCTGGGCCATTCGCAGTGGAGATGGAGGAATGGGGGAAGACGGTGGTGGGGAAGGGGATCGCCCATGGGAATGACCAGGGTTTTATGGGCATCACCATGAAAACGCTGGGTGTCTTCATCCAGACGCACGCAATAATAGTCAGTTTTCACTTCTATTTCTCCTACAGTAGAGGCATGCGATGGCGTGTGTTTTCGTTACACATTCCCTCGCATGGTACCAAGGGGGATCAACGGTGCGGGGGAGGGGGGGGGGTATTATTTGGCCTTACCGAGCAAATCCCACAGCCGATATCATCAACAATATCAGCTGCAGTATGAGTCCTCTAGTGTGTATGGGGCTTAAAAGTGAAAAGTAGGAATATTGGCCATACTGTAGCGACCAATCAGAATATACTTATAGTTTATCTTTTGGATCCTATAAAATGACAGAATCTGATTGGTTGCTGTGGGCAACATCCACAATTTTTACTTTTAGAAGCTCTAGAAAATGTGGCCCTTATAGTGTGATGCTGTCGCATATTCCTTCATAACGCCAGGGACAGGTCTTAATCCAGTGAAAAAGGAAGACGCAATGAAGTGAAAACTATCAGGAACAACCCTCATTGGTTAAGGCAACCAGCAATGACAAGGTTAATAGTATGTTGGTGCCACTGGGGGCAGGTGATACGATGGAAGGTGGCTAAACAGCTACATAGAGATGTTCCATCTTCTGGGTGTATTAGGGGAGTGGTTTCAGCAGTGGTGTCGATGGATTGGCCAGGCCCCTGTAAAATGGAGGAGGTGTGGCCACTGGCAGGCGCGGAGCCTCCAGGAGGGGGTGTGGTCACGTTTTGTGATAAAAAAAAACCAAGAGGGTCTCTCTCCCAAGCTCATCACACAGCACATAGCAGCACACTGAGCTGGGGAGAGAAGCTGTGCTGCAGTGCCATTCTGTCATCTCTCTCCCCACTGCCCAGCTCTCTGCAACGAGGCCTTTCCGGCAGACATGTGCCTGGGAAAAACAACCCGCCCCCCCCCCCCCCCCCCCCCTCTGAAATTGGATTTCAGGCTCAGGTGCATAATCAAGTACATTAGAAGCTATATGTTGATGAAGATTTTGCAGCTACTGTAGCACAGGGCTGTTGAAACTGGGTATCCAAGCCCTTGCGTATTTAGGTGCACAGTTGTACATCACTTATACTAGCATTAGCATAAAGTCACCACTACTGCAAAATGCATTAACGTGGTCGCAGCAGCGTTGACTCATAATCACGACTGCTCTTTTTTTGCGCAATATTTAACTAAACTTCAATAAATTGACTTCAGATAATTTGCCGGCAATAACTAAAGTGATTCATATTGCTTGGCTACGACCCTGCCATATTTAGCGGATATTTTGCACATCTCTCACAGCGACGTTGGCACTCAAAGCGTTAAATCCATTTATTCAAGTACAAATGTCTATACAAGTACGGAATAATGATGACACATAAAACAGAATATATCTACAGGGTTTTCTTATAGTTTTTAGAGGTTACATATAATGTCCATGTAACATTTCAGGGATCAAAGCATCAAGAAAACTGGGCATTCGTGAACTGCTTTCTCGCATGTTGGGACACTAAGCAGTTAAATATGAAACTAAATGAAATACAGACAATAACCAGCTTATATATTAAGGTCAAATATATACAGCCAGAATAACTATTTACATGTTATATAAATAAAGAAATCAGAGTTTATAAACAGGGAATGCATTTACAATGCAGAAATATATATAAAATACACGTACATACAGTATATCATAGTTTATATCTATAGTGCAGGAAGAGGTGTATCTGTTGTATTCTAATGCCATCCTGAAAATGGGGAGAAATCTATTCAGATCTTGGAGAGAGATTACAAAGGGAGAGATAAAGTGCTGACCAATCCGCTTCCTAATACCATGTTGCAGACTGCAGTACCGACCAGGGGGAAGCTGGCCAGAACATATCAACACACATGTAATGTTGTATGGAAGATACATTATGGGTAAGAGGGGTGGTGGCGGTGAGGTACCTGCTGCCGTGCAGGTGTCTCCTGACCACTTACCTGTGCCGCACCCTCTCACCTTCAGGCCGTGATGTACCACGGTCCTTGTCAGCCAGGAGGGCACAACAATTAAATATGCCCACAGGCCTCTGTCTCTGGGCTCCGCTTCTTCTCCTTCTGCAAAAGGCGCTGGAGATCTTCTTTCTTAATGGAACTCTGCAGTCCACCGCCACCGTCCGCGCCGTCCTCTTCCTCTGGCCACCCGGTCTTCTGGAGAGCTCCTACGCTCCACCGATGGGGACCAGTCTTCCTGCTTCCCCTCCCGGCGGCATCTGACATCAGACACTAGGGACGGGGCCGAGTATGGCGTGGCAAGCGCTGATTGGCTCACCACGGCCATCTCCCATTGGCTGCCGATTTGACTCCCGAATAGTGCCAGCATTTAAACGCCATGGGTGGTGTTTCCCATTGGCAGGCAAAGAGCCACCCCTCCCACCGCCGCAGCCGTTCCATCGCTCCTCGACGCCGCTTTGCTGCCTAAACTGTCATCGCTGGGATCAGATATTTGATCCCAGCGCTGCCTGGAGCTGGGTCCCGCTGGGGACACAGCTCCCGCTCCCCCTGCCACTGCTGCTCCGGGTTCTCCAAGGCGCACAGCTATAAGTCAGTGGAGACTGATATATTTGCGGTCTTCCGGCAGAAGTCGTGTGACATCAGCCGCCCACACCCGGCACACCCGCACTCCCATGGACACCCAGCTTATTCATGGGGACACCCAGCATTTTCATGGCGACGCCCGACTCTGCCGTCACACGCCCCCATGAGATAAAATTTTAAAAAGATTTAAAAACTGTTTTTTCACAATATTTTGGAAACTTTCTTTAAACAATTAAAATGATGTTATAGGGGGTTTTCGGTGTCCCAAATACCAAATTGCAGTGGATCTTTTGGGCCTATTTTCCACTGGAGACCTGCAACTGCAGCTTCATCCACCCCATTGTTAATTCGGCCCTGTGCCTCTGAATCACTCCCATATTCTGTAGTCAGTGCAGCTCAATCGGCCCTGCAATTCCATACACAGACACCAGTCACAGAAAATTGCTAATATACATGAACATTGGAGCTGCATCTGACGCCGAATCAGCCCCGAAGTAACATAAATAACCATTCTCGAGTTCACTGTGTACATGTATTATGATTGCACATAAATTATAAAGACTTACAGTGATATATTGTATCAGGAACTACTTGTCAGGTTGTGACAAACTAGAAGTATTCATGAGGCAGATGTTCTAAACAAAAATGTTCAGATGACAGGTTCCCACCCAAGAGGGTATTAAAGGGATAAGGTAAAATCAACAATAAGCAGTCTATAAATATAATGCAGATGTACAGTAAACAGAGTATATAATAACACGTTTGCTTATGTAGCCAGACACAAATACAAAATAAAAATGTTAAACATAAATATACTATGTATAAATAGCATTGCATTATTGTTATAATCATTTTCTTATACTTTGACCTGGCAAAAAAAGCTGTAGTGCAGAATGTACTATTTGTTAGGATTATGGAATGGACTGGTGATTTAGGGGTAGGATAAGCATCTCAATTTCTTCAGGCAAGCCTATCATATTTAAGTACCACACGCATAACCCTCTGAGGTACTTATGTATTATATAGCTTCCCTTCTGGACCTACAAGCTATGCTATTACTGGTGCCTGTCCTTGTGTTTCCCTCCTATGTCCCTATAGATTGTAAGCTTGCAGCTGGGCCCTCTTACCTCCAAGTCTGTCTTACCCAGTTTGTTTTATCTCTGTTTACAATTGTAAAGTGCAACGCAATCTGCTGCGCTATATAAGAAACTGTAACGCAATCTGCTGTGCTATATAAGAAACTGTAACGCAATCTGCTGCGCTATATAAGAAACTGTAACGCAATCTGCTGTGCTATATAAGAAACTGTAATGCAATCTGCTGCGCTATATAAGAAACTGTAACGCAATCTGCTGTGCTATATAAGAAACTGTAGGTAAATAAATGGTACTTGTGTAGTTTCACAGCGGCAGGCTACGCTACGTTTTCAGTGTAGGCTAAGCTACGTTGTCAGCGCTCTTGATGGCAAAGGGCAATGCAATGAGTATTTGTATTGGTGAGTGGTAATGGGCTTTGCTGTCTGTTTATGTGATCTGTGCTGCTCGTTGATGGGTGCTGTGCTGGGAGTAGAGTGCTAGGTCAGAGGTGGAACTAGCAGTGAAATGGTAAAGGCCGGCTCTGGACATCAATAGACATTGGTCTTAATTTTAATTTAACCTGTGGAAATACGTGTATCAAGCATTTTTATTTCAGGATTAGGCAAACCACACCTCTGTTGCAATTATGAAACTAATTATGGAACTACAAGTCCCAGTATAACCTATTAGCTCTTCCAATCGAACATCAGCTTTTAGACTTCCCTTATATAAAATGACAGCGGATGTTGTTGGTTTCTTTTATTTAAACATAAACATAGTTTATGGATTTAAGGGGTGTGGCTCGTTTGGTCGACATGAAAAGGTCAACACAAACAAAAGGTTGACCGTTTTCATGTGTCAACCTTTGGCCTGTCACTCATTGTACCGGCAACCTATAACCGCATAACAGATTTTAGTTTACTGCCAAATTCTAGGGCTTTGACACTCTAGTTCTCAACGTGTCAGCCTAGCGAATGTCCAACAAGAACAGACTTAATGAACAATGACACGGAAAGACATGGGAGGAGATAAGACCAGACACAAATAGAATACTCCAGCAAATGACAATTTACAGTGCAGATAGATTACTGGGCAGACTGAGTATCTGAGCCTAAATAATAGGCTTGTGTTGTAGTTAATGCATGAGACGCTGCATAATGACTCCTTTCACAGCTATTTTCAGCAACGGTTCCTTGGTAACTAAGTCATCTGCATCATACTTATAGCAATATTTAGGAATTAAAGTTATAATTAGAGTTTTGGGTATGAAGTTCACACGAACAGCTGCAGAGTTTAGAAGGAAATCCTGTAGAAGACATAGAAACCTAGAATGTTGACGACGAATAAATAATACTTGTCGATGTAGACGGTCCAGTCTGCTGTTTATTGCTTTATCCACAGGATCAAATCATGTTTACATTTTTTTATGTTTTTTTTTTTAATGTTTTATGTTTTACTATTGTGCCAACTGTCATTTAAATACATTGGTTGTATTTCTCTCCAAGCATCTACTCCTCATTTGCTGCAACTATATTTTCTAACATTAACACACTGGGTGGAATTTAATAGGATGAGAGATCCAGAAAGAGAGAGATTTGGTAAGAAATCTAAAGTTTTTTTTTTTAAAGTGGCAATCATTTTCACCTCAAAATCAAACTGGTTTTGCAGTGTAAATGATTGCCACTTTAAAAAAACTGGATATTTCTTTCCAAATCTCTCACTTTCTGAATCTCTCATCCTATTAAATTTCCCCCAGAGAGTAAAAAACATCTGGAAAACATTTGTAAGGCTAGAGCAGTGGTTCCCAAACTGCGGGCTAGATTTATTAAGCTCGGTGAAGTGATAAAGTTGTATCACCGGCCAATCAGCTCCTACCTGCCATTTTACAAACCAAGCCTGTAACTTCACAGGTTGCAAGGATGTCTCGGGTTGGAGGTCTATGGCCCCCCATACATTAGCCCGACTTGTCCTAGGGACAAGTCGGACCCGATTTCCCCGGCAGCTCCCCGGGAGGTTTCCATCATGATAAGGCACTTGATGTGCCAAGTTGTGCATATGATAAATCGCCATGCGATTTATCATATAAAACTCCCGGGGAGCTGCAGGGGGAGAGCGGGGTGAGGGACACTGGGGAGCAACAGGGGGGGAGCCGGGCATTGTAGCTGTCAAATAGGCAGCGGGCGGTGGGGGGGCGCTGGAGAGCCGGGCTGGGGACACAGGCAGCAGCGGGCGGGGGTGGACGCCGGTGAACGGAGCTGGCCGGGCGCAGCATGACCGGGGACGGGGAGAACGCTGCAAGAAAAAAAAAAAACATTACAAATGAATTGGAAGCCAGTGATTGGCTGAGAGCTCTCTCAGCCAATTGCTGATTGGCTGAGAGAGCTCTCTCAGCCAATCACTGGCTTCCAATTCATTTGTAATGGGTTTTTTTTTTCTTGCAGCGTTCTCCCCGTCCCCGGTCATGCTGTGCCCGGCCAGCTCCGTTCACCGGCGTCCACCCCCGCCCGCTGCTGCCTGTGTCCCCAGCCCGGCTCTCCAGCATCGCCCTCCCCAGCGTCTGTCACCGCTGATGCTGCCCGCTCTCCCCCTGCCTGGCTCTGGCGTCCCCCGCCCGGAGGCTGCACATAAGATTTAGGAAATCTTATGTGCAGCCGGTCCGACTGCCCGACTCCGATCCGATGCGCACGGGACCGCGCATCGGATCGGGGGGGCTGTCAAACCATGCGATTTGGGCCGATTTCATGGCCCGATTCATCCGAATCGGGTGAAATCGTGCCCAAATCGTATAGTGTATGGGGGCCTTAAGACCAAAACAATTATTTATGCTCAAAGCAATAGCCAAAACCAGTGCAGCTGGCTGCCAATCATAAAATGTATGGACAATTAGAGCCACAGCTTATGTTCCCCACCACATAACGGAACCTGAGGGTGACATTTAAGCACACTCCGCTTACTGTGTCCAGGGCCGTTTCTAGAGGCGGACAAGCCGTGCAGCAGCCCGGGGCGCCGCACGGCTTGTCCGTCTCTAATAAACAGCCGGGGCGCCCGGCAGCTCCCCCCAGCGCCGCCTCCCTTCCTCTCCCTCCCAGCTCGCCTCTCACCGGCGTCCGCCGCCGGCACCGGCGCCGCTGATTAATTTCCCAGGGGATGGGAGGGGAGCGCATTGTGCGTCTCTCCTTCCCCTCTCTCACTATGTCACTGGGCTGTCAGCCAATCAGGAGACAGCCCGCGATGTATGAATGGCTGACAGCTCAGTGAAGGGGAAGGAGAGAGATGTGATGCGCTCCCCTCCCCTCCCCAATAAAGATGAAGAAGAGGCAGCAGCATAGGCGATGGAAGCAGGGGGAGACGCAGACAGTGAGTATGGGGCATATTTGGCACTGTGGGGGCATATATCTGTGACACTGAGGTGGCATATATCTGTGGCACTGTGGGGGGGCATATTGGGCACTGTGGGGGCATATATCTGTGGCACTGTGGGGGCATATTTGGCACTGTGGGGGCATATATCTGTGGCAAAGTGGGGGCATATATCTGTGGCACTATGGGGGCATATATCTGTGGCACTGTGGGGGCATATATCTGTGGCACTGTGGGGGCATATATCTGTGGCACTGTGGGGGCATATATCTGTTGCACTGTGGGGGCATATTTGGCACTGTGGGGGCATATATCTGTGGCACTGTGGGGCATATTTGGCACTGTTGGGGCATAGCTGTCACTGTGGGGGCATATATGTGTGGCGCTGTGGGGGCATATGTGTGGCCTTTGGGGGAATAGCTGTCACTGTGGGGGCATGTATGTGTGGCGCTGTGGGGGGCATATCCAGCACTGTGGGGGCATATATGTGTGGCACTGTGGGGGCATATTTGGCACTGTGGGGGCATACCTGTGGGGCATATTTGGCCCTGTGGGGGCATATTTGGCACTGTGGGGGCATATGTGTGGCACTGTGGGGGCATAGCTGTCACTGTGGGGGCATATATGTGTGGCACTGTGGGGGCATATCTGGCACTGTGGGGGCATATTAGTAAACGGCATCAGTTGTGCGGCAGCGGCTCGTGGGGCATAATGTGTAATGGGCATTACGGTGTGGGGAGTATTGCGTAATTGCCATCCCAATGTGGGGTGTAATGGGCATCACAGTGTGGGGTCTAATGGGCATCATGGTGTGCGACATAATGTGTAATTGTCATCACGGTGTGCAACAAAAATGTGTGGTGTGATGTAAGGTGTGTAGGTGTGATGTAAGGTAATTGTTTTCCTGCCAGGCCAAGCCCTTATATTAAGCCACACCCCTTTTGAATTAAGCCACACCCACTATTTCGGCGCGCGCCTCCGGCGCGCGCAATTTCTTCTATTCCATGTTATGTATTTTGGGGGGGGGGGGAGGGCGCATTTTTTTTTCTTCGCCCTGGGTGCAAAATTGTCTAGAAACGGCCCTGACTGTGTCCCTCCTCTCTTGCAATATTTTCAAATCGCTTTGCAAAAATTCATGCTCTCAGCTAAAATAGAACCTCTGTCTGCATCATACAGGCTATTACTGAAGGACCGGTCTATTAGTTTAAGCTGTAAACCTTGGTGAAACACATTGGCCTTGTTTGTCTGTACCTGAAGGACAAGGGTTTCGATTATCCTGTGTGGTAAACAAATCAATGGGGTATGTTTCTCTTGTATCTGTCTTATGCTGTAGAACTTTGCAGATCTACAATGACTTTGGTGAAAAATAAGATATTGATCCTCTGCACGAAGCAGAACATTTCATTGTGTTTATAGTGAGTTTGTTTTTATTTGTAACTTAATTTACATATATAACTTTTTTTATATACCAATAAAATATACTGGGGGTTGGAAGTATACAGGGTTTGATTAAGGGCACCCTGCTACCATCTGATGTCACAAACTCCCAATGTCTCTGTAATCTTATGAATTCAATCTTTAATGCAGATAGAATTTTACCACATGTTTTATATTATGCTGGGTAACTTCCCCTAAGGAATAACAGCACCTAATAGAGTTTTACACCTATTACCTAACAGTACAGTTGGGATTCAGTGCTGAAGTTTTTTCAATGCAGACTTCTAGCAGTTTAAGGCCAAAAAATGAGTACTTAGGGATTTATTATTATACTCGCTGCAGCCTTTAGCAAAACAGCAGAGAATTAGGCCCAATGTTCAGGCAAGTTGCAAAAAATGTCCAACCCCCCCCCCCCCCTAATTAAATTACTGAGGGCTTGTTTACATGGCATAGCATGTAGAGATCATGATAGAGGTATCCTTTCAATACAATCCATTCATCTACTCCTCCCACTAGGCAGAGCATACAATGGAGTCAGCAGGCTGCCTAGCAATGATAAACAAATGTATAATTTGTGCAATAACACATTAATATGGTTATTATTATTATTATAGTATTATTTATAAGGCGCCACAAGTGTTGTGCAGCGCCGTACAAACATGAAATGTATGATTACAGATGAGCGTTTGCAGAGCTGAGTTATTTCAGATCACATGTATAGGGGAATTACATAGTTTTAAGTAACATAATATAACATTGTGCAGCACTGTTATTAGGTTATGGCAAAGCATAAGTTTAGATAGGCAGAATGCAAATATGGGAACACATGGTTTTGTTTTTGAAGTTAATATAATGCAATATAAGGCAAGAAAATTCATTATGTGGTGCAATTTTCAGCGTGCAAGGCATCATAGGGGTATAATAGACAGTATGATAAAGATGTTGATGATTGGGGGAATGATAAATGGTAACAGGTTACATTAAGCTGCAGTTAGTAATATAATATGGTGTCGCATACAAATTAGTTAATTCATTGTTACATGCGTGTATGTACAATAAGAATAGTAGTACAGGAGATCAATAAGTGAATTCATTACGGTTGTGCATAAGCATTTTACTTCATATTAGACTTTTATATCTTTGGCAGATCCAAACTTACTGTTATTTCATGAAAAGCGCTGGGTTAATCGGCTGCTGTATACAAAATCTGTTGCTGTTAGAATTTTGTTAAGTCAATTCATGTATAAGAAGTAATGAATATAATTAGGGCACAGGGGTGGAACCATAGTTCTCACAGCAACTAAGTTTGTAAGTTAAGTTTTTAAGGGGTACATGCTTGGCCTTAGCAGGGAAGTAATACTGCTGACGCTGGGTGCAAAGTAGATGGGCCCCTTTAACAGATTATACATTAAAAAAAAAAAAAAAAAAAAGGGTGCACACATAACTGCACAGTACAGGTAACCGCTCAGTGCACGTTAGCTTGCCAATTAGGCGGAATGTGCTGGAAATTCGGAAAAGGAATAAGCAAAGCAGAATAATCACAGTAAAATGAAAGTCATTTTGTGTGACTTGGGTGGTAAACAGCTTAGTGAAATGTCCAATGCCAACGGGGCTTCATGGGATGTTACAAATTTCCATGGGGGTAGCTATTCTGTCACTTGTATACGGATAGAAGCAGGGTAGGAAAGGGAAAAAGGAGAATGCAGGGAGGTGGCATTATAGGATTATTGCTCAGGTTTGGGAGACTGCATGATGCAACGTATTTACACACAGAACAAACTAACATGTTTTATGTCACCTCGCAGTGCAACCCTTCCTCTTCCACCTGCAGATGCCTAATGATCGGAGGAGGTGGGCAGGCTGATGACCCTGACGGACGCTGAGCTACGGCAATGCCGAAAGCGTAGTATGCGAACGGACTCTTTCTTGACAGGAATGAGTTCTAGCGTGGTGGCAAAATGATGGTATAACCAGGTTCCAATGCCCCATACATTGTATGTGCATAAAGTAGCAAGAGCCTTACATTTTCCATAGCGAAGAAAGCAACAGTGCAGCGTCGCTTACCAGTCGTTTCAAGAGGCGCTCAGAATAGTGCGCAGCTGCGGGGTACGGGCCCAATTGGGGAAGATATAGAATCAGCATTTAGGCTCCTCCCCCTTCACCCACATAGTCACGGATTCATGGGACTAAAGTTCAAGGGCAGTTATTATGTGGCTCTATGCTTACCCATGGATGGCGCCATTTTTGAAAAATTCAGCATGTTCCTGCACTGGTGCGTTGAGGTGGAGACAGGCTGCAGGACATTTGCGCACCATCTGGATGACTTTCTAAGGGTCGGCCAGGCGAACACTGACACATGCGAGCGTTTGTTAAAATCCACGTAGGCGCTGTTCCACACTTTTGGGGTTCCCATAGCAATGGAGAAAACAGAGGGGCCTATGAACAAACTGTCGTATCTGGGAATAGAAATAGATACCACCGACAGGCGGTGTAGGTTACCAGAGGACAAGATTGCTGGCATTATGAGGCAGATTGGGGAGCATGCCAGAGCAGACAAGATTACACTAAAACATCTCCAATCATTGCTGGGGTCACTGAATTTCACATGCAGGGTTATCCCAATGAGCAGAATCTTCTGCCGACCAGGGCTGGCAACAGAAATCTTGGGGCCTGGTACACTGATATATCTAGGGGGCCCAATACCCCGCCCCCTTGAGCAGAACATTGTTAGTATTATGCATATTAAACGTTTTTTTGTATTGTTACAAAGGAAATAGAATTAATATTCACTAATATCGGAGGGAGGTTCCAGTCAAGTACCCAGGAATCCAGGCAGGTGCCTTTTAAACCATTGCTAGGCACTGCACTGACACAGCCATGCTTATAGCCCCCGAGTCCCTCAAAACCTTGGGGTCCCTCACAAGCTTGGGATCCGGTACATGTGATCCTCTTGACCCCCCCTGTCGCCTGCGATTAAGCTGACAACAGAAATCAGAGAAGGCATGTTGATGTGGGAAACATTTCTAAGGGAATTTAATGGTATTCGCATCTCTCCGGCACCGCCTGTGGCGAGCAAGAGGCTGCAGCTGTACACCGATGCAGCAGGGTCTTGTGGTTTTGGGGCATATCTCGTGGGAGAATGGTGCGCATCCCAGTGGCCGCAGAGCTGGGTCGGAGCAGGGCTGACCAGGAACATGCTGCCGCTAGAGCTGTTCCCGATCATAGTAGTGTTGGAGTTGTGGGGTAACAGGTTAGCCAACAAGAAAATAACCTTCTGATGTGACAACATGGGGGTGGTTCAAGCAGTCAACAGGCAGAGTGCCTTCTCCCCACCAGTGATCAACCTGATCAGGTATTTGGTATTGGTTTGCCTGCGGCACAACATTAACTTTCGCGCCAAGCACGTCCCAGGGGTAGATAACATCAGAGCGGATGCCTACTCAAGGGGAAAGTGGGAAGCCTTTAGGGAAGCGGCACCACATGCACAGCCGCAAGGTTTAACATGTCCACCTCATTTATGGAAGGTTGTCAAGATGGCGTGAACAAGCTGGTGAAAGACTCGTTAGCGCCTGTGTCAGGGAGAAGCTGCAGCTCATGGCGGCAGTAAAGGGCGCATGCAAAGAGCTTGTTAAGGCAGCGATGCTCAGAGAGGCATTCGCAACACCCTTCAGGAACAGGGGTCTCCAGCGGTCTGTTTTCTTTACAGGAGGAAAATGGGGACTCCCAGAACAGGGTCCAAGGGTGAGATACGGTTTTGAAGCAGTTCAGTTCAGGAGCAGAGAAGAGCTTGCAAATGGTTACATATAGGTTCTAGATTAATAGGGCGAGGGAAGGTCACGGTGAGGTGGCGGGCTATGGTTCTAGGAACCTAGCGTTGGCGGAAGTACTGCGGGCCAGCCAAAGATTGGCGCCAGGAAACGGAGGCACCCCAGAAGAGGGGGTGCAAGATCCAAGGCCTGGCGTCGAGGGGGGCAATTGGGGGGCCCCGGGCGGGTACAGGTTTCAGTTGCGAGAAGGGGCCCCCCTCCCCGGGCGGCTTGATTCAGTTACGTTGGAGGGCTGGTGGACCGCAGTGCTATCTTTGCCACCTAAGCGAGTAAGATTATATTTGTAATCTGATTAATAAATGTGACCTTTAATTCGCCAAAATAAATGACTCAGTTTGATTATTCCAGGTGAAGGGAAAAGGGAGGGGCGGTTTCAAGGGTGGGTTTCTTAGTCTGTTAGGGTTAAAAGAATGGCGGGAGCATGAGACGAATAAAGGAATTCTATCTATCTACATGCTCATTGCCAAAGGTCATATGCTTGCTGCCAGTGGTTTCATGTTTGTTGCCAGGGATTACATGCTTGTTGCCTGGGGTTACATATGCTCATTGAGTGAGTTTACAAGATCATTGCCAGGGGGGTTACAAGCTCATTGCCAGGGAGATTCTTGCTCGTTGTCAGAGGGTTACATGCTTGTTGCCAGGGGGGTTAAATGCTCGTTTCACGGGGGCAAGAGTTGGGAAGACTGTGTCCTAGCTTAACTCTAAATTATTTTTAAAGAAATAAATATATTAGTTCTGCTTTTATTGCAATATGATTTGTCAAGGTACAGAGTTGTTCCATGTTTGTTGCAAAGGCGCATGGGTGTGATGGTGTGCCTTTCTTCTGTAATAAATATTTTGTATTCTACACGTACCTGATATAGTCATGTGTATTTATGCATTCCATACATTTTTATTGTGTTTTCTTTTTTTAACATTCCAACATAATATTCTAATCTACTTAAGCTGCCTTCAAAATAAACATATGGAAGACATTGCTTATTCATATGTTGTAACAAGTTGAAACATTGTCTAGATAGCGTACATAAACATGTAACTTGCGTGGTTTTATGCTCATCTATTCGGATCAGGATGGAACATGAAGACATCACAGCATAACACAATGCAATGACGTAGACTAACCACCAAATCCTTACATTGGCTGCCCGTGTCCTTCAGAATATATAATACACTTCTCTTATCTTTACTGACAATCCCACAACAGCCCTATGTACATTGCAAACCTTATCTTGAAATATTCACTGCTGCCTCTAAACTCTATATACAGTACTCTACTCACGTCCTTCATGGTCTATCCTATTGGATTTCATCTCTCAGCCAACTCAATGGTCACTCCTCAGTCATAGGGCCTTATTTTGGTTCACTCTTTCTGACAAAATCCTTCTTAGATGGACAAAACCATGTGCACTGCAGGGGGGCAGATGTAAAATGTGCAGAGAGAATTAGATTTGGGTGAGTTATTTTGTTTCTGTGAAGGGAAAATACTGGCTGCATTATTTTAACACTGCAATATAGATCTCACTTTGAAGTAAAACCCCACCCAAATCGAATTATATCTGCACAAGTTACATCTGCCCCACCTGCAGTGCACATGGTTTTGCCCATCTAAGAAGGATTTTGTCAGAAAGAGTGAACTAAAATAAGGCCCATAGTTACATAGTAGTTTAGGTTGAAAAAAGACTTACGTCCATCAAGTTCAACCTTTGGCTACTGGTTATGTTCCACCACCTCACATGGAAGAGCGTTCCATAATTTTACTGCCCTGACCAAAAACAGCCCTACTTCTAAGTGTTCTAAACCTCCTCTCCTCCAGTCTAAGTCCATGCCCTCGTGTCCTAGTATCTGATTTCAAAGTAAATAAGCTGCCCGACAGATCCTTAATTGCCCTTAATATATGCGTACATGTTAATCATGTCACCCCTTATGTGATTCTATTCTAGTTTAAACATACCCAATTTGACTAGGCTGTCCTCATAGCTTAAGGTCTCCATCCCTTTTATTAATTTGGTTGCCCTTTTCTGGACTTTTTCCAGTTCTACGTTGTCTTTTTTTGTAGTGTGGAGCCCAGGATTGAAATTCAAATTCTAGATGAGGTCTAACTACTGTCCTGTCCTATGGTAAGATTACTTATCTTATTTGCCTTATTTGCTGCTACCTGACACTGGACAATGTGCTACATATAACTTAAATAGTGTAGAACAGTATGCAACCCCAGTTTATTGTCAAGACTGCTAGGTCCTCTTCCAATTCTGATTTTCGCATTTCTACACCATTTAAATTATATGTAGCACATTGGTTGTGCCTCCCGAGATGCATAACCTTACATTTGTCCACATTGAACCGCATTTTCCATTTTATTTTTTGCCCACTTGTCTAGTTTATTTAAATCCCTTTGTAACATGGAGACATCCTTATCCGGACTAATCACCCCACACAGTTTTGTGTCACCTGCAAAGATGGATAAGTTGCTGAGTAATCCCTCCTCTATATTATTAATGAAGAGGCCCAAGCATCAATTCCTGTGGAACCCTAATTTGTATTGGAATCCAACCGGAATTTTCCCTATTTACCACCACTCTCTGTTCTCTGTTCTGCAGACAGTTTCTCATCAGCTACAGATTTTTACCCTTAGTCCCACCTCCTCCATTTTATTGATCAAGCTCTTGTGTGGTACGGCATGTAAGGCCTTTGCAAAATCTAGGTAGACTATGTCTAATGCTTTCCCAATATCTAAATTCTAGCTGAAATCCTCATAAAAGCTTATTATTCTTAATTCATCCTGCATCCTGTTCCTCTACCCCACCAATATCTTGAGCACATACTCCTGTCTTCTTATTACAAATATTCTCTCTTGACAAGCAAACCTCCATTAGGTCCCTATTCTTCACCCTATCCATTGCCATAGTTACCATTGTCAACTTTCTTCTCTGCCTTCTCTCACCACCAACTTCTTCCCACACTGCTTAGAACTTCACTGCCTGTATCAATAACAACATTTATGATGCAATAGTCTCTTTACAGATCTATTACTCCACTGGCACTTCCACCTTCCCCTGCACTCACCTTGAAGTACAAAGCATCCGCTGTTCCCTTTCCACCTCTATCTTTCCGCTTGACCAGGTTCCCTCAAAAATCTTCCATTCATTTTCTAATACTGCTTCTTGGTACCTAGATCAACACTTCTAACTCTCCATCACCACTGTACATGGTTAGAGATGTTCTCAATTCACCTTTCTTCTCTTTACCCCATCACTCTCTCAATCTTATGGCCTTTTATTCTCAAACTACCCCAATGGCTTGTCTGCAGCTTCCTGGCCCACTTTTTCTCTCAGTCTTTTCTTGACCCATTTCTATTGGGCTTCTGCTATATCATCAGACCTGGCAAACTATAACTTACATACGTTGATGATGGACATTGCACATTAGATACACAGATAACCAAATGCACACTGATGTCAATGTAACACACTGCACTTCCTGTGCATGGGAGAAAAGGAGAATCGCCTACCTCAAACAGCTAGTGGTATTAAAGTATCGGCAAAGAATCACAAAAAAAGGGCACCAGGTACAATGTACCTACAGTAGTATCCCATTGTGACACTGATCACAACGCTATTGGAAAGTAGTACAACATTTTCGCCAAGCTACACTGAACAACATGGAAAACCCATCAGCATAGTAACCAGCACCCAAATACACTAATTTTATATTTTACAAATGCTTGTATACTGTATATTATATTCCAATAATTAGGTGAGAACTACCTCCAATGAGAAGCTGATGATGGCAGTAGAAGCTTCATCTACAATACCAGTGCTAGGGTGAGGGGAAATTAAATCTGCATCTATAGGTCTCCGTGGGCCAGCATGGTTGCAATATAGTTGGTACTGCAGCTGTACAACAGCAGAGCGTGGCTTCCTGACGCCCAATGCTGGTCTAAACTCATGATGTCACAGGTGGGGGCGGAGCTGCTGGCAGGAAATGGTGTAGAGCTTCCTGGACACTCTGGGTTGTTCTTTACACTGCAGGGTACATGCTTGGTGTATCCTATGTATATTTATCAATTCCTTAGAAAATGGTTCACATTTGAGGGCTTTGAAAGTTGAGGCTATCGTGGTCATCACTGTTTAATTAATGTAAAATAGATAGGTCACCCTTTAAGCCAATAATTTCATGTCAGTACAAACAAATGCACATCACATTAAACAACGAAAAGTTGTCCCTTGTAGTGGTTTGTGTGCCACCTGGTTTCATTCCCATCTTTCCCCCTGAAGAAAGATTGCACAAGTGTATAAGTCAGTTGTGAATCTAAACACTGGAAATACCTAATGGTCTCTGTGGAAACAGACACTTCATTATGTTCCGCTCCAAATGTTGCTGTGTTTCCCACAAGACGTGTAGCTTCAGGCATCACCAATGTGCTTTGTAAATGTATCCTTTACCATTTGATGTGTAACTATCTCTTCCTTCTGCCCCTGGGCAACATAATTCGTAGTTTTTAAACTATTTGCAGTAACAGACACTTAAAATCAATAGTAGTCCCCTTTAAATATCATAGGATCCTCTGCAGCATAAAAGCATTGTAGATTTAGGTGGTTAAACATATTAGTTTTCAGTCACGTTAAATAACGACAGTTGCATAATTGGTTTGATAAATGGGCTATTTCCAAAAAATAGCAGATTCAAGTGGATATTCCAATTAAACACAGAATTATCTTTATTTTACTGCTTTCCAAACAGAAAAGCAAAATAACCGGGTCAAACATTTCAACCCGGTAATTTTCCGTTCAACACTGGTCCTTTTCTTGTGTGAAAGGGTCAACTCGGGTTGAAATTCTTGGGTCGTCGAATCAAGGTATTTACCAGGGTCGAAGACCCGGTAATTTCGACTAGGTATGACCATTTCGCACAAAAGAAATACCCAAGTTAATCAGCGGCAGCCTCCTCTAACATCCAAAAAAATGATCAGGTAAGGTGGCAGACATTTTGTGTTGGAGATTTTTCATAATAGCAGCCGGAGCCGAGCCAGGAGGAGCACCGGGACCGCAGAGAATTAGATCTGCATGTCCAGGTTACAGAGGTGGCGGTGGCAAGCGGCAACGGGGGTAAGGCAAGGGGGGGGGGAGGCGCCAAACTCATTTTGACCTTTTTTATGTAGACCTAATGCTTGCGCTCACCTACTAACCATGCCGATTTATGTCATGTGTCCACCTAGTGACTTTCAACCTAAGTTCTGTCTACCCTATGACCCATATCCAGTGGTGGTGTCGTTTTGAAATTCTCGTTTGCATACACAGAGATTGCTGTGTACTGTACACAGTATAAATTATGAGGCAGACATGTGTCTTCATGTATGATCCATATCATTATCAGTACGCATAGGTAAGTTTTAATAAACATCCTCTCCTGCTAATTGTAAGATGTGATGCTAAGCCCGAGCAACAACAAAGGCAACACCAGTCCAAGGACAAAGGAAGTTCATGGTAAATGTAAAAAAATAAACAAAATTTTATCACTCACAGAAGTTTTATATCTGTATCTCTGCAGTATAACTGCATGTTCCAGTACACAGCACATTGTTCTAATAATGCAACATAAGGGGTATATTTGCAACAGACAAGACTAGTGCAACACCAATCATATATGAGCCTTCAGTCTATACAAGTGGGGGTCTTTTAGGTTAATGTACTAAGATGGGAGTTCTATTTAAAATGGAATGTTGCCCATAGCAACCGATCAGATTCTATCTATTTTCCTCTAAAAGGTGCTCAATAAATAAGAAGTAGATTCTGATTGGTTGCTATGGGCAACATCCCATCTACAATAGAACTCCCATTTTAGTAAATGTAACCCTTTGTGTTATTGGATCTTGTTTGGAAATATTTGGTTTGGTCACATTCATATTGATATGTTCTAGTTGTCGCACGTTTCAAAGGATATCCTCTTTTTTTCAGTAAAATAGTGGATGCTACAAATTACATCATGCGTTTCTTTTTTCTAGGCAGCCCCTTGGTCTCAGATTTCTATGGCCTCTCTCAAATGCTTTCTACTCCCTTTTTTAATATGATTTTCTTAAAAAAATACTTGGTAAAGCTTCTGTCTTACCCACCCAAAGGATAGGTTCAGAAAGGAATCTCACCTGAACATTATTGCGATACCCTCTATTGTCCAGGTTATCAGGGGATCTTCCCTTAGGCCAGGCATTGGACATGCTATGGTCCTCCAGCTGTTGTGAAACCACAAGTCCCATCATGCCTTGCCACAATTTTTCTATTAGGGAATGCTAAAACTATGGCAAGGCATGCTGGGATGTGCAGTTTCACAACAGCTGGAGAGCCACAGTTTGGGCATGCCAGCTTTAGGCAACTGCATAGGTCAGTGGTTCCCAAACTGTGTGCTGTGGCTCGCAGAGGTGCCACGGGTTGGCAGTCCAGGACCAATTCAAATGATTTATTATTAATTATTTATCGACAAAACCAGTGCTAGTGGCTGCCAATCATAAAATGTGTGTACAATCAGAAGGCAATCATGCCCTTTAATGCATAACTGAACCTAAGAAACACATATAAACACAATTTACGTAATTTTATATATATATATATATATATATATATATATATATATATATATATATATTTATTGGGGGCCTAGGGGTGCTGTGGAAAAATTCTGATACTCTAGGGTGCCGTGATTCGAAAAAAGATTGGGAACCCCAGGTGGTGGCTGTGGAACTTTTAAGATGCCACCGCAACACTTTCATTTGAGGATCTAGAAAGTGGGTATTGGTGGCAGTCTGGCATTGGTTGGGTGGCAGTAGGTTGAAGTTTTGCCTAGGCTGCTGAGAAGCTTTACCCCGGCCCTGTAGATTATCCATCCTGATATGGCATTACTGGTGTGTTTAACCAATGGCAATCCTCAAGGGCCTCAGAGTCATCTGGGGAATATGCTAGTGTTTAATCAAATTTAGGATGAGGGTGACCACAAAATGGCAATTATTTGAGATTGTTCAAGAGCTCCAAGCCATCATTTCCTGTCAGTATGGCTGCTAGGAAACGCCCCCCCTGGGCTTTCTCATGTATCTTACTTTTACTTAAGGGTTAAATACTTCTAACTGTACATGATCTCCAACGTGTAGTAATGTGTCTAGGATTAAGGAAAATAAATTATTAAGGCAATGAGCTAGAAGTGAACGTAGGGTTATTATTGTGTCTTAGCCTTGGCTTTATGGGGAAAAAAACTTGAAATAAACCCATTGTATATATGACAGGCGAGATCTCACGCAAATGTGATTAATGCTAAAGAAACATTGAAATGGTTATGACAATATTACATGCTGATGATTTCTGGAGGCCTGGAATGAAGTGAATCATCTGCAAAAAATTTATATAAAAAAATGATAAATAAAGAAATCTGATAAATATTTGCTATTACTTGGAGCATTTTTTCTTGTTGTTGGAACTGTATCTCTCTCCCAGCTTTAAAAAAACTGCCCCGAATTGAAAAAAAGGGAAAGGTCTCCATCATTGGCGTAACCATAAAGAAGGTGCCCCAACCCCACCGGAAAAGGTTTAGGACACCCCTCTTGCCCCATGGTACCTGCTCATTGTTAGGGGATTCCCCCCTCCCTTTGGCCTCCCTCCACAGCTGCGGGTCTGTCACTCCACTCCCATTAAAAATATCCTGCTCAAAATGGCTGCCTCCTCCTCTAACATCCATAATAACTGGCTCCCCGCCTTTTTGGGAGAGACGTGTATGGAGGATTGTTGTGGATTTTTATTTGTTTGTGTATTTTGGAAATACTAGAGTGTTAATGCTGCTACACCAGGGGTCTAAACCTATGCTGACCACACACTAGACAATGTGTATACCCAGCGACTTCATAAGCAACGTGGCAGCTGGCATCGGTGAGTGCATATACACTTGCTGATGCAGGCAGTTACAATCAACAGCATGGGGGGGGGGGGGGCAATAGTGCTGATGATGTGCAGGAGCATGCATTGTCAGCTGCCTAGTGCATACACAGTAGGCAGTGTTTTTTGTCGTTCCAAATCATCGGAATCAGCAAAATCATTGACAATATTTATTGAATAGTGTGTACTTGCCTGCTGTGATCTGTGCTATTGGGTGAGGGGTGCTGAGCTGGATGATGGTACTGGATTAGCATTGCTGTGGGTGAGGAGAAATGGGCATTGCCTGCTGCTAGGGTTGCCACCTCATCCCTTTAACCCTGGAGACATATTAATTACACAGGTTCTGTGGCTGATTAAAAAAACACAGTTGGAATGAAGTCTGATGGCTGTTCTAAAAAAAAAAAAACAGTTGAAATTGAGTCTTGAAGTGAGCCAGCCACAGAACCTGTGTAATTAATGCTGCTTTCAGACCGCATAACTGGCTTTGACCCTGTATTTGAAAACGTTTCCAAAAACGGGTCTGCCAGATAAAACCCCTTTCACACCGCAGCTCTTAAACGGTATATTACCGTTTAAGTGCCGATTTTTTGACACTGGCAGACCCGTTTTTGGAAACTTTCCAAATACAGGGTCAAAGCCAGTGCAGCCTTCAGCTCTCCCCTCCCCTCCGTGCAGCTCCCCCCTCCCCCCCCGCACGCGTGTCGACACCCCCGCGCATGTCGACACCCCCGCGCGTGTCGACGACCCCCCCCGCGCGTGTCGACGCCCCCCCCCCCCGTGTCGACTTACCCCCGTGCAGCCGGTACCTCCGTTGTGGATCCCGGCACTGCAGTTCTGTATGGTCGGAAGCACTTATGAAAAAAAGTGTCTTTCAGAAAATGGCTGCCCCATAGGAAAACCAGTTTAAAAAAACTGTCTTTCGTATGGGGGCAGCCATTTTCCAAAAGTCACTTTTCTTATAAGAAAATTGACTTTTGGAAAATGGCTGCCCCCATACGAAAGACAGTTTTTTTAAACTGGTTTTCCTATGGGGCAGCCATTTTCTGAAAGACACTTTTTTTCATAAGTGCTTCCGACCATACAGAACTGCAGTGCCGGGATCCACAACGGAGGTACCTGCTGCACGGGGGTAAGTCGACACGGGGGGGGGGCGTCGACACGCGCGCGGGGGGGTGTCGACACGCGTGGGGGGGGGGGGCGGCTCCAGTGCTGTGAATATTTAATGAGCGCTCATTAAATATTCACTGTGCTGAATTTAGGACCCAGCTCATTGGCTGGGTCCTAAATACCGTTTCAGAACCCAATTTTGAGCCTAAAATACCGGTTCTGAAACGGGTAGGACCCTGCATTTTAACCGGTTAGAAAAAACGGTATTTTCTAACCGGTTAAGTGGTCCTGCACCTTTCAGACCGCACAGATTACCGTTTTAAAACGGTAAAAAAACGGCAATATACCGTTTACAAAGTGCGGTCTGAAAGGGGCATAATATGTCTCCAGTTTTAAAGGGATGAGGTGTCAACCCTACCTGCTGCTGTAATTTGTGTTGCTAAGTGATGTGTGTTGTGCTGAGGGGGGGATACTGGGTCAGAGCTGGAACTAGTGGTGGTGCTGCTGGTACATTGCACCAGCGCCCCAGTGGCAATAAAGGGGCCTGCAACAGTACAAAGAAACTAAGGGGTAAATTTACTAAAGCTACTAAATTCTAAATCTAACACCCCAAGCCTCCCCCCCCCGCAGCCTAGTCCCTCCACTAGTGCCTTAACCTAACCCCCCCCCCCCCCCCTCCATCCCCGGGCGCCCACTAGCTAGCCCCACATACTTACTGAATGGGATCCAGGCTTTTGGTATTCCGGTATGTTCTGTATACTGTTAGTTGCAGGAACTACAAATAGATAGTTCTTTCCCCGGTGTTGTGAAGGCAGTCGGTATGCTGAACATGACATGAGCCTGCTACGGGTGCCATGGCTCCACGGATTATGGTATAAAACATCTACAGTGTCTAGGTCTACAATCATATGGTCGACCACTAATGGTCGGCAGTCACAAGGTCGACTGGTTAAAAAAATACATTATGACCCATGCCATAATGTGTAACGGGCATTGGGGCATGGGTCATCTGTATTGGGTGTGTGACGCGTAACAGGCATTACTGTGTAAATTTTGGCCGTGTGCCTTCGGCGTGCAATATTCCAGCCACTCCTCCTAGTGTCATATGACCACTCCCTTGACCCCACCCATTTTTCACCACGCTTTGCACAGTACCACTAAGTCATTTTTCCTAGTAGCACCACTGATCATAATCATATAATAAGAAAATCTAATAATAAATAATAAAATATACATAAAAAAAATGATTTTAGTGTATCTTAGAATAGTGGTGTATCATAAGGAATTACATTCCCCTCACTTTAAGGCATATGAGGTATATTTGAGGCATATTTTATTATTAAAAGATTCCTAACTCAACAGGTGGTACCAAATTTAATTGGATTAATAAGCCCATAATTGATTTTACATTTTACTAGTTTCTCCATGGCCTATATGAAGTGTTCGGTTTGTGTCTTTATTAATCACACATTGCAGACAAAACATTCTACAGGTTTATTCTATGATTAATGTAGCAAAGTATACATTAAAATAAACAACTGATATAAATTAAATATCCACTAGATGGTGACATATAAACCTGCTGAAACAATCTGGAAGACAATAAGCAAAACACATAACAATGCAGGTATATTGCTGTTTATAATCAATGCTAACGGTGCTGCATACAGTACCACTTACCTGTCCCGGTTTTCATGGAGAGCAGCAGTGAATAGACATTGTGCAGATAGCATCTATTCAGGAAATCAGAGGTACAGGGGGCAGGTGAATAGATGCTGTGTGCATAGCATCTATTCATGAATTCAGAAGGACACGGGGCATGGCCAAAGTGCTGGCCATACCCCTCTGCAGCGAAACAGGGCATGGCCTTGTGATCACGGACACTCCTGCAGAGCCACATCCTCTTTTTCCAAGGTCACGCCCCCTTATCGCGAACAATAATTTCCCCCACTTTCTAATTCCTACTACAAGCTACTGTAATTAGTCATTATGATAGGTCTGTGAATGTGTGTGTGTGTGTGTGTGGGGGGGGGGTGTACACATTTTGTATGCAAGAATACTGTATGATGTTATAGAACATGTCCAAATGTTGCCACAAACCACAGCAAAAAGGTATACTGGTAACTTATGGTTTAGACATATTTTCAGCTACCGGCATGTCCAGTCCTACATACTTGATCTTTTTAAGTTCTGAGTTTGGTCTGATTTTGTGAAATTTCTGTTTTTTACACAAAAATCTGTCATTTTACAAAGTTTACTAATGTAATATCTAATGTAATATCATCTCAGTTCTCTTGAAGTTGGAATCTTTTGGCTCTGAATAAGAGTTGCTGCTAATAGGGCAGTATGGATGGTGTAATGGTTAGCATTACTGCCTCACAGCACTGAGGTCATGGGTTCGATTCCCACCTAACTGTGTGGAGTTTGTATATTCTCACCGTGCCTGCGTGGGTTTCCTCCGGGTACTCCAGTTTCCTCCCACAACCCAAAAATATACTGGTAGGTTAATTGGCTCCCAATAAATTAACCCTAGAATGTCTCTGTGTGTGTATATGTGGTAGGGAATATAGATTGTAAGCTTCACTGGGTCAGGGACTGATGTGAATGTTCAAATATCCTCTGTAAAGCGCTGCAGAATATGTGTGCGCTGTATACAGTAAGAAACTGTTAATAAATAAATAATAGGTCAGATCCAGATGTTTTGAATATGTTAAACATACAACTTGGCCGATGTAATGGGAGCTGAGTTTTTTCAAAGTTGGACCCAAACCAGCTCTATAAAGTCAGACATAATTACAGCTGGTACTTTTTGGGTGAGTTGTTCCGCAATGCTTAAAATCACTTACAAGTAACAGGTATTTCTAATTATAAAAATGAAAAGTATACTTATTTCTGTCAAAATAGCTCATGTAATGTACATTTTTAATTTTTTTTCCTTAAATGCATCTTATGCACACAAGCAGCTTCTGCTGATTAAAATGCTAAGAATCTTGTCTTTGTTTCGTGCGTAATTGCTACTGCATCTGCATACCAAACAATGTTACACTGTAGCAGAACATTTTTAATGCAGATAGTTACATTTACATACATACATACATTTACATACAGAATACAGACATGATGTATGTACATCATTTTAATCAGCAGAAGCTGTTGATGCATCTGATTAGCATAGCAATGTGTATAAGATGCTTTTAATGGGTAAAATGAAAATTACAAATACAGTATATGAGCTAATTTGAAAGTTCAAAGTATATATATTTTAGGAATAATTTTTGCAATGTATAATTGTTACAAATGTGCTGTATTTGTTTACTTATAATAGATTCTGAAAATTGCTGATTACAACTTATCAAAAAATAAAACCCCCAAAAAACAAATAAAACAGCTTAATTTATGTCTAATGGTGTGTAAACACAGTGAGATGCCTTTGCTATTCTATTAAGATTTGATTGCTATACAATCTTTGCCAACGCTGACTATTTACATACAATTCATACTATCTACATTCAATCTGCACTATATAGTCATTGCTGCACTGTCTATTTGTCTTTTGGATTCCAGCTGAACGGGAGAGCGCATTGGAAAGGTTAAAACCTGTTCTATCTCCATTCAATGTCTAGGCGATCCCGATTTGATTTTTACTATATAGTCAAAATCGAATGGCAAGTTGTACCGTGTGTACACAGCATACTGTTACTCTATAGAGTTGTTTTGTGTGGGGCTTACTTATTTTGCTACCTTTCTCCATTGCCTGCAATGGTTAGATGATACATTGCATTCTGGTTGGTCTTTAAAAAATTGGATACTTTGTGCTCAACAAATACCATCAGAAGTCAGATCCGTTTTACATTCAGGACATGATTCTGGTTCACTTGCAAAAGCAAATTCTCTCTCTAATGGACAAAACCATGCTGCACTGCAGGTGGGGCAGATGTGCAGAGAGAATTAGTCCACTAGAGAGAGAATTAGCTTTTGCAAGAGAATCAGAATCAGGCCCTCAGAGCGTTAGAGATGCATGCCAATATCGAGTTCTGGAGAAAAGTCGGACATTCGAGCGTCCGACTTTAAACATGTTTTTCCAGACTGCTAAAATCAGCTGTAGTTACATCCACGACAATGGTGACAAGTAACAAGTCATAACATCAAGCAACTACTGCTTAGACAGTGGCAATAGAGGTAATTATCAGCGTTTTATCTCTAATAGGACATTTGTGCACAAATTGATCCTAGATGGAACGGACTGCATTATAAATACAGGCCATCCTCTATCCTCAAGGAACATCCCAGTGCAAGTGCTTCATTGGTCAAGATTCCTGTAGTAGAACTTGAATTGCCCTGCCACTGCCACCTAGTGGCTGTCAGTATCAAAAACACTTGAATTTCCCCCATAGATGTGAGGAGCAGCGTTGGCCTTTTATTATATAGGATTTTTTGATACATTGTAGGAGTCATTTTATTTGTATTGTTATGTAAAATAAATGATCATTTTATCACTTAAGACTCTTGTTCAACCTTAGTCATAGTTCTAAAATAATGACAGGTTTGTTACCAATGTGATGGGAACAGAAAGTTTTGTGAATCTCAGTATATTTTAGGCCTAATTCGGAACTGTTCGCTAGGCTGCATATACTCGCAGCCTAGCGAACAGGTGAGTGCCACCCGCCTGCTGGCCAAGCGAACGCCCCCACCCTCCGCCTCCATCTTAATGAGGACCCCAGTGTGCTGTCATGTGTACTGATAAGAGATGGAAGTTCTATTGAAGATGGGATGCTGCTATTGGTAACCAATCAGATTCTAGGCCAGATGCACTAAGCTTCAAAAGTGATAACATGGAGAGTGATAAACAACCAACCAATCAGCTCCTGCCTGACATTTTTCAAACACAGTCTGTGGCATGGCAGGTAGGAGCTGATTGGCTGGCTGTTTATCACTCTCCATTTTATCACTTTTGAAGCTTAGTGCATCTGGCCCTCTATTATCTTCTAGAACAGGCATGTCCAACCTGCGGCCCTCCAGATGTGCTAAAACTACACATCCCAGCATGCCCTGCCACAATTTGGCAATTAGGGAATGCTAGAATGATGTCAATGCATGGTGGGATGTGTAGTTTTAGCACATCTGGAGGGCCGCAGGTTGGACATGCCTGTTCTAGAAGATGCTAAATAAATAAGAAGTAGATTATAAGTGGTTGCTATGAGCAATATCCCATCTTCAATAGAACTTGCATCTTAGTAAATAACCCCCAGAGAGTCCATATGAGCAGTGATATCCTCTGACACAGACGGGTATATTCAATGCCATCTGGCGAGCAGTGCTCATTGTTCTCCGTCACAGTTTGTGGGTCAGTATTCAACTGCACCCGCCGTTTCCACCTCGCTGGGTTCTTACAGCTAGGTGGAAACAGCGTAAGGGCGAGGCTCGTGGCTAAATGCTGCAGGATCCCTGCATAAGCCATGAATCTCACCTTTTGGGGGAATCCTTGCCGACCTCTGACAGCGAGGATTCCCCCAGAATGTTGAATAGAGTCAGTGGTCGGCTCAGGGGTTAAACGGCGAGGATGGCTTGTTTTTGGCCACCCTCGCCGTTTAACCCCCCTCGCCAGCGGTATTGAATACTGCCCAGAGAATAGTGTATAATTATATGTCAGATTCACATGAAGTAATTTGGATCCTGCCAGTGGCGTAGCTAAGTTTTGGGCGCCCCCCCCCCCCGCCGTTAGGGGGGGTGCTCCCCCCCGCCCCCGCCGCCCATGCAACCCCCCCCCCCAATCCCCCGCAGCCTTATCTATCGCGCTGGTCCTGGCGGCTCCGTTCTTCTGCTGAGGACCACCACAAAATGGCCTCCCCCATAAAGCAGACAGTTTCAGAGAACTGTGTGCTATATGGGGGCGGCCATTTTGTGGTGGTCCTCAGCAGAAGAACGGAGCCACCGGGACCAGCGAGATAGGTAAGTCTGCGGGGGATGGGGGGGGGGTGTAACTATAGCACCGCAGCCCCTGGCGCCCCCACATGCACAGCGCCCCCCCCCTGCGGTGGCGGGGGCTGCGGTGCAATAGTTACGCTGCTGGATCCTGCACTAACAGATCCATAACCCGGTTGACAGAGTCAGTGCATCGCACATGGCTATGACACTGGGAGCATGCCGACACAAGTATTACTTAATAAGTGAAAAATGACTTTCCGCATATTATTAAAAGAAACAAAAATGTTGACATGAAGGGGGAAATTTACTAAGATGTGAAGTACACTTCACAGGTCATGTTGCTATGGGCAACCAATCAGAAGCTACTTCTTATTTCTTTTTCACCCTCTAGAAGATAGTAGACAGGATCTGATTGGTTGCCCATAGCAACATCACATGTGACGTGTATTTCACATCTTAGTAAATTTGCCCCAAAGTAACAATTAATAAATTCCTTAGTAATACGTAGTTTTGAATCGCCATGTTGCATTATGTGTCCCTATTTATCACTCCCGAAGTTAGGAAAGTTAACCAGTTCATCTGAAATCTAAAATGATCCAAAAACACAATAGCCAGCACCCAGAGTTTGCAGCCTTAAGTATATAATATTGTGAATGCAGCCAATAAATTCTTGGGGAACTAATAACATCACTCCGCCATCACAGCTCCTTCTAAGAAGCCAGGAAACCTCAGTTGGAAGACAGAGACTGACTTTGGCACTCCCACAAAACAAGGTGCCGTCACTGCAATATCCTGTCAATCACTTGACGTCTGAAGGCGTACTGTGTACGCATGATGAGGCCCCTGCTATATCTTCAGCATGACCGATATTGTATACTGGGCACAGAGACTGTAGGGGGATATTCTGGTTGATTCGCTCGGATGCGAATTTGCGAGTCATCCAGATCCTGCCTTGCGAATGGTGGTACGCCGCCCCACCATTTACAAGGCACGTACATTCGCACTGGCTGCAAATGGATGTTTTACATAAATATCCATTCACAGCCTGCGGGGGAACACCCACATCATTCGATGGTCGCCGATGAGCATCCTGTTCCGAAAATTGCGCAGCTTTGTGAGTAATGTGAATTGGGTAATATGAGGAGAAGTGCACAGGAGCGATATTAATGATGTCAGCCAATGTTAGCTATTAGGGTATAATGTATATTTAAATCTGCAATCATCATACAGTATTTAATTCATTTTGTTAATGCATAGCCTCCTAGTGCCCAGAGGGATGGGCAGTCCTTCAGCCACGGGTCCACAGAGGTTTCCTCCACAGGGGTTTTTCCTCTCCTGTGCTGAAGGATGACTCATTGTGAGCCAGGACGCTACCACCAGCTTGGTCCTTCTATAGGACAAGCTTGATAGAGCCGCCGGGCAGTCTTGGTCACTCATTTTCTAATTAATATTGCAGAGTAAAAAAGTTTAATTATACTTTGAAACTTCTAATATTTAATACATTTCTTTTAATATCGATTTTGCATGATTGCGTCTTTGTTATATAATGTATACTCTCAGAAGGTGAAGAGGCTGTCAGGTTTAGGCTGGCCAATGAGACCAGAATGGATTATGGGAAATAATACACTATAGAGCATGGGGAAAGGCGCACAGTTTGATGGTAATACAAATGCGGATGTTAAAGGAAAAATAATGACACTGGATGGAGGCTGCAGATAGGTGGTCAAGAATTAGGTAGAGAAACATTTTAAGAGATACATGAAAGGTAATAATAATAATTAGCTTATAACGCTTTAGTACAACTGGTGCAACATCATCAACATCATCAAGAAGAGGATCCAGTGACATTGTGCACATGAGGAAAGACAAAGAATAAAGGAGAAAACTAAAAAAGACAAGAAAGAAACCAAATCTGACCAAAAAATGACAAAAATAAACATAAAATACTGTAAAACCAAAATTATTATATTAATTTCTTAATATCGATTTAAATTGTATATCTTGGTTGCACCTGGGAATATAATTCCATACTTACTAGTGTTCTTGTTTTACATGAATGCATGTTTAATTTAGAAAGCTAATGAGAAAATAATTTAGAAATGTCTATCAGTGGTGGTCCATGAGACTGCTCTGGCTTCACTGTGACTGGCAGTGGCTTTTTATTGGAAGTCCAACCTGCCAGTCACCCAAGGCAGTCCCATTGGGAGGCATCCTCTCTTTGGGATGCCTCTATGGGCTGCTGCAGCAGCAGCCCATAAAAACGGGGTTCTGCGCATGCGCAGTACCCAGGAAGATAATGCGCATGCATCGGACCCGGGGCCGTGAATATGCTTCTATGGACTGCAACCGAAGCAGCCAATAGAGGCTGGGGGCCAGCGCATGCGCAGTACCGAAGAAGCAAGTGTGCATGCGCTGGTCACGCGACCGTGACAGGGGTCAAGACCTGCATAGGGGACCCGCAGGCACGGCAGGGACCAGCGGGCACTGGTGGTGGGGTCCAGCAGTTTTGAGCGGTTGATGCATACTGGGAATAGCTAATATTTGAGGGTGCCCCTTGAAAACAGCTATTTTTGAGGGATATCCTTCAAATATATTTTTGGAAATATGCCCCATTGTGTGGTAAAGGGGCAACTTTCTACGTTTCAGCACACAGCGTAGAGTGGGAGGTGCAGAGATATATGGAGGAGCAGTACAGATCAGTAAGTGACAGGATTCACACTGGTCTCAGAGCCTTTCGTTACGTCAGTATTACTTTAAATGTTTATTTGGCAGCAGTTGCATAGTCATATTTTTAGGCTGTATAAAATTAGACCTGTGCTATCAGGGGACACCTATTGGATTCAAATTGTCACTTTGTCTCATGGTATTGGTGTTAGTGTGAAGTCTGTAAGTAAAACATTTCTCATTCCCACTGTACAGTATCTGGACCTCTAATCAGTTTGATTCCTCTACCGACGTGCTGCACAACTGATCTGGCATCTACTCCATGTCTATCACAGTCTCTCAAGTCTCTCTCACACACTGCTACCACTCTGTCTGCTCAGGCTGATAAGCCAGCACTGCTGGACCAAAATACATCCTTGTATAATCCCACTGTCTCTGTCTGGGAGCTCTCACAGGGATTCACACGGAGTTTGAACACATATGCACCCAAATTCAAAGATTCCCGATGCACTACCGTTCAGCCAGCTCAAAGGAGGGCAAGTTTATTTGGAAGCTATAATGTATAATGTAATGAAGAAAGAATCAGTGGCCTTCATTTGTGAATTTGCAATCAGCCAATACTGCAGACCACCATCACCAATGAGTATTTGGGGCTCATTTACTAATATAGGAGTTCTATCAAAATGTGATGTTGCTATGGGAAACCAATCAGATTCTAGCTCTTATCTTCTAGAAGGTGCTAAATAAATATATCCTGATAGGTTGCCCATAGCATCATTCCATCTTCAACAGAACACATAGTAAATAAACCCCTTTGTGTCACACACAGATGCCTGCAATTGATGCAGCTTTGCTAAATGTATATGCATTACTGTGCAGGCCTGCAGCTGTTAGCAAACAAGCTGGTTTGACCACCTGGTCTCACCCCCATTCCCGGTCCTGCTTTTCTAGTCTACTTGGCTAAATGTGTCTGATTCGAGCAGATCTGCACTGGCGATTGCCCCCAAACAATGCATTTTCCTCACAGTCCCGCCCCCAACCTGCCCCTTTTCTGTCATGCTAGAGGCCCCGCCCCCTGCCTCACAGAGCTGGCTGCCCTCTCCCGGAGTGGGCAGCCACAAAGTAGGCAACCCTGCCTATAGCAGCCACTCTTATTACAAGGTGCCCTAACCTCAAGCATGACAATTATGAATAATGTAGCTTTGGTTAATATATCAGGCCTAAAGGTGTACCACGGAAGGTGGGCCAAGTGATCAAACAGGGGCATGCCATTAAGAAAGTAATCTAATTCTATACAGAAGGATCACTGATTGATATATCAACCAGGGAATCTTGGAACACCCAAAAGACTGCTATTTAAAATATAACTATATGCCCACTATGTTTATTGTGAATGCTTCCTCTAATTGTCCACATTGAAATAAAATAAATTATTGTCAAAGGTCAGAAACAACTGGAAAAAAATGAATTAAAATTAACAGAAATCAAGATGTCCAACTGAAATAAAAGATACATAAAATACTAATATTGGGTAGATGTATGAAGCAGTGATAAGGGAGAAGTGAGCCAAAGGAGATGTGAGCCATGGCAACCAATCAGCTGCTCTGTATAATTTTATATTGTGCAAATTATAGATGTAACTTCAGTGCTGATTGGTTGCCATGGGCAACTTCTCCACTGGCTGACTTCTCCTCCCTTATCACTGCTTCCAGGAGTTAAAGAAAGGGGGAACATGGTGGAACTGAATTCCACCACCTCTAATGGTAGGGGAAACTGAGTTCCACCTCTATCACAGCCCTTAACAGTAATTCCAACAGAAATGCATGTCCCAGCGGCTTCTTCTTCTGGCATAGCGTATGTGATGTCATGCCATCACCGCCGCTGAAGTGAAGAAGAGCTACAATGGGGAGCAGGCTCTGTACTTGCTGAGGACAGGGTAAGAGGGGTCTGGAGGGACTCACAGGTGGGAATGCTGCTGGAGGGACACGGGCATGGAGCTGCTGAGAGATGTAGACAGTGAGCTGCTGGAGTGACAGAGACAAATGTGTATAAGCAGCACAACTGTGGACATTATGTGTATAAGGGGCACTACTGTGTGATTTAATGAGGAGGGGGGAGGTGTTAGGGTAAAGGAGTTCCACCCCCTCTCAGGGACCACTTTAAGCCCTAATTGCTTCATACATCTAACCCACAATTTGTTCTTTACATAGCTGCTTTTTGGAGACTCTTCTCTGCGTACAATGGGGTGAAGGGCCACAATGAACCATACCCACTACTGTCACTTGGAGGTCTATGGTGACAGTAGTGGAAGCAAGTGTGGCACTTTATGCTTAATCCAAGCGTTCTCTGGATCAGCCAATGAGGTGGTAGTATGCAGGCAGGAGGTGGTATGCAGGCAGTGGGTGGTATGGAGGTAGGGGGTGGTATACAGGCAGTGCGTGGTATGGATGCAGGTGGTGGTATGCAGGCCGGTGGTGGTATGCAGGCAGGGAGAAGTATGCAGACAGGAGGCGGTAGGTAGGCAGTGGGTGGTATGGATGTAGGGGGTGGTATGCAGGCAGTGGGTGGTATGCAGGCAGGGGGAAGTATGCAGACAGGAGGTGGTATGCAGAGAGGGGGCGTTATGCAGGCAGGGGGTGGTATGCAGGCAGGCAATGGTATGCAGGCAGGGGGTGCTATGCAGGCAGGGGGTGCATCTAATAATTTGAAGAATTCTGTCAGGAAGGTAAGATGATAACAACCTGATATTCTCACAGCGAGATAATATTATTAATGCTTATTTTCCAAATGCAATTTCTTTGGTAACCTTTTCCCTGTGATCTGCCTTGAACCCCAGCCCATGGATTTTAAAATATTTACTTGTTTTATAGACATTCTGTAAATTGAATCTATCAACAATAGGTCTGGAGAGTAAACAATTTCAGAATTCACCTACATGCTAAAATAAAAACCCTGTATGAATTCAGAGGTTACATTCACCTGATTCCCAGATCAAAAGTATCTTATATTCATGTTAGTTTAACCGCAGGACACATATTTCCTTGCACATGGCAATTTATATACCCCTCAAGGAATTGGCAGTTTAACAGTTAATTTATTTCAAGGTCCCCTTGCTCTTTAAATCTTGTGGCAGCTGCTTTCAAAACCCAGACTCTCACCTCCACCACATCAAAGGGGGAATATGTTTAGGTTTCAGAGAAGAGATATTCCAAGGCACCACGCTCAGTTTAGAAGGCTGGGGCATATTTAGGAATATCCCAAAATAAAACAATGCATATTATACAACATCTATACTGTTTAGAAACATGTATACTTTATACAGCAGTGTAATAGTTACCCAGGACTTGTGGGATAGTCATTGGAACATTCAAAGTGTACATTATAAAGGTATAGGCATTACCTGTTTATAAAGCTTTAGCTCATACTTACCTACCCTCCTGGAAATCGGGTTCCCCTCCCCCGAAGGGTGGGCAAGCCTCCAACATTTAGCAGGGCCCCCTCACTCCCTCCCTCCGCCGGTCAAATACTGTCATTCACAGCTCTTTGGGGAGGGGGCAGGGCTAACATTACGCAAATCTCATCATTTAGTACCACCCCCTCCCCGAAGAGGCACAAGTAATGGAATTTACATGAATGGGCGAGGCTTAATGATGGTAAACCCCTCCCCTAGGAAAGCTGAAGCGGGTCTCCTCGCTGGGCATCTCCTGGAGAGTAGACACTTACACTAGGCAAGTATGCTTTAGTGATATCTCATTGCTTTCCTATGGTCTTGAAGTTGCAGCAATTTCCCTTAAACTACCTGGCAGCTTCCTGGGTGTCAGGATCGCATAAAATACACCGTATGTGGTTCTTTTGCATACGATATATCGTATACGATCCCAGTCATGGCTGAGGGATCTGATAAAGTTTGGAAAAATTCTAAATTATTTTATTTAGCAATATATACCACGATTGAGAAAATATGCAATTTGTGTGTTATATATATTTTCTCATTTTTTTTATAATTTGTGATTATTTTTAGTTATTAACCCCTTCACGACATTTGACGTATATATACGTCATGGCCGGGAAGTACTTCCCGACACATGACGTATATATACGTCATGACTTTAAACTGTCACTGCGTCTCGAGACGCAGTGACAGAGGGACGATGTCTGCTGTCCCTGACAGCAGACATGTCCCTGCATGCCCAGGGGGGGCTGCGATGTCGCCCCCCCGTCGGCGATCGCTGTGATTGGCTGTTCAGTGTGAACAGCCATTCACAGCGTTTTCCTGTGTTACCAGCGAATCAGACGCTTGGTAACACAGGTGTCAATCACCGCCGGGCGTCAGGGGGCATGAGGGGGTCATCGGTGACAATGACACCTCACCCCACCCTCACCCCACCTGCCCCCAAGGCTGTGATTGGTCCGTGGGACCCACGGACCAATCACAGCCAAGGCGCGACATTTAAACTAACGGTGACTGCGCTGCAGACGCCATTCCGGTCTGGAGTAGCGTGCAGAGCGGTCACCGTGCCTATCTGCCGTGATACTGACCTGATCCTTGCTAATACTTACCTGATCCTTGCAAATACCTTACCTGATCACTTGATCACTGCTTGTAGCGTGCTGGACGCTTCCTGGATCTGACTTCCTGAGACTTCCTGCTGCTGCTGCAGTGTGATAGAGAGATAGAGAGATAGAGAGAGAGAGATAGAGAGAGATAGTGACAGAGAGAGCTATATTTTGTGTCTGCTACCCCCCCTTTTTGGGGGTGCAGGGTTTTTTTATATATAAATAACTGTCGCTGCTGCTGCAGTGTCATAGTGATAGATAGTGATAGATAGTGAGAGATAGTGATAGATAGTAATAGATAGTGAGAGATAGAGAGATTTGTGTCTGCTACCCCCCCTTTTTTGGGGGTGCAGGTTTTTTTTTTATATATATAACTGTCAGTGCTGCTGCTGCAGTGTCATAGTGATAGATAGTGATAGATAGTGAGAGATAGAGAGATAGAGAGAGATAGTGACAGAGAGTGATAGAGAGTGTATATTTTGTGTCTGCTACCCCCCCTTTTTGGGGGTGCAGGTTTTTTTTTATACATATAACTGTCAGTGCTGCTGCTGCAGTGTGATAGATAGTGATAGATAGTGATAGATAGTGAGAGATAGAGAGAGATAGTGACAGAGAGTGATAGAGAGTGTATATTTTGTGTCTGCTACCCCCGCCTTTTGTGCTGATCACTATATCTGAGGTGATCAGCAACTTTTTGGGGGTGCAGAGGTTTTTTTTTTTTATATATACCTGTCAGTTGCTGCCAGTTGCACCAAAGGTTGTGCACCTGCTGCCCCTCACTGGTAATCAGTGTCGCATCACTGATCACCTTTTTTTTTTTTTTTTGTGGGTGCTGTGTGGTCTTTTTTAAATTTTTTTTTTTACACACACTGTGATTTTGTGGGTGTCCTGTGGCCACTGTGCGCTGATCAGTGACGTACATCACTGATCAGCTTTTTCGGCACAGGGTTGATCTATTTTTTTTTTTTTGATCAAATTCCTGTTGCCTTTGAGCGCTGTTCAGTGACAGACGTTACTGACCAACATCTGTGCTCAATTTTTGGCGCAGGACCTTTTTTTTTTTAACCCCTTCAATTTT
Organism: Crinia signifera; assembly: GCF_055691185.1. NCBI lineage: Eukaryota > Metazoa > Chordata > Amphibia > Anura > Myobatrachidae > Crinia > Crinia signifera. The sequence goes on along the minus strand of NC_139228.1, from coordinate 37,318,339 downwards.
TTTTTTTTAACCCCTTCAATTTTTTTTTTTTTAACCCCTTCATTTTTTTTTTTGTATAAAGTATTTTTTTTGTTCTGCACTACATACACACAACACACTACATACCCCCCGGGTTGAAATAAAGTTTGTACCCCCCCCTACACTATACACGTGTTGAAACATTTCACTACCAGTAACACAAAAATAAAAATGTCATCCCAAATGTCATCCCAAATGTCCTCCCAAATGTCATCCCAGTCATCCAGAAGAATGTATTCAGTGGAGGAGGCATATGCCATGCTTGCTTCTGATTCTGACACAGCCAGTGAGGCAAGCGGGGAATTTGAAGGATTCGTCTTAAGCTCCTCTTCCTCCTCTGGTGATGAGGGACCCCCTCAAAGATGCCCCCGTAGAGCAGCTGAGACCCCCCCCCCAATAATTGATCTCGTATGGACCCCACCACCAGACAATTTTGAGCCCCAGGTTCCTGAGTTTTTGGCCATGCCAGGAATCCAATTTGATTCCACAGGTCTCAGAGAAATTGACTTTTTCAAATTATTTTTCTCTGATGATTTTATAAATTTAATGGTGGACCAAACTAATTTATATGCCCAGCAGTTTATTGCTCAAAACCCCACGTCATCATTTGCTAGGTGGACCCCTGTAGATGCAGTAGAGATGATGACGTTTTGGGGTCTGGTGTTTCATATGGGCATAGTAAAAAAGCCACAAATTAGGCAATATTGGAGTACAGATGTTCTGTACAGCACCCCATTTTACCGTATGGCCATGACTCGGACTCGTTTTGAGGCAATCCATAAATTTATACATTACACCGATAATGCACAGTGCCCACCCAGAGATGATCCCACCTTTGACAGGCTATTCAAAGTCAGGCCGGTCATTGATCATTTCAGTGCCAAATTTGCAGAGCTATACATCCCTGATAAATGTATTAGCATCGACGAGTCCCTTATACATTTTAAAGGAAGGGTTAAATTCCGCCAGTACCTTCCCAGTAAGAGGGCAAGGTATGGCATAAAAATGTATAAGCTGTGTGAAAGCACCACAGGGTACACCCACAAGTTTAGGGTATATGAAGGGAAGGATTCAAGAATTGAACCGCCAGAATGCCCCCCCTCCCTCGTAGGTGTTAGTGGAAAAATTGTCTGGGATTTAATGCACCCCTTCCTGGATAAGGGTTATCACCTCTATGTGGATAACTTTTACACCAGCATCCCCCTGTTTAAGGCCCTTGGTTCAAGAGGTACAGCAGCTTGCGGTACTGTGCGTAAGAACCAAAGAGGCCTCCCAAAAACGCACATTGCCCAAGTAATGAGAAGGGGTGAAAGCAGGGGAATATGCACCGAAAATATGTTGTTGGTCAAATATAAGGACAAGAGGGATGTCCTTATACTGACAACAATTCATGGAGACAGTACCACCTCCATCCCTGTACGAGGTACCAGTACCCACACCTCAAAACCAAATTGTATCCTAGATTACAATAAGTACATGGGCGGAGTGGATCTTTCAGATCAGGTACTGAAGCCGTACAGTGCCCTGCGGAAAACAAATATCTGGTACAAGAAGCTGGCCGTGTATATCATCCAGATGGCACTGTATAACGCTTACGTGCTATTCCGTTCTACCGGCCAGAGGGGGACATTTATGCACTTTCAAGAGGAAGTCATAAAGGGCCTAATATTTGGGAACCAGCAGGCAGAGGGCCCCAGTACTTCTAGTACTGGCCCCCGTATTGTACCAGGGCAGCATTTTCCCAACGAAATCCCCTCCACTGCAAGAAAGGGCAGGACACAAAAAAGGTGCAAAGTTTGCTATAAAAAGGGAATAAGAAAGGAAACTATTTTCCACTGTGAAACTTGCCCCGACAAACCCGGCCTATGTATAAAGGAGTGTTTCAAAATATACCACACATCTATGGATTATTAGGTTCATCATTTCACCGTGCTTCGGGGGTCTTGCTAATGCCACATAGCACCCACCATTCATTCCACCAGAATCTGAGCTGCAAAATCCAAAAATCACTCCTTCCCTTCTGAGTCCTGTCATGCATCCAACTGGTATTTTTTGGTCACATGTGAGGCATTGCCGTACTCTGGAGAAATGGGGGCACAGATTTTGGGGTGCTTTGTCTCCTTCATTCCTTGTGAAAATGAAAAATGTTGAGCCAGAAGTACATTTTTGTGTAAAAAAATGTAATTTTTCATTTTCACTGCCCAGTTGTATCAAAATTGGTGAAACCCCTGGGGGTTTGAAATGTACACTATACCCCTAGATGAATTCCCTGAGGAGTGTAGTTTGCAAAATGGGGTCACTTGTGGGGGGGTTCCACTGTATTGGTAATGCAACATAGCACCCACCATTCATTCCACCAAAATCTGTGCTCCAAAATCCAAAAATCACTCCTTCCCTTCTGAGTCCTGCCATGCACCCAACTGGTATTTTTTGGTCACATGTGAGGTATTGCCGTACTCTGGAGAAATGGGGGCACAGATTTTGGGGTGCTTTGTCTCCTTCATTCCTTGTGAAAATGAAAAATTTTGAGCCAGAAGTACATTTTTGTGTAAAAAAATGTAATTGTTCATTTTCACAGCCCAGTTGTACCAAAATTGGTGAAACCCCTGGGGGTTTGAAATGTACACTATACCCCTAGATGAATTCCCTGAGGGGTGTACTTTGCAAAATGGGGTGACTTGTGGGGGGGTTCCACTGTATTGGTGCAACATAGCACCCACCATTTATTCCACCAAAATCTGTGCTGCAAAATCCAAAAATCACTCCTTCCCTTCTGAGTCCTGCCATGCGCCCAACTGGTATTTTTTGGTCACATGTGAGGCATTACCGTACTCGGGAGAAATTGGGGCACAGATTTTGGGGTGCTTTGTCTCCTTCATTCCTTGTGAAAATGAAAAATGTTGAGCCAGAAGTACATTTTTGTGTAAAAAAATGTATTTTTTCATTTTCACAGCCCAGTTGTACCAAAATTGGTGAAACCCCTGGGGGTTTGAAATGTACACTATACCCCTAGATGAATTCCCTGAGGAGTGTAGTTTGCAAAATGGGGTCACTTGTGGGGGGGTTCCACTGTATTGGTAATGCAACATAGCACCCACCATTCATTCCACCAAAATCTGTGCTCCAAAATCCAAAAATTACTCCTTCCCTTCTGAGTCCTGCCATGCACCCAACTGGTATTTTTTGGTCACATGTGAGGCATTGCCGTACTCTGGAGAAATGGGGGCACAGATTTTGGGGTGCTTTGTCTCCTTCATTCCTTGTGAAAATGAAAAATTTTGAGCCAGAAGTACATTTTTGTGTAAAAAAATGTAATTTTTCATTTTCACAGCCCAGTTGTACCAAAATTGGTGAAACCCCTGGGGGTTTGAAATGTACACTATACCCCTAGATGAATTCCCTGAGGGGTGTACTTTGCAAAATGGGGTGACTTGTGGGGGGGTTCCACTGTATTGGTGCAACATAGCACCCACCATTTATTCCACCAAAATCTGTGCTGCAAAATCCAAAAATCACTCCTTCCCTTCTGAGTCCTGCCATGCGCCCAACTGGTATTTTTTGGTCACATGTGAGGCATTACCGTACTCGGGAGAAATTGGGGCACAGATTTTGGGGTGCTTTGTCTCCTTCATTCCTTGTGAAAATGAAAAATGTTGAGCCAGAAGTACATTTTTGTGTAAAAAAATGTATTTTTTCATTTTCACAGCCCAGTTGTACCAAAATTGGTGAAACCCCTGGGGGTTTGAAATGTACACTATACCCCTAGATGAATTCCCTGAGGAGTGTAGTTTGCAAAATGGGGTCACTTGTGGGGGGGTTCCACTGTATTGGTAATGCAACATAGCACCCACCATTCATTCCACCAAAATCTGTGCTCCAAAATCCAAAAATTACTCCTTCCCTTCTGAGTCCTGCCATGCACCCAACTGGTATTTTTTGGTCACATGTGAGGCATTGCCGTACTCTGGAGAAATGGGGGCACAGATTTTGGGGTGCTTTGTCTCCTTCATTCCTTGTGAAAATGAAAAATTTTGAGCCAGAACTGCATTTTTGTGTAAAAAAATGTAATTTTTCATTTTCACTGCCCAGTTGTACCAAAATTGGTGAAACCCCTGGGGGTTTGAAATGTACACTATACCCCTAGATGAATTCCCTGAGGGGTGTACTTTGCAAAATGGGGTGACTTGTGGGGGGGTTCCACTGTATTGGTGCAACATAGCACCCACCATTTATTCCACCAAAATCTGTGCTGCAAAATCCAAAAATCACTCCTTCCCTTCTGAGTCCTGCCATGCGCCCAACTGGTATTTTTTGGTCACATGTGAGGCATTGCCGTACTCGGGAGAAATTGGGGCACAGATTTTGGGGTGCTTTGTCTCCTTCATTCCTTGTGAAAATGAAAAATTTTGAGCCAGAACTGCATTTTTGTGTAAAAAAATGTAATTTTTCATTTTCACTGCCCAGTTGTATCAAAATTGGTGAAACCCCTGGGGGTTTGAAATGTACACTATACCCCTAGATGAATTCCCTGAGGGGTGTACTTTGCAAAATGGGGTGACTTGTGGGGGGGTTCCACTGTATTGGTGCTTTGGGAGTCTTGCTAATGCAACATGGCACCCACCATTCATTCCACCAAAATCTGTGCTGCCAAATCCAAAAATCACTCCTTCCCTTCTGAGTCCTGCCATGCGCCCAACTGTTATTTTTTGGTCACATGTGAGGCATTGCCGTACTCGGGAGAAATTGGGGCACAGATTTTGGGGTGCTTTGTCTCCTTCATTCCTTGTGAAAATGAAAAATTTTGAGCCAGAACTGCATTTTTGTGTAAAAAAATGTAATTTTTCATTTTCACTGCCCAGTTGTATCAAAATTGGTGAAACCCCTGGGGGTTTGAAATGTACACTATACCCCTAGATGAATTCCCTGAGGGGTGTACTTTGCAAAATGGGGTGACTTGTGGGGGGGTTCCACTGTATTGGTGCTTTGGGAGTCTTGCTAATGCAACATGGCACCCACCATTCATTCCACCAAAATCTGTGCTGCCAAATCCAAAAATCACTCCTTCCCTTCTGAGTCCTGCCATGCGCCCAACTGTTATTTTTTGGTCACATGTGAGGCATTGCCGTACTCGGGAGAAATTGGGGCACAGATTTTGGGGTGCTTTGTCTCCTTCATTCCTTGTGAAAATGAAAAATTTTGAGCCAGAACTGCATTTTTGTGTAAAAAAATGTAATTTTTCATTTTCACTGCCCAGTTGTACCAAAATTGGTGAAACCCCTGGGGGTTTGAAATGTACACTATACCCCTAGATGAATTCCCTGAGGGGTGTACTTTGCAAAATGGGGTGACTTGTGGGGGGGTTCCACTGTATTGGTGCTTTGGGAGTCTTGCTAATGCAACATGGCACCCACCATTCATTCCACCAAAATCTGTGCTGCCAAATCCAAAAATCACTCCTTCCCTTCTGAGTCCTGCCATGCGCCCAACTGGTATTTTTTGGTCACATGTGAGGCATTGCCGTACTCGGGAGAAATTGGGGCACAGATTTTGGGGTGCTTTGTCTCCTTCATTCCTTGTGAAAATGAAAAATTTTGAGCCAGAACTGCATTTTTGTGTAAAAAAATGTAATTTTTCATTTTCACTGCCCAGTTGTACCAAAATTGGTGAAACCCCTGGGGGTTTGAAATGTACACTATACCCCTAGATGAATTCCCTGAGGGGTGTACTTTGCAAAATGGGGTGACTTGTGGGGGGGTTCCACTGTATTGGTGCTTTGGGAGTCTTGCTAATGCAACATGGCACCCACCATTCATTCCACCAAAATCTGTGCTGCCAAATCCAAAAATCACTCCTTCCCTTCTGAGTCCTGCCATGCGCCCAACTGGTATTTTTTGGTCACATGTGAGGCATTGCCGTACTCGGGAGAAATTGGGGCACAGATTTTGGGGTGCTTTGTCTCCTTCATTCCTTGTGAAAATGAAAAATTTTGAGCCAGAACTGCATTTTTGTGTAAAAAAATGTAATTTTTCATTTTCACTGCCCAGTTGTACCAAAATTGGTGAAACCCCTGGGGGTTTGAAATGTACACTATACCCCTAGATGAATTCCCTGAGGAGTGTACTTTGCAAAATGGGGTGACTTGTGGGGGGGTTCCACTGTATTGGTGCTTTGGGAGTCTTGCTAATGCAAAATGGCACCCACCATTTATTCCACCAAAATCTGTGCTGCCAAATCCAAAAATCACTCCTTCCCTTCTGAGTCCTGCCATGCGCCCAACTGGTATTTTTTGGTCACATGTGAGGCATTGCCATACTCGGGAGAAATTGGGGCACAGATTTTGGGGTGCTTTGTCTCCTTCATTCCTTGTGAAAATGAAAAATTTTGAGCCAGAACTGCATTTTTGTGTAAAAAAATTTAATTTTTCATTTTCACTGCCCAGTTGTATCAAAATTGGTGAAACCCCTGGGGGTTTGAAATGTACACTATACCCCTAGATGAATTCCCTGAGGGGTGTACTTTGCAAAATGGGGTGACTTGTGGGGGGGTTCCACTGTATTGGTGCTTTGGGAGTCTTGCTAATGCAACATGGCACCCACCATTCATTCCACCAAAATCTGTGCTGCCAAATCCAAAAATCACTCCTTCCCTTCTGAGTCCTGCCATGCGCCCAACTGGTATTTTTTGGTCACATGTGAGGCATTGCCGTACTCGGGAGAAATTGGGGCACAGATTTTGCGGTGCTTTGTCTCCTTCATTCCTTGTGAAAATGAAAAATTTTGAGCCAGAACTGCATTTTTTGTGTAAAAAAATGTAATTTTTCATTTTCACTGCCCAGTTGTACCAAAATTGGTGAAACCCCTGGGGGTTTGAAATGTACACTATACCCCTAGATGAATTCCCTGAGGGGTGTACTTTGCAAAATGGGGTGACTTGTGGGGGGGTTCCACTGTATTGGTGCAACATAGCACCCACCATTTATTCCACCAAAATCTGTGCTGCAAAATCCAAAAATCACTCCTTCCCTTCTGAGTCCTGCCATGCGCCCAACTGGTATTTTTTGGTCACATGTGAGGCATTGCCGTACTCGGGAGAAATTGGGGCACAGATTTTGGGGTGCTTTGTCTCCTTCATTCCTTGTGAAAATGAAAAATTTTGAGCCAGAACTGCATGTTTGTGTAAAAAAATGTAATTTTCCATTTTCACATCCCAGTTGTACCAAAATTGGTGAAACCCCTGGGGGTTTGAAATGTACACTATACCCCTAGATGAATTCCCTGAGGGGTGTAGATTGCAAAATGGGGTGACTTGTGGGGGAGGTTCCTAACTTTTAGCACTTATGGTGCCTAGAAACCTACATGGTGCCTAAAAAAAAATCTCATAAAAAGGAGGCTCCAAAATCAAGTAGGTGCTCCTTCTATTATGAAGCCTGTGGTTTGGTCAACGTGCACACTAGGGCCACATATAGGATATTTTTGAAAACAAAAGAATTGGGGGAATCAATTTTTAGTCACATTTCTCTAGTAAAATCTACTGTATTCGTTAGAAAAATGTATTAAAATTGAAACTCTGCAAAAAAAAAGAAATTTTGAAATTTCACCTACACTTTGTTTTAATTCCTGTGAAACACCTAAAGGGTTAACAAACTTCCAAAATGCTGTTTTGAATACTGTGAGGGGTGCAGTTTTTGAAATGGCATCATTTATGGGGGTGTCTCACATACAAGTCCCTCAAAGTCACATCAGAACTGAACTGGTCCCTAAAAAAATCAGTGTTTGAAATTTTCTTGAAAATTTGAGAATTTGCTAGTCATATCTGAAGCCTCCTAGTGTCCAAAAAAATTAAAAGGAAGTTGAAATAATGATTGCAACATAAAGTAGACATATGGTCTTTGTTAGTTATTAACTATTTTGAGTGGTATGATTATTTGTCTCACAAGCAGAAAATGTGACATTTTGCATATTGCTAAATTTTCCATTTTTTCACGATATTTTGGTATTTTTCACAAAAAAACACAGACTGTATCGACCAAAATTTACCACTAACTTGAAGTACAATGTGTCACGAGAAAACAATCTCAAAATCACTGGGATAAGTAAAAGCAAAAAAAAGTTATCCCCACTTAAGTGAGACATGTCAGATTTGAAAAAAAGGGCTCTGTCATGAAGGCACAAACTGGCTCTGTCATGAAGGGGTTAAACATATTTTTTCATTGGCAAATCCATTTTATACATTTTGGCCCTTATTTATTACTGCAAAGGCAAATTCCTTCTCAAATGGACAAATCCATGTGCACTGCGGGGAGACAGATATAACTACAGAGAGAATTAGATTTGGGTGAGTTATTTTGTTTCTGTGCAAGGAAAATACTGACTGCTTTATTTTTACACTGCAATATAGATCTCACTTTGGAGTAAAACACACCCAAATCTAATTCTCTCTGCACATGTTATATCTGCCTCACCTGTGGTGCACATGGTTTTGTCCATTTGAGAAGGAATTTGCCTTTGCGAGTGACCAGAATAAGGGCCAATAATGCAAGCGCATCTTTGATTTACACCCAAACACTGGAAAACAGACAATGGTCATTTAGACAAACTGGTAAAATCCATTTGATTTAACAAATTAATTTATAAATATTTTTTTATCCATTCTCCAGCATTTGAGAGGGAATGGTTGCTTGTCATTTGCTCCCATACATTAGCAGGTTTTTGTTTGCACCAGACAGATTGGACAGATACATCTTTGTGTGTGTGTACCTTATTTTAGAGGGAAGGATCCTGCATTCCCAGGAGTACAGTAATTGCATGTTCTCAGAATTGTGCATTATACCCAAAGCCGACCTGCAGGCATAGCCAGATTAAGGGGAGATCATACTGCACCCCGGGCCCCCTTTTGTCATTAGCTGCATCCTCTACTAATGCTTTCTACCTGGACTTTCTTCTTAACTTATGATTGTAGTCACCTTTGTTAAAGGTTTCTTATAAATACAATCGTTCAACACCGATGACGCTAATCATATATAAGGGTGAAGACCAGTTAGTCTCTTGGAATGTGTCATGTTGGGAGATATGCACAATGCAATATACAGACAGAGCCGCTCTCTTCGTTGTCACCAGTGCACCGGCCACTGGTGTCTGGCGGCTGGCGCACCTGCGAACATGGATTCGCGAGCATCTCACACGCTCTTGTATCCATTGCTGAGAATGGGGCACACGAGCGTCTCCGATGTGCGCGCCCCATTCACCCGTGGGGGATGGTGATCGGCGTGCCAGTACACGCTCATATGAGAGCGGCTTCATCTGTAACATGCACCCCCCCTTTACAGTGGGGCCCCCTGTCTTACGTGCCCTCCCCCAAGGCTTAATATGGCCCTGTCTGCAGGTACTCCTAAACCCCCTCGAGTGAATGCATGTATGTCCATGCCTGCATGGTAGTGCAGGGATTTGCTTGGTTGGGGGGCATGGATTTGGCGGAGCAGAGTTTAACTGATAGCTAGGCAGCTAATATGCACTGCCTAGCGCAGGTCTGAATCGGGCCCATAGTGCTGTGTGTTGGGTGGTATGCAGACTGTACACTTGCTGCAGAGGTTGCCAGTGAATGACATCACAGCTAGGTGGGTACATGCACAGTAAATACCCGCCCAGTTGTGATAAGTGTGTATGCCCAGGGCCTAGCGTGTACCCAGCATTAGACATTGAAAGTTGATTGGTTGCTATGGAAAAAAGCCTAGCAAAGTATTACAGATATCAGTGATGTGTGCTGTGTACTTATATCACAATGATAGTAATAAGCACCTGCATTCTGCAATCTATCCAGCCACCGATCCATTTACAGAAATATATGTATATTATAAATGTAAGTGCAATGCTGTCATCTGTTTTACCATTAATAAGAAATGTTCCATTATTATATATAACACATTAATATCTCACAATCCTTACACTGACTCATTGAGAATCGTTTGCTTTGGCCTGGCTGCATTCCAAATTCTCGTACAAGCCAGCAGCTGGCATGTTCAAAATTGGCTGGCTCCAGAAAGGATTTTTTGGGGGGTTTAAAAAAAAACCTGAGACTATTGTTAGATCAGATTTTGCCCACCTGTCCGAACAAAGATATCTTTAAATAAAAGCAAAGTACGTCAAACCCAGGCCGGTGGCAAACAAAACCCGCTTCAAACGTAGTCTGCCAAAGGCTTCGTGTGTGAAGGGTATTGACATCAAAGTTACACATCGGATTTCTTTCCCACAGTTGAACAATTACCAGATAAACTTGAGACTGCAGTAGAAGATGATCTCAATTTCATTTATAAAGATAGCGGGCACACTGTATGCATCGTGTGCTACATCTACGGTTACATTGCATGTTTATATGTCTTATCAACTGAGCTAAAGTATGTATGTATATATATATATATATATATATATATATATATATATATACACATCAGGGTCTGAGGGCCCAAAACATCTGTAGAGGGGGTAGAGAACATTGATTAGGTCCAGATTAGGTTCACGGCTACTTAGAACCCCAATCCCAACCCCAACGGGGGCCCAAAAAGGTGTCCCAACACTAAACAAAGTAGAGGGGGTAGAGGACATTGATTGGGTCCAGATTAGGTTTACAGCCATTAACGAAGAAAATACAGTAAACTCTATAGAGCGCTTGTCAAGGCTGTTTCCTTAAAGTGAGCTGCTGCAGAAGGGATTAGTCAGATCCCTTTGGAAAATGTAGAGGAAAAGAAGGGGTATGCAGCGCTCATTAATGATAGCAATAATGTAATGTACAATACAAATTTATTTATATATATATATATAAAAAAAAAAAACAATGGCAATAAGAAACACTTAGTAACAATAGTGAATAAAAGCATTGAATCTACCTGCCAAGAATTGATGATATAACCTGCTCTGGTCACTCAAAACAGTCCCAGCACGATTGGAGAGAGATGTATAGTGGGAGTCCAATTGTAGGTATCCTAAAGCGCTGCTGGAGGTGTCCCGGTCCTTTAATAGGATTATGCAGACTTGTGGGGATCCTCTCTAAAGTGCGGCTGTGCTTTTATAGGAGAGTGTGCTCCAATCTACGATCTCCATATAATTTCAGAGGTATCTCAGTCCATAGGACTCGATGGATGTGGGGATCCTCTGTAAAGTGCGCTCGTGCTTAGGATAGAAGTGGGTCCCAATTGGGGGAGAAATAAATAAAGTGCAAGTCCAGATAATTAAGCAGGAAACATAGTAGGCAGGTCTCAGTCAGGTCCCTGCGAAACCATTTTATTCTTCTCCATAAACCAACCAAAGAGAGAGAAGCAAGAAAGAGGGTTGAGGAGAAGATTTGATTCTCCAACACCTCACGAAGTAATATTCAGGCAGTATTGATTAGGAAAGGTTTCTGAGAGATTCTTCTTTGTATGTCCTTGTGTATGACTCTTTCCTTCCTTCCTATCTTTCTTTGCTCCCTTTCTCTCGTTCTCTCTTTCAGGTCCATTCAATGCTTTTATTCACTATTGTTACTAAGTGTTTCTTATTGCCATTGTTTTTTTTTTTTTTTTTATATATAAATAAATTTGTATTGTACATTACATTATTGCTATCATTAATGAGCGCTGCATACCCCCTCTTTTCCTTTACAGCCATTAACACCTGCAATTCCAGCACTGCCGGGGTCCCGGGGGGCCTAAAAAGGGTTCCAGACACTTCAAAGTGTGTCAGGGATGAAAGATATGGCAGAGTTGTATAACATAGATGGGGTAGAGGACATTGATTGGTTCCAGACTAGGTTCACAGCCACTAACACCCGCAATCCCAACATCGCCAGGGTCGGGGGGGCCCAAAAAAGGGTTCCGGCCACTTCAAAGTGCGTCAGGGATGCAAGATATGGCAGAGTTGCATAGAGGGGGTAGAGGACATGGGGTTTAAGAAAAAAAAAACTTGTGGTCAGATATACAGTAGAAGCCCACCACAGACAGGTGTATGCCAATCACACCAGGGGGTGTTTGTCCAGATGCAAATTGACATGTTTTTTTTTTTTTGCTTTGCTCGCAGAATTGCAGCAAATGATTCCCATTGGGTACTGATTAGGTAGAGCATATGTACTAAAGATTAGGGGCCAGATGCACTAAGCTTCAAAAGTGATAACATGGAGAGTGATAAACAACCAACCAATTAGATCCTGCCTGACATTTTTCAAACACAGTCTGTGATATGGCAGGTAGGAGCTGATCACTCTCCATTTTATCACTTTTGAAGCTTAGTGCATCTGGCCCAAAGTATCAAGCCGCCAGTTCCTGTTATTTTTCAAACACAGTCTGTATCATGCAGTTAGGAACTGATTGGATGGTATTTTATCTCCATCCAAAACCTAGTTAATAGACCCAAAAGTCACTAAACACTAGCCTATACCTAGCTTGTACTAGCCGGCACTGTATCACGACTATAAGCCCCGCCTTGGATGTACTTCCCACATGACTTATGCCCTGCCTCCTGGTGACATCAGTCAGTAATAATTGGGAGAGCAGGGAGAAGAGGGCTGCAGAACATCAGGCAGACAGTAAAGGAGACCCACAAACAGTGGCGTAAGTTCGCTCCAGTTGCCCGGAGGCAAGATATATATTGGTGCCCCCCCCCCCCCCCCCCCCACACCCCCCCACACACAACCCTATATAACCTTATATAAAATATATATTTCTGTTCAGAAATATATTCAACGTATGAAGGCACTCCGGAAATAATAACACACTGGCACAGGTGTATAATAGTGTAACGTTTCGAGGTTTTTAATACCTCTTCATCAGACATTTGTCTGATGAAGAGGTATTAAAAACCTCGAAACGTTACACTATTATACACCTGTGCCAGTGTGTTATTATTTCCGGAGTGCCTCCATACGTTGAATATGTGGTGAGATCTTGTGATATCGGGATCCCTGGCAGGCACCCTTCAAAAAGTATTTGTGTATTTTGCCGGCTGTGCTGCTCCAAGGAGAGTGTGTTCAGAAATATAGATAGATAGATAGAACACATATATGTCAGAACAGCCACAGAAGCAATATCGTTGGCTTTTAAATAATTGATTTAAACTTCCAAAGGGAGGAGAGGTGCCCCCTTGGGAGCAGGAGCCCGGCGGCAGATGAATCCATGGACTCTCAGAGTTCTGCCTCTGCCCACAAACAATATGTATCTGCAGAACACTGTATATCTACATGGTACCCTGTTTCAGACTTGTTACTCATTACACCACTGCTGTTAACAAACTGTGCATCCATCAGTGTAACACAATTATAATAATACATCAGAAATGGATTTAAAGGGCAACAAGTGGCTCTACAGACATTCACAATCATGTCCTGGACACTGCAGTGTGCGCATGGGTGTCTTTTGCAGGTATTGCTTCTGTGAGTTTATGCAGATACAGCTTTAAGCTCTTCCCAAGTGCACATTATACATCTGTATGTGAGATACCCAGTCTGAGCATCCATTGATACAACCATCATGCTACTGTAAGTGCAGATTCTTTATCATGGCCACCAATGTGAGGAAATACTGTATGTATCTGATTCTGCGGGGGACTGAGACTACCAAGGTAGCTCAAGTAGGCGCCACCAGAGGTGTTCTGCTAATAGCTGCCACGAAAAATTGGGTTGTTAATTCCAGAAGCAAGAATAGATTTACAAGAAAAAAGTGGCGCTTGTTTGATGAAAGATTTTAAGATTTAGGGGCAGATTTATTAAGCTTGGAGAAGAGATAAACTGGAGATAAAGCGGAGAAAAGGTAAAAGGAGATAAAGCACCAGCCAATCAGCTGTGTTTGAAAAAGACAGTTGGGATCTGATTGGCTGGTGCTTTATCTCCTTTTACCTTTTCTCCGCTTTATCTCCAGTTTATCTCTTCTCCAAGCTTAATAAATCTGCCCCTATATATTAGTATTAAAAAACATATAAATATATTGTCAGTGATTTACAGTATGTGTTTTGTGTATATATGTGTTTTAATACTGATATTAAATCTTAAAATCTTTCATCAAACAAGCGCCACTTTCCACGAAAGGGAAAATGTGGTAAAACCCCTGTTTTCTGGGTTTTCACTGCGTTTTCGAATTCACTAGGGCCCTTATTCAGATCTGATTGCAGTACAAATTTGTTCTCAAAATGGGAAAAACCAGGTGCACTGTAGGTGGGGCAGATGTAACATGTATAGAGGGAGTTAGATTTGGGTGAGTTATTTTGTTTCTGTGCAGGGTAAATACTGGCTGCATTATTTCTACACTACAATTTAGATTTCAGTATCAACACACCCCACTCAACTTTAACTCTATCTGCACATGTTATATCTGCTCCACCTGCAGTGGGCTTGGTTTTGACCATTTTGAGGAACAAATTTTGTAATGCGATCAGATCTGAATAACGGCCTAAAGCTTCTCCCCTGGGCTCAGTTGCGAAGGGAATCGATTCCCTATAGAAGCCTATGGGCTTCTTTTCGCAGCGTTGTTTTGTAGGATCCATCATCCAACAACTCATAGACATAGCAGATACAGTCACTCGCCATATTACGATGCATATTAGGCAATTTATGGCCATTAATGATGTCCAAAAGGCGTAGAGAGTAATAACTATGAAGCTTCAAAGGCTAATTATTAAATTGAATGTCAATGTTACAATATCAGTAGCTGGTTCTGGAAGTGTCAGCAAAGAGACAGGACAAACAGAAGATAACTGGATTCTAGCTGGACTCTGCTTGGATCTCTTGATAGACCTTGAAATCTCGCCGTATTTTTATCTTGCTGTAGTTCTTCCTCTGAACATATATCTAACTCATTCTCTCCCCTTCACAAGGATATGAATTGTCCTTGCTTGCACAGGACCTTTGGCCACAGAAGAGCTGGCATTAATATGAGCTCAATGGAATGGGTTTCTATGGCTGAGCAGTTGCATGAGAGCCTCACATCACCAAGTCCAATGCCAAGTATCAGATGGGGTGGTGTAAAGCACACTGACAGCGGACTGTGGAGCAGTGGAAAAGTGCTCTGTGGAGTGATAAATCACGCTTCTCTGTTTGACAGCCAGGTGGGTGAGTGTGGGTTTGGCGTATGCTGGGAGAATGTTACCTGCCAGTGGCGCACACAGGGGGTGTTTCTGAGTACCCATAAATCCCCCAGGAGTCTAAGGGCCCTATTCTGAAAGCTGAGAGTTGCCTATTTCCATGGGTACAAGAATTTTAAAAATCGGCCCTTGATAACCGGAGATATCTGACTTCAAATCAGTGGTCCCCATCCAAGCCTGTTAATTGCTCTTCTCCGTCAGATATTTCAGGTTCAGTCTGACTTAGAGTTTTTCTAGAGATATCTGCAGTCAAGCAAGCTATCCCCCCACCAGAAAACTATGAATAATAAGCCCACTCCACTATACACCCCTCCTCTGCATATTAAACATCTGTGAAATCCCTGATTGGTTTTCCCAGGTAAGTATGTAGATGGTTTCTTCTTCTTCAAGGATCACACGTTAGATTACAGAACCTGTTTTCGTTTACTTTTATTATTCTTTAATCAAGGTATTAAATAGACAGGATTACAAGGTAATAGTTCTCTCGCAGGAGTAATCACCTGAAGTACACTACCATTTAAATGTAAACTTTATTAAACCGGAACCTGTCTGTTCTCCGCTTCTCTTCCTCGCTCGTCAGGCTCTCACCATAAACATAACATATGATCCTACCTTTGATGCTAGGAATAACGATAGTACATGCAACAACACTTAGTTATTCTATACTGTAAGCAAAGTGCGTAATAACACACAGACCCACTATTTATGACTTATTGCGCAATAAGCTATGCTTCTATAGAGCTTAGAATTTTATAAGTGTGACTAAACTATTATATGAAATGTTTCTAAGTTGAACTGTTCTCTTCTAGGATGAGCTGCTGAACACCGACTATAATAGGCGTGGAGGTAAGTTGACTGTAATTTCCTGCACTGACTCTTCCTACCGTTGGTCGTTGTAGCTCTGTATCTCCTGCCCTGAAGATCCTGTTGGAGGCGTCCCCTGGCCCAACGAAAGCCGGGTTTAGCCCCTGGTGCTTAACATATAATTTCCTTCCTGTATGCTACGAAGTGTTCCCTGGCTCTATCAGATATGTTGTGCCTTCCTTATGTCAGATAGGGAGATTATAATGTCTTCTTAGGCGTCCCCTGGCTTCTTGCTAGCCGGGTTTAGCCTCTGGTGCTCTTCTGTGTATAACTAAGCTGTCCTGACTTCAACTGTACAGAGCTGGGTAATAGTAGATTTTCAGCTGTAGGGTGCAACTGTGTAGGGGTGATGCGTTGTCACTGTGAGCTGAACTACTGTGTATCAGCAGCGATAGTCTGCAGTGGGGATGTGCTGTCACTCTGAGCTGAACTACTGTGAACCAGTAGCGATAGTCTGCACTGGGGATGTGCTGTCACTCTGAGCTGAACTACTGTGAACCAGTAGCGATAGTCTGCAGTGGGGATGTGCTGTCACTCTGAGCTGAACTACTGTGAACCAGTAGCGATAGTCTGCACTGGGGATGTGCTGTCACTCTGAGCTGAACTACTGTGAACCAGTAGCGATAGTCTGCAGTGGGGATGTGCTGTCACTCTAAACTGAACTACTGTGAACCAGTAGCGATAGTCTGCACTGGGGATGTACTGTCACTCTGAGCTGAACTACTGTGAACCAGTAGCGATAGTCTGCAGTGGGGATGTGCTGTCACTCTGAGCTGAACTACTGTGAACCAGTAGCGATAGTCTGCACTGGGGATGTGCTGTCACTCTGAGCTGAACTACTGTATATCAGCAGTGATAGTCTGCAGTGGGGATGCAAGATACTGTCTTTGCCTGCACTGCGTGACCTGCAATGGGAGTTTTATTTACTGCCTCAACCTGCGCTGCATTGTGTATGGTTATGAGACTTGCTGAGGGAGGTGTAAAGTTAACTATGGGGCTGGAGCAATACACACTCACCGCGCCCCTCTCTCCTTCGTTCAGCCTCCAAGTCCGCCCAGTCTCCGTCTCTGCTGCCGCCTCCTCAGATGGCTTCCGGCCCGCCTCTCAGCCCTCCCAGCGATGACGCGCCGGACTCGACCTGAAAGCGGGGATCAACACAGATGCCGCCGGTGACGACGCCGCTGCCCCGGGACACACAGTCGGGCTCTCCGATTCAACACTCCGGAGGTCTTTCCTGCTGTGACCGAAGACGCTGTCCAACACTCGGACACGCTGGTAAGTATACAGCCGCTCTCAGCACAGCTCTCTGCTACTTCTCTGGCTGCGCAGCTCTGCAGTATATCTCTCCTTTTTCTCTCACTGAGGTAACACAGCGCGCCCTCAACGGCTCAGCAGTCCCTTTTATAACTTTTTTCTTTAGGCGGGCAAAAACGGGGCTCGCGCTGCCCACGAGCACCCCAGCTTTATTAATCTATGTTAACTGCCAAAAGTCTATTAACCCCTCTGAACGGGGTATTTGCGTTTGCCCTGCAATTCGTTTTTCTCTGGGCAGTCCAAACCATTTCCCTCCGGTGGGGGAATATAGTTCATTATTTAACTATTAATCATTCTGCTTTCCAGGAAAGTCTCTGCTGTCTTCTATGAAGGCATATATATATATTAGGGCACAGCATATAATGTCCCCTGTGGGGATGGCACATATCAACAACCAAATTGTATCTTACATTAAGAACACATCGTAAGGCATTATATGCCTATAACCTTATACGTGACATATATACACTCCTCACATTTTTCCCCGGTAAAACATTGCATGTCCTCAGGCAATGGACTTTATGCAGTTTAACATCAGTATACTACATATCTCCATGTCAAACATTGTAAATCACTACATGCTTTTTAAATCAAGAAAGTTTACATGTTGACCATGAATAATGGTTTTCTTTATCATTTATGTTTAGTCTCTGAAGCGGAGGGGTTTTACCCCCCGAGTACTTCTGACCGGCCTTCCTGGTCTTTGCTCTGGTTCAACTTTCTCATGAACCGAAGCCGGTTCAGGCAGCGGAATGAGTTCTGAAGCTCTGTCATCACTTGACTGATGCGACGTTACCCTGCGAACTCCGCAAGGTGGCGCAGAGCCGTTCATAAGAAGTAACAAGTCCAAAGGATCGCGCAAAAAGTCTTCCAAGTTCGGCTGAAGGTCCTCTATTCCGTGTTGATCTGCCTCGGAGAAGTCTTGTTCTGGCTGAGCCTTATAGATTTTCAGGTTATTCCGATGGATCATCTTCACATCACTATTTTCTTCTCCCTCTTTCACAATTCCATACACTACAGTCTCGGTTGAAGGTAAAAGAACCACTTGGTATGGAGTACTCTCCCAGATAGGGTCCAATTTACTGTTCCGGTGTTGTTTCTTTTTCAGAACTCGGTCTCCTACTTGTAGTGGTTCTGCTCTGGCATCCTGATTATAGTCTCTTTCTTGGCGATAATGAACTTCCCCCATTCTCCTGACGACGGCTTCGGCAGCAAGATCAATTCTTTGTTTGTGCTCCAACACCCAATCAGTTTGGGCAGGATTCGAAAGTTCAGTAAGAGCATTGAGCTCCAGGTCCGCTGGTAGTTTGCCTTTTCGCCCAAAGAGCAAGTAGTAAGGAGTATGTCCCGTTGAAGCATGCTCAAGATTATTGTACACGAAGGTAAGTTCGGGCAATAATGAAGGCCAGGCTAACCGTTGAGCTGTGGACAGGCTCCGGATCATTCCCAGTAAAGTCTGGTTTGCTCTCTCGCAAAGCCCATTGCATTGTGGGTGATAGGGCGTAGTTCTGATCTTTCTACACCCATACGTTTTGCACAGTTCTTGGAATAATTGCGCCTCAAATGCTGAACCTTGATCAGTGAGGATCTGCTCTGGAAACCCGTAGGGTCTAACAAAGTTCTTCATAAAGGCTTCTGCCATGGCTTTTGCGGTCAGATCATGGACGGGCACTGTCGCCATAAATTTTGTGTAGTGATCCATCATCATTAAGGCATACTGGTAACCGGCATCACTGGGCCCCAACTTGACGTGGTCCAAGGTTACCATCTCGAGTGGGAAGGTACTTCGAATGGGCTGCAATGCAGCTTTCTGTCCGGGTTGCACATGGGCCTTAACTGCACAAGCAGGACACTTTTCGATCCACTTCTCAACATAGGTATGAATCCCCACCCAGAAGAAATTTTTTCTAATGGCACTCTCGGTTTTCTTGACCCCGAAATGTCCAGTTTTGTCATGGTAAGCTTGTAACACTTGAGTCCGCTGTTCTGTGGGGACAAGTATCTGGTTGAGATGGTCATGGGTGCAGGGATCTATATTGCTTTTAACCAGGACTCCATTGACGAAGCTTAGTCTGTCTCGGTACCTCAGCAATTGGACCAATTCAGTTGGAAGTCTTTGACGCTCTTCCCGGTTGGGAACTCTTTGTGAAATCAGGAAGTGTTTTAATTGTTGGAGCATAGAGCATTTACCTTGTAATTCCTTCCAATTTAAATCTTGATGACTGGATGCACCCCCTTGGACTGCTGAAAGGACAACTTCTGCCCCACGGATGATAACCGTTCGTTGTTTAATGGGCTGTGGCCCAAATAAGGGTATCTCGACATCTTCCCATAAATCTTCCTCTTCCGGTTCCACTTCTTGGGGCAATCTTGAAAGGGCATCCGCATTTGAATTCTTCTTCCCGCTCCTGAATTTGATCTTATATTGGAAGTTTTCTAATCGGGAGACCCACCTCTGTTCTAACGCTCCAAGTCGGGCAGTCTGTAGATGTGCCAGAGGATTGTGGTCAGTATATATGGTGCATGGGGTGGCGGCTAAGTAGTCTTTAAATTTTTCTGTCACCGCCCATATTAAAGCCAATAGCTCCAACTTGAACGCGCTGTAATTTTGATCGTTTCTTTCGGATTTCTTCAGACTCCTGCTGGCGTATGCTATTACTCTTTCTTTGCCGTTTTGGTCTTGTGCTAGGACAGCACCTAACCCTTGATTGCTGGCATCCGTATACACTTTAAAGGGTGAGTCATAGTTTGGATATGCCAGTAAGGGGGCGTCGATGAGAGCCTGCTTCAGCCGCTGAAAGGCATCTTCCTGTCGATCGTCCCATCTGACTCGGGTATTTCCTCGGATTTCCTTTCCCGGTATACCCCTTAGCAGCTCGTGAAGCGGTGCAGCAATTTTCGCAAATCCAGCCACGAACCTCCTGTAATATCCTACAAATCCCAGAAACCGTCGGACATCTTTAACAGTCACCGGGGTGGGCCAGTCTTGAACTGCTCTGATTTTTTCTGGATCTGCTGTAATCCCTTCGGAACTCACAATGTGGCCTAGATACTGGACGCTGGCCTTAAGGAGATGGCATTTAGAAGGCTTAAGCTTAAACCCATATTTGGCCAGCCGTTGGAAAACTTCTTCTAAATGCTGAAGGTGTTCCTCGTAAGTATGGGAAAACACGATGATGTCGTCTAAATACAACAGTAAGATGTCAAAATTTCTGGATCCTAGACAGTATTCCATCACCCTTTGGAAAGTGGCTGGCGCATTCATGAGTCCGAAGGGCATTTGCAAAAATTCAAATAAACCCATGGGGGTTGTAAAAGCAGTCTTTTCAACATCTTCCTGGGCCACGGGCACCTGCCAGTAACCACTCGTCAGGTCTAAAGTTGAGAAGTACACAGCCGATTTTAGGGCAGCTAAAGATTCCTCTATTCGGGGGAGAGGGTAGGCATCTCGATGAGTCACTGCATTCAGTTTTCGATAATCGACGCAAAAGCGGAGTTCTCCATTCTTTTTCCGAACTAGGACTATCGGCGCAGCCCACGGGCTGTGACTATCCCGAATCACCTTAGAAGCTTTCATGTCTTCTATCATCTGCTTCACTGGTTGATATAGAGCAGGCGGTATCGGACGATGCCTTTCTTTTATCGGGGAAGCAGTTCCAGTAGGGATGTAGTGTTGAACCCCTTCCACTTTACCAAAATCGGCCGCGTGTTTACTGAAAGCCTCCTCATTCTTCCGAACGAGCCGTAGTACTCCTGCTTTCTCTTCTTCTGGGGTATCAGGTTCTCCAATCTGTAAACTTCTCCACCATTCCTCCTGGCCATTGACTTTTGTTTCCTTCTGATCGGTGACAGTCTGTTGGACGGCAATGGTGCTTACATCTAGGATATCTTGGAAATTTGCTTCGTAAATCTGTGCAATGGTTTGAAAACGGGCCACCTTGACGGGGTAATTGTGCGGATTCAGGAGTCGTACAGGAACTTTTCCTTGCACAACGGTGACCAGGGCCCGGGCTACAACGAATGGTTCAGTCCAAGTGTCCTTATTTCTCTCCACAACAGCATCATAATCTCGTCCTCGTGGGCCAACTTTGGTCTTGCACCAAATCAGATGCTCCGAATTTGGGGGTAATATGATGTTTCGTCTTTCAGCACTGCGAACAGTTCCTATCTCCCCTCTCTTGTCAGCAAATCTCTGTTGACTCTGAAGGAATCGGATGGTCTGTTGTACCGATCGTCGTTCGGGGAGATTTCGAGTAGACAATTCTTGTTTTAAAGCATCAATCATTTCTTCTGGGCAATTCTTTAGGACATTCATGCCAATCACGATGGGGGGTAGCCATGGATCTTTGACGGCTGTAATCAAGCATCCCTGATTGAGAAGTCTGGCTCGTCCTATTTCAATCTCAGCCTCCCAATATCCACAACATTCGATACTTTGCCCATTGCTGGCCAATAGTGTCAGCCAAGGCGGTGGTGGAGTTATGATGTTGTCTTCTCGCCAGTGTTGAGTAAATGTATCCCATTGGATGGTGGTCACTTGTGATCCAGTATCTAATAACGCATGCAAATTGACTCCATTTATTTTAATTTCGATGATGGGACAACACCCCACGAATTTCGGTGTCCATTCTTGCGAGGTGGGACCTTCTATTGAGGAATCTCCCGACGGTTGGTCCCTGCCCTCGGGATTTCTTCGTTTAAAGGGGCGGAGCTACGGCAATTTCTCTCTATATGCCCGCTTCTCTGGCAACGCCGGCAGATAGGTCTTCCTTGCTCGTCGAATTGATCTGTAGGTAGTCGTCTAGAGCTCCACGAAGTTCCTCGCCCTGCACTACCATAGGGTGGTTCCTTCCCCATCCGCCATGATCTCGGTGGTGCCTGAGTTTCTTTCAATGTTTTCAACTCTCGACACAGTTCAGTCATCCCTTGAGTTAATTCGGCCATTTGCCCTTTTATTTCTGCGATGGGATCTTTAGAGGCGGTGGATTGACTTTGCTGAAGAGTGGTTTCAACAGGTACAATTACGTTTCCCTTTTTGGGTTTATCGCCTAGCACTTTTCTGATCAACTCCTTGAAATTTGAAAAGCTGATGGGTGCTTCTTGCCGATGTAACATTTTTAATTGTCCTTTGGTATTCACATCATAAATTCCGTCTAGGAATTGGTTGGTTAAGGTCTCGTCTTCTTCAATCGGCTCTTTTGGGGCGCACAACTTTATATCCCGGAAGGCCTCTTGCAATACTACAGCATATTCTCGAAGTGTTTCATGCGGCTGTTGTTTCCTAGAATAAAACAGTGTTTTAAGTTCGGACAGAGTCTTCTCATCGAACTCCTTTGCCAACTTGTCCAATATGTCCTTTGCCGATTTCTTTTGGCTTTCCGGCCACGACTTCACTTCTCTTTTCGCGAATCCCTTCAGTTGAGCCAAAAGAATCTCCACTTGTTGGTCTTCATCTAATTTGTATACCTGGAACATGGTCTCAATTTGTTCCCTAAAGTCGCGGAACGCATTGGTTTCAGTTGTCTTGCTGTCTCCAGTATAAGTGGGAAGCCAGGGTGCCCCAAAGTAATAGGGCATGGTTATCGATGCCGGTTGACGCATAGTAGAACTTACTGTATCCGCTGCCTCTCCTTCTCTTGTAGTGTTTATTTTCCTGTTAGGTGAGGGATTTATTGTTGGTAGGAACCTTTTTCCGGATGTTGACGCAGGAGTTTGCGGATTTGACATTTTTCCTTCGTCTCCTGTTCGTGGACGCCAATTGTGAAATCCCTGATTGGTTTTCCCAGGTAAGTATGTAGATGGTTTCTTCTTCTTCAAGGATCACACGTTAGATTACAGAACCTGTTTTCGTTTACTTTTATTATTCTTTAATCAAGGTATTAAATAGACAGGATTACAAGGTAATAGTTCTCTCGCAGGAGTAATCACCTGAAGTACACTACCATTTAAATGTAAACTTTATTAAACCGGAACCTGTCTGTTCTCCGCTTCTCTTCCTCGCTCGTCAGGCTCTCACCATAAACATAACATATGATCCTACCTTTGATGCTAGGAATAACGATAGTACATGCAACAACACTTAGTTATTCTATACTGTAAGCAAAGTGCGTAATAACACACAGACCCACTATTTATGACTTATTGCGCAATAAGCTATGCTTCTATAGAGCTTAGAATTTTATAAGTGTGACTAAACTATTATATGAAATGTTTCTAAGTTGAACTGTTCTCTTCTAGGATGAGCTGCTGAACACCGACTATAATAGGCGTGGAGGTAAGTTGACTGTAATTTCCTGCACTGACTCTTCCTACCGTTGGTCGTTGTAGCTCTGTATCTCCTGCCCTGAAGATCCTGTTGGAGGCGTCCCCTGGCCCAACGAAAGCCGGGTTTAGCCCCTGGTGCTTAACATATAATTTCCTTCCTGTATGCTACGAAGTGTTCCCTGGCTCTATCAGATATGTTGTGCCTTCCTTATGTCAGATAGGGAGATTATAATGTCTTCTTAGGCGTCCCCTGGCTTCTTGCTAGCCGGGTTTAGCCTCTGGTGCTCTTCTGTGTATAACTAAGCTGTCCTGACTTCAACTGTACAGAGCTGGGTAATAGTAGATTTTCAGCTGTAGGGTGCAACTGTGTAGGGGTGATGCGTTGTCACTGTGAGCTGAACTACTGTGTATCAGCAGCGATAGTCTGCAGTGGGGATGTGCTGTCACTCTGAGCTGAACTACTGTGAACCAGTAGCGATAGTCTGCACTGGGGATGTGCTGTCACTCTGAGCTGAACTACTGTGAACCAGTAGCGATAGTCTGCAGTGGGGATGTGCTGTCACTCTGAGCTGAACTACTGTGAACCAGTAGCGATAGTCTGCACTGGGGATGTGCTGTCACTCTGAGCTGAACTACTGTGAACCAGTAGCGATAGTCTGCAGTGGGGATGTGCTGTCACTCTAAACTGAACTACTGTGAACCAGTAGCGATAGTCTGCACTGGGGATGTACTGTCACTCTGAGCTGAACTACTGTGAACCAGTAGCGATAGTCTGCAGTGGGGATGTGCTGTCACTCTGAGCTGAACTACTGTGAACCAGTAGCGATAGTCTGCACTGGGGATGTGCTGTCACTCTGAGCTGAACTACTGTATATCAGCAGTGATAGTCTGCAGTGGGGATGCAAGATACTGTCTTTGCCTGCACTGCGTGACCTGCAATGGGAGTTTTATTTACTGCCTCAACCTGCGCTGCATTGTGTATGGTTATGAGACTTGCTGAGGGAGGTGTAAAGTTAACTATGGGGCTGGAGCAATACACACTCACCGCGCCCCTCTCTCCTTCGTTCAGCCTCCAAGTCCGCCCAGTCTCCGTCTCTGCTGCCGCCTCCTCAGATGGCTTCCGGCCCGCCTCTCAGCCCTCCCAGCGATGACGCGCCGGACTCGACCTGAAAGCGGGGATCAACACAGATGCCGCCGGTGACGACGCCGCTGCCCCGGGACACACAGTCGGGCTCTCCGATTCAACACTCCGGAGGTCTTTCCTGCTGTGACCGAAGACGCTGTCCAACACTCGGACACGCTGGTAAGTATACAGCCGCTCTCAGCACAGCTCTCTGCTACTTCTCTGGCTGCGCAGCTCTGCAGTATATCTCTCCTTTTTCTCTCACTGAGGTAACACAGCGCGCCCTCAACGGCTCAGCAGTCCCTTTTATAACTTTTTTCTTTAGGCGGGCAAAAACGGGGCTCGCGCTGCCCACGAGCACCCCAGCTTTATTAATCTATGTTAACTGCCAAAAGTCTATTAACCCCTCTGAACGGGGTATTTGCGTTTGCCCTGCAATTCGTTTTTCTCTGGGCAGTCCAAACCATTTCCCTCCGGTGGGGGAATATAGTTCATTATTTAACTATTAATCATTCTGCTTTCCAGGAAAGTCTCTGCTGTCTTCTATGAAGGCATATATATATATTAGGGCACAGCATATAATGTCCCCTGTGGGGATGGCACATATCAACAACCAAATTGTATCTTACATTAAGAACACATCGTAAGGCATTATATGCCTATAACCTTATACGTGACATATATACACTCCTCACACATCCTCTACCAACCTGGAAGTTATGTATCAGGGCCCCTTCATTCAGCCCAATGCCCCCTTCTCCCACCCCATCTCCCACCATCTGTGCAGTAAAGGGGTAATTAGTGGAAATCACTGATCATGAAAGATTTATTGGTACATTACCAGTCAAAAAGGTGTAGGTCTACGTTTCGGCCACCAGGTGGCCTTTCTCAAGACAGATCAGCAGTTGACGTCTTCACAGCACAAGAGTCAGTATCCTGACTCTTGTGCTGTGAAGACGTCAACTGCTGATCTGTCTTGAGAAAGGCCACCTGGTGGCCGAAACGTAGACCTACACCTTTTTGTGCTGTGCCAGACACCCCACAAGTCAAATTCTGGTGCTGTGGGATAGTGACAGCTCCGGTTCCATGACCCTGTGTTTTGGGCGACATTGTTAGCTTACATTGCTCTTGATTAAACCATTTATTTTATTTCCATTAAAGAAGGTGTTATGTAACTATAGAAGATGCAAATGATATAGCTGACAGTGAGTCTATTAGCCAATACTACTTACTGTGTATCTGCTCCTGTATATAATAATTGTATAATGTTGTCTAGTCTTTGCAAGGTTTGTGTCCTAATGGGACATCCTTATATAGGGGAGGACCAGTTGTTCGCCATAAGTATGGTGACAGGAGAGGTATGGATGGGGATGACTACAACAGTGTGTGAAGGGAGCATATGGGGGGGACGGGGACGGGGGGGGGACAGGACGGTGACAGACGTGTACTTATCATCAGTCATCAGAATATTTGCATCAGTCCCTGCCCCAGTGAGCTTACAATCTATATTTCCTACCACATGTACATGCACCCACAGACATTCTAGGGTTAATTTTGTTGGGAGCCAATTGACCTACCAGTATATTCTTGGAGGAAACCGGAGTACCCGGAGGAAACCAACGCAAATACGGGGAGAATATACAAACTCCGCACAGTTACAGCCATGGTGGGAATAGAACCTCAGTGCAGTGAGGCAGTAATGCTAACCATTACACTGTCCTATGGCCATGTATATGCCCTATTCAATGTACCTTTTAGATGTAACGGGAGTTATCCCTGCTAGATTTTGAATAACTGTAATGTGCCTCCACCCAAGCCTCAAAGGTTATGTTCCTCAGGAGTAGGCTTGGGACAATCCCCTGAGGTCAATTAATATGCAATGGTAATCAATATACTGTAGTACGTAGCATGTAACAACAATTACATTAGTATATGAATTAGACAGGTAATGATAAATAAATAAGGTTTTATTTTCTCAGGAACTCTTCTTAGACTTCGACTCCTTTAAATGAGATCTCATATTAACCGGAAAATGCAAATGAACATTAACATACTTTGTCACAGAACATTTATGCACACAGCATAGCTTGTAGCAATTAGCATTTCTCAATTACTGACACTAAACCCTTCAGTAACCACTTTGACCCTTCCCTACAGGTATTTCTCTTATGGCCACCTACCCCTTATAGCTTCTCTATGCCCACGTCACCTCCCCCAACTCTCCACACTCACACTCACACACACTCAATATTAGTTTTCTGACACTATAGTTTAACAATGGCAAATACATTTCAAATTATTTGAGATCTCAAATTATCCCTTTTTTAGTTTTGTAAAAGTGCACTTTACATGTTAACTCAAGCCCGGGCTGAGGATGTCCTGCAGGAGTTCAGTCAATGGCTGATGTACAGATGGAGCAGGTCTCATCTTGGCAGGGGATGGCGCTGGCGTCGCCAGCCGCCATCCCCCGCCAGCGCCATGGCGATGGCGAGAAGGGGACGCGCGCGCACGAGAGGCGCGCGCGTCCCCTTCCGACGGCGCTTCCATCCGTTCCCCCGGGTCCACGCCGGCTTGCCGGCGGTAACCCGGGGTCCCCGCCGCCTGCCCGCACCCCCCCCTAACCCTGTCCGCCTTCCTGAGGCGGAGACGGACAGGGTTTCCGTCGCGCTGGCGACGGAGACTGAGACGCGCGTGCGCGTGAGACGCACGCGCGTCTCCGTATATTCGCTGGCAAGGCTGCTGGCGGGTCGCCAGCGGGGACGTTCAGGCGATCCGCCAGCCAGGATGGGAAGTGCCCCATCTGTAGTTACTGTATTAGTAGAATTTGAGGCAAAAGGTGGTTATACACCCATAGTCCTGCAAATTAGCTATATTGTACAGCTGCTTCTAGGCATAAAACACTCCTTAATGCTGGTCGCTGGTTAGATAACTTAAGCCATTGATGACTGTGGAGAAGTAATAGGCAATCCTGTATATTTAGTGATGATAACCTGTATACTGCAGCTCCTATTAGTCTCTGTCTATGGAACAAGGCAGATTAAGGGGACAGTTTACTTTCCTCCTTTCTCTGTGCTCTCTGATAAAGAACTGTCAGGGGTGTTCAAGAGATGCCAGGTCTGTTAGTCATATGGAAGCAATATCCAATCAGGGTAATATGATGGTGTTAGAGCTGCAGAAAGGGGGTATTATCACTAATATAACAGCTGTTATTTTGCCTCAGCCCAGGTGAATTGTAGGATCAGCTGTGCAGCATTGCTTTACAGGATACACCGTCCAGCGAGCATATAGACTGTGCCTGACTCCTTATACACACTGCTGTATACACTGTCCAACAAGCATATAGGCCATGCCTGACTCCCTCTCCCTGAGGGGTGAATTTATGAAGCTTGGAGAAGTGTTATCTATCCCCATAAAGAACGTTATGAGCAAGGTGATAATGGTTCAGCCAATCAGCTACAATATGTAAATTGACAGGTAAGAGCTGATTGGCTGAACCATTATCACCTTGCTCATAACGTTCTTTATGGGGATAGATAACACTTCTCCAAGCTTCATAAATTCACCCCAGAGATACTTCAGTTAGTGAGGGGAGTCCTGTGACAGGGTGCTGCTCTATGTGGTAATTGGGGAGTCCTGTGACAGGGTGCTGCTCTATGTGGTAATTGGGGAGTCCTGTGACAGGGTGCTGCTCTATGTGGTAATTGGGGAGTCCTGTGACAGGGTGCTGCTCTATGTGGTAATTGGGGAGTCCTGTGACAGGGTGCTGCTGTATGTGGTAATTGGGGAGTCCTGTGACAGGGTGCTGCTCTATGTGGTAATTGGGAGTCCTGTGACAGGGTGCTGCTCTATGTGGTAATTGGGGAGTCCTGTGACAGGGTGCTGCTCTATGTGGTAATTGGGGAGTCCTGTGACAGGGTGCTGCTCTATGTGGTAATTGGGGAGTCCTGTGACAAGGTGCTGCTCTATGTGGTAATTGGGGAGTCCTGTGACAGGAGGGATGACTAAGAGTCTTGTTGATGAAGGAAACAGCGCTTTGGACTGCTGATAACACCTAACCCAATGTGATTTGTGGTGAGGGTTACCTTAATGTCCCTTTGTTACCTCAGGATATTCGCTCTGCCGGCAGCTACAATGATAGTCTCTTGTCCAAACTCTGTCTTACTACCTCAGTCACCGTATACTGGTCCTGATAAAGAATTCAGGACTGGTCAGCTGATGCGATCAGGCAGGGAAAGGGTGCAGAGCAGGACCTCATAATCAGCTGGATACAGGTCACCGGCCCCCTGTCACAGGCTGTTGTACTTCCTCACAGGATGGTTCCTCAGCTCTATTCTCTCATTTCTCTAGTGCCAGTCACAAACAGGGCTGCCTTCCCTGCACACCGTAGCCTGTCAGTCCCTCACTATACTGCTCTGAGCAGTTTCTCTCAGGACTCCTGCCAAAGGTCACACGCTGACCCCTCTGACTGACTTTCTGCTGAGGGGAGGGGCTAAGGCCCAGATGTTTGCCGCCCAGCACTCACTCCATCAGGGAGCCTTGAAAAGGCACACAGTCCCAGATCCCACCTCTGCCAATGGTGCATGGGCTCCTAAAAAGCCTTTAATATTATTAATTGAAGCACCAACCAGTCACATAGTGTCCTTTGTTTAACAAGAAAATACCTATAACAATTATTAAACAATTTAAATATTCCTGTATCCACCACTATGTGAATACCTCCTATGCCATATCATACCCTCCAACTATACCGAATTTGCCGGTACAGTACCGTTTTTTTAACAGTCTGTACCGGCAAATTCTAATAGTACCCAATGTACCGAATTTTATACATGTCTGAGCTGGGGTCACAGTCTCAGTCACTCTCATGTGCGCCGCTTCCTTCTCCTGTCTCCGGTCCCCAGCTCCCTCCGTGTGGTATGCCTCCTGTGGTGCGCTGCCGGCTCCCTGGCTCTCCCCCACCCATTCCCAATAGTGCATTGCGCATGGTGCCAGGCGTCATGACTTCACACGCCGGCACCGCGCACAGTGACACTCTTCAAAGTTCAGCCCTCCCTCAGTCTCTTGGCGTGAATCTGCCGCCCTGAGGGAGAGGAGTCCGGTGGCAGGCCAGCCTGCCCCGGCGCGCGTGACTGGGGGGACATCTTAGCATCGGAGGAGGCTCCTGGCCCGGCTGCCACGTCTCCAGCACTGTAAGTGAATGCCGCTTAGGCTACATGTAAATAATAAATCTCCACACAAATTATAAATCCGTGTGAGGCACTACCTGCTCTGGCTGCAGCTCATGGTGGCTTGGTGGGCTGCTCTGGTATATGAAGTAAGTATACTTAATATACTTATATTTATTAAATAAAAGTATATTAAATATACTTATTTATTTTAATATGACAGCAGCCCACCAAGCCACCATGTGACATGAGCTGCAGGAAGCAGCTCATGTCACCGTGGCTCGCTTACTACAGCTGCCAACTGTGACTAGGGCCCTGTCCCACCCCCTGTCAAAGGCCTGCCACCAGCAGTGATGTGACCCACACATCACAGCAATCAGCTGGTTATTTTATTTTCAATGCCCAGCTCATACACAATGACATACGAAAAGAGGATGGCCACGCCCCTTACCAGTGGACACACCCACTTTACTCATGGTCATGCCCCCTTTCGAGTGTGTACCGATTTCCCTTCTTCAGATGTTGGAGGGTATGCCATATTTACATGTAATTTATATATTTTTAGAATGTAAACCTAACAGGCAGATAAATGCAATTAACTGGTTACATAGACTACTACTACTACTACTACTACTACTACTACTACTACTACTGCAGAAAATGAGATTCCTGCTCAAATAAGACATCAGCTTGGTTAATTTCGTTTTAGAGTTTGAAAACCATATAACCTTTCATTATATATTTGTGCAGGAATTCTTCCATGATAAATACTCGTCATCCAGAACATAAGGAGGAAATGAAGGTACTGATTCAAATCTCCCAAGTAAATATAGAAAATAAAAATCATTGTATGGCCCACGGGGCTTTTTAAGCGTTATTTTTTCTGTCTGCTGCGTATTTTATAGGGGGTCTGGATAGATTTAAAAGAATTTTCCATTCCCTTGTGTGAGATTCCAGCGGTGATCAAACTTATACGGTTTGTCAAGGTCTATGAAAACGGTTTTACAATATAGGCCTGGATTTCATTCTCAACAAATACATCAGAACACGGACAAAATTTGTAGTGACTCAACACAGGTCGCGAGTTTCTGTGTATACACAATGATTTATTTCGGCCACACACTGTTACAGCACAGGTTGCCTTGATGTCATGGCATGATGAGGCCATACTTGGCTAAATTTGACAACTAGTTTCAGGGAGATTATAGTTGTTTGTAGAATTTTGCACGGTGCAGTGTTGAGTGGGTGTGTCATGCTCCACCCATAGGGCGTGTCTAGCTCCATGTATGGACATACTGTATATGTGCTTAAATGCTTGTTGCTTGATATTCCTATATACCTTTATAGTACCCCATGCCCCCCCAATCACAGGGGCCCTCTCGCTCCAGCTACTTTATGGAGACTGAGACTAGTCTCTATACTTCAGCAGCAGGCAGTGGCGGATTCAGGGGGGCACCCGGGCACGTGCCCCCCCTGTCATTTATTTTGTAGCTGAGGACCAGGGCTTTCCAACGAGCCCAGCCCCGTGTCTCTAGCCCCCCGGGAACCGGAGATATCGCCTGGCAAACCTGTAACGTTTTTTCCCCATAGGATAATATGGGACCCGTCAATTCCGACCCCCACCAGGTTCTGACGGCTGCCAGTTCCCGCCCTGGCATCACAGAAGCTTGTGGTTTATTTCATTCAATTCCAATTGCTGGGCCTTCAATATGATACCAGGCTGGTCCAAATCGGTCAATCGGTTCCAGAGATATTACATGTAAACCGATTTTTTTATTTTTGAAATGTAATTTCATGGCTGTTCATGTTCTTTGAGGGCAGATTACTCTGGAACCAAACGTTCCAGTTTCACTGGACCAAAATCATTCAAAGCCCACTCAAAAGTTCTTCAATATAATACTTGTCTCATGTAAATGGGTCAGTTGGTTCCGAAGATATAGCCGGTTAAATGAGATAACTGGTTAAAGGGGGGAGGGGTGGTTTTCTCTCCTACTCACACCAGAAAATGCAGGGACTAGGCTGGTGTAAAAGGGGCCAACCTGGGAATGCATTTTCTGGTGTGAAAGGGGTATTATTTCAAATAGCCGGGACCTGCAGTGCTCTGAATACAGCCAGGCTCTGCCACTGTCAGTGGCTATCACTTCTGCCTGGCGGCGGCTGTCCCCCATTTACCACGAGCATGTATTCCCCCTTGGCAATGAGCATGTAATCCCACATGGCAACGAGCATGGAACCTCTGGCAATGTGCATGGAACCCTTGGCAATGAGCATGTAGAGAAGCAGCACTTATGTAGCATAATTTTTAATAGGCATTATGGTGTTTGGCATAACACATAATGGACATAATGGCGTGTAACTTAACGTGTAATGGACATTATGGTGTAAATGTTTAATGCGAGCCTTTGGTGGACAATGTCCCTGTTTATGAAGTGTATTGTGAATTTTGGCTTAATCTGTGTGGCATTATGTGAATTCTGGCTCAATCCGTGTGGCATTATGTGAATTTTGGCTCAATCCATGTGGCATTATGGGAATTTTGGCTCAATCTGTGTGGCATTATGTGAATTTTTTCCTAATCCGTGTGGCATTATGTGAATTTTGCTCAATCCGTGTGGCATTATGTGAATGTTGGCTCAATCCATGTGGCATTATGTGAATTTTGTCTCAATCCGTATGGCATTTTATGCATTTGGCTCATCCGTGTGGCATTATGTGAATTTTGACACAATCCATGTGGCATTATTTGAATTTTGGCACAATCCATGTGGCATTATGTAAATTTTGGCTCATTCCATTTGGCATCATGTGTAAGGGGCAAGTATAATGGGGTCTAGTATTTTGTTGCATAATGTGTAGAAGTTGTATATGGTGTTGACACGCCCCCTGTTGAGTGGCCACACACCCTTTTCCGGAGCGCGCCTTTGGCGTGCGCACAACTACATCCTTCACTTTTGTCGCCATGGTGGGCCTGCATACTTTAAATGCCAGGGCCTATTTTTAATTCCATTCCCACCCATTCCTGCCGCTCTCTTAGCATGTACACTGGCACCACTAACACCGCCCCTCCCCCACCCAAACCCTTTTTTATCATGGTGCCCCCCCTGTCATTTTATCCTGGATCCGCCCCTGGCAGCAGGTACACGCAATGCCCGGGGAAAAATAAAATTGCCCCGATGTGTGCGGCTGTGCCCACGATGCTGCTTGTTCTTGTACTGCTGCTGCAGTGCCGGTGACACTTGGGGAGAGAGATATAAGATACTAACCAATCAGCTCCTGACATTTTTCCCTTACGCTGTGGGGTCGCACATCTTGTACACATGGGCGATTCAGGCAAATCTCACTGTGTGCACACCTTTTTAGAGCATCTAGCCCTAAATTAGCCAATGACAGAGATGTAGTAAGCCTCAGACAATGATAAAATTTAAAGAGATAAAGCCCCAGCCAACCAGTTCCTAACTGTCATGTTGCAGGCTGTGTTTGTAAAATGACATTAGTTGATTGATTTGTAGTTTATCACTCAGTGATCGGCTAGTGTATGTACTATGAGCCTGATTCAGACCCTTTCGCAAGGATGTGAAGTCGCAGCCCTGCTGATCATTGGGGGACCGCTCATACATATGGTTTGTATGCCCGAGGTCACCCTGCAAACAAAGCCAGCCGTTTGCAACTAGAAAACGCAGTGGATTGTCGAGAAACGGGCGTGAATTCAACAATCCACAGCCGTTCCAGTCAAAACAGATCCGACCGTTTTTAAAGTTGGATCTGTTTTTTTCAAAATCCGTCTTAAAGGCTGTCAGAATCGGCAGTATTGAATAGGCATAGGGCGCTATTTCCCCGTCATATCCCCCTTAATTATTTTTTATTTGAATTTATATAACAAATGTGAGTGACGTTGGTGTTTTTAGTGAATATTTTGCATATCTCTCACAGAGATGTCTTAGCTATAATTTTCTTGAATCAAAATTGTTTTTAACAGGTTTGATACCCCTTCCTGCCATTTCCATATCTCCAAAAACGATATGAAGTTTTGCCATTTGTATTAGTTTTGGCAAATATGGGGGTTAGCCAGACCTGATCACTGATCATTAGGTCTGAATCAGGCCCAATGTGCAGGTAATTACTGCAGATCCATGAAGTGCTGTTCATTTGTGGGAAATTGCACTAGCTTAATAAATATATAAATTATGATCATTATTTATTATCCTTTTTTTTTTTACCCTTTTGTACATATTGTCCATCTCCTGTCACACATGCGGGGATCACACAAGGCGGGAGCAGGGGAGACGGCACAGTGCAGTTATGTACACGTACTATTTGTCACAGTTTCTGTTGCCTGTGCCAGGTATTTTTGTTTTGTCACTTTTAAAAAGAAAGTACATTGTCCTCCTGGGGCCTCATTATGCAGCCTGAAGCATGACATTGGAAGTCCTTGTTTATGCATCTACATAGTTGGCTGTTTTTCATGTCTTACAATAAAGCAAAGCAAAGGTTGAAGTAGTTCAGTCTCCTTACAGGAGCTGAACATACTAACATATACGATGACTAATTGTACTATCTATGTACAGACCGTTAGTTTACCAAGTCGTTAGCCCTTATGAGATCTACAGAACCTTATTTAAAAACGTTTTTTTTTTTTTTCAATTTATCTTTTATTGACAGAAAAAGACAAGCTTGTACAAAATACAATTGCAAATAGCAGAAATAAAATTGTCTGATCAGAATTTAACCATAATAACATTGGTTGATAGTACATTCATGCGATCTGTAGGTTGGTTATAGCACCATATTAATCTACAAATACACATTTATGTAATAACTCAGAAGGGAGGGTCATTAGTTAAGGTTTCAGTTAAGTACCAGGTGGTGGGGGAGATTCTCTAAGCCGTTATCGGGGTTTTTACCGCATTTTGGGATGCTGTAAGCATCCCCCGCCGGGTTACCGCGGCGGGGGGCATCGCCAGAAAAATCTGGTGATGCCCCATAGAAGCCAATGGGCTTCTATCGCAACCCTCCGCCGCCCCACGCCGACCCCCCGCCGCCCCGCATCGCCCCCTCCCCCCTCACCTGTGTCCGGGCAGCACAGCGCAGTGCTGCCCGGACCTGTGACCTCCTCCCTGCACTGATCCTCTTCCGGGTGCAGGGAGGAGGAGAGCCAGGCGCAGCAGCAGCAGCGCCGGGTGTGGGAGGGAGGGGAGAGCCGCCGGGACCTGCTGGGACCCGGCGACTCTCACCGCAAAGGACAGCTCTTAATGCAAGAGCTGTCCTTTGCCTTAATTATCGCATATGTTACAGCATATGCAATAATTAAATATGCGATGGGCGGTGAAGGGGGGCGGAGATTCTTAGAGAATCTCCCCCGGTGTCCGAGAATGAATGTCTTAGGGCGTTTTTTAAAGGGGGGAGAGGGTACGTATATAGGGCATAGGGACATATATAGGGACAGGTATCAAAGAATTTGTTTGTCAATTTTTCCTTTTGAACAGAGGTTTCCTTCCAGTCTTAAACAAATACATCATTCTGGGGAAGGTTAAAGATAATGAAGACAGGGTTGTCGAGATCCATTCTGACAATATCGTTTTCTTAACAGTCGCTGCCATTTTAACATGTAACAGTCTAGTGCCTGTTGATAGGCGTTTGCGATCTACAGATGAGTACTGTCCCCAAAAAACCCAAGCTTTTGAAATATTGTAGTCTATATCTAGTTTTGTTTTAACATAATCCTGAAACTCTATCCAGATAGACTGCACAACATCACAGGACCACATGCAGTGCATCAAATCTGCATCTGGGTTACCGCAATTATAACAATTGGCATTGGGAGCTCCCCCCGTAAGATATTTAAGTTTTGGAGTAAAATATGATCTATGCAATAACATTTGATGCATCTCCATGTAGGAGACAGATACCAGGCTCTTGTTTAGCGCCTGGTATGCCGTCAACATTGTCTTCATGGTTAACTCAGGGAATTCCTTCTGCCACTTCAGAAAACCCTTCGGGGGCTGATCCAATGTTATAGATTTGCGACAAAGGTCATAAATATAGGAGGTTGAGAGGGGTCTGTCTAGTCTTACATGTAGTATTCTGTCCAGATCACAGAGCTTGAAGTTGGGGCCTGTCCGAGGGAGTATCGTTTGTTCAAAGCACTTCACCTGTGTATATGTAAAGGGTGAAATCTGGAGATTGGGATACTTTCAAGTCTGTGTACGTCAGGAAGGCTAGGGAGTCTACCTTTAAAAAGTGTGCAATGTATTTTAGGCCTCCAGTATTCCATAGTTTGAAGACGTTTGTGAGTTGACTTGGTATGAAATTGGGATTACCCCATAGGGGGAGGAAGATAGATGTGTATTTTGAAGTGTGGACAGCCGACCGGACCAGTCTCCACGCCATACAGGTTGTATTAATAAGAAGATTACTCTTGGCATTACCTGAGGGGCTTTATGTAGTAATTCTATTAGGTGTATATTAGGAGTAAAACTCTGCTCTTCAGAGAAATTAGCATAAGTATTTGCGCCTGATATCTAGTCCAAAGCAATACGGTAATTGGCCGCCATGGCGTAGGTTCTGAGGCATGACAAATTAAGGCCTCCAAGCTCCCTCTTCTGTTGCATTTTAAATAGTGATATTCGTGGGCGCTTTCCGGACCACAAGAACTTGGATAGTTCTTTGTTGTGTTTTGCAATGTCCCCTTTGGGTGGAATGATGGGTAACATTTGAAATGTGTATAAAAGTCTAGGGAAGGTGATCATTTTATATAGATAACCTCTGCCTATGTATGACAGAGGTAGGTGCGCCCATTTGGCGAAATCCGTTGTGGTTTTAGACCATAATGGCCCAAAATTCTGAGTGTATAGTTGAGAGGGGTGTGTCGGGATTTTGATACCTAAATTGGTAATTCCCTCCCCGGGGGCCCACTTAAAGGGCAATGGCTCGTCCCAACCCAGTTTTGCCTCTGGGAAAAAAGACAATGCCTCTGATTTTGAATAATTTATTTTAAAACCTCCTACTTTTTCGAATACTTTTTAAAAATATTTCCAGCATCATTTTACATTGCATATGCCGGAATGCAACCGAGATTTGGACACGGGTCCGTCCCAGGAACAACCCGGCATTTGCAATATTTAGCAACCCACCCAATAAGCCAGGTCAGTGCGTCATCGGGGTGGTGGAAGAGACAGCTCTTGGAGCATAGTGTGAACAGACCAGGGGTACCCATTCATACTGCACAGCAAGCCGGGTCTGACCCAGAGTTAACCTTACTTTAACCCGGGTTGGAGTGCTGAGTCATTGGACCCAGGAAATTTCAAATGGTGCTTTCACACTACACCTCAACCCGGGTTGATACGCCCAGCAACCTGGGCCGAGGATGCAGTGTTCAAGGGGTATATGTCATACAGTGGTGGAACGTGTGTGTGGTGGGCCAGGTGCAAAAGTATAATTTGGGCCCCATACCAATGGGTGACAAGGGTACAAACTGCTGGTCTGGAAAGCAGTGGACCCCATAGTCCTCAGGGGCCCCAGTGCAATGCACCTGCTGCAACAATGGTAGTTCCGCCGGCGCCTCTGATGTCATAGCTGCCAAACATCCCTGATTTCCAGTAATAGGCAGAGATTTTAGATCTAACGTTAACAAATCTAATATACTGTGTGTATGTACACACACAACATGTGCAAGATTTCTTTAGAAAAGACACTGAGATCCTCAGCATTGCCTAGTCTGGTTGGGGTGGCCCCTATTCTCACCAAAGCATGGCAGCACGGCGCATGACCATTATCGCGCTGGATCAATGCCCTACTCAAATAGAAAATAGAAAGAGGTTAAACTCTTGGTTATTTTACTGAAGTGCAGGTTTACAGAAGTGAAGGTGTTGCCCAAAGCAACCAATCAGATTCTATTTATCAGCACCTATATACTTGGTATATATATATATATGTATATATATATATATGTGTGTATGTATATATATATATATATATATATATATATATATATATATATATGAGGACGGGGGCGGCGTCACTCGGCAAATAAATAGACAGCAAGACAGGTTTGAAAACCGACGTTTCAAGGTCCTTAGACCTTTTTATCAAGGTGCTGGTGAGATTGATAAAAAGGTCTAAGGACCTTGAAACGTCGGTTTTCAAACCTGTCTTGCTGTCTATTTATTTGCCGAGTGCCGCCGCCCCCGTCCTCATATCCACATAGGAGACGCATCTGCACCCCCTATCT
Source organism: Crinia signifera (assembly GCF_055691185.1). Classification (NCBI taxonomy): domain Eukaryota; kingdom Metazoa; phylum Chordata; class Amphibia; order Anura; family Myobatrachidae; genus Crinia; species Crinia signifera. Next base: position 37,280,269 of record NC_139228.1, on the reverse strand, counting down.
GGCAGGCACCAGCCATTGCTCGGGGCTCTACACATAGACCAGCACAGCACATTACCCAGGAGTGCCACCTAAGGAACCTATATATATATATATATATATATATATATATATATATATATATACTTGGTTGTAGGGTGGCACTCCCGGTCTTATGTAGTTTAGGGATTTAAAGAAACTCCCAGATCATCATAGTTCAATTCAACGTTTCGATTTTATTAATCGTCTTCATTCGAAACGTTGAATTGAACTATGATGATCTGTGAGTTTCTTTAAATCCCTTAACTACATAAGACCGGGAGTGCCACCCTACAACCAAGTATATCCATATCTTTTTATATATATATATATATATATATAGGAGAGGAAAACCCGGCACTCCTCTGGAAGTTAATTTCCGTGAACTGCTCCGGTGCCGGCTTTGAACCCTGGAGTCCCAAATATATACCTTGAAGAAAGTTGGCACTCGTGAGTCTTTCAATAATGCAAGTAATTACTTGCATTATTGAAAGACTCACGAGTGCCAACTTTCTTCAAGGTATATATATATATATATATATATATATATATATATATATGTATATATATATGTATAGGGGGCCCCAGGAAGTTGTTGTAGCGGGGCCCAGGATTTTCCTTGGCAGCCCTGTTCATATACCCCAATATACCACCCCTACCCGGTCTCCAGTACACAGCTCATCTGCCCCAATATACTGCCCCTGCCCAATCTCCAGCTCATACACTACAATATACTGCCCCTGCCTAGTCTCCAGTACACAGCCCATACACCCAATGTACAGCTCACAGTCTCCAGTAAACCTGCCCTTGCCCAGTCTCCAAAACACACAGAGGCAAAGCTGATGGTACTGTATGACTGAGGAGCCTATTGGCCAGAGCTGTCTTTTAGAGGACAAGCTCCACCCTTGCTACACCCCTGAGGGTGGATACAGTACCTCAGACCTTGGACATTCTCCACGCGAATGTATTCAAGGCAAGGAGTTTATAGTGGCATTTTCATGAAGTTACGGATGGACGAGCAACAATAGATGCTACTGCAGGCACTTCTGCACAAACCTCTGAATCAGACCCTCACACTGCACCAAAAATAGGCATAAATGGATTTTTTGTTGTTGGAGGTTCCCCAAAAATGGTGAAGACATTCGCCTATCGCTGTGCAAATAGTAAATTGCTGTCTTAAATGACATTACGGTCACTGATAAGTAATACTGTAACTTCTTTGTCCTGAAATACTCATCTAAATATACTGGCTATAAATCTTCATGCAAAATATAACAAATGATCACGTTAGTACACACAGATGTTGCCATGGTTACTGTATCCTAAATTTAAATAATTTGATGAATTCACTTAAACAGCTTAGCGCAGTTTTAGCCCAGATCTTTGAAGGCTATGGATAAACTGTATTCAGATTGTATTCTTGTCAAAATGACTGTTCTGCTTCTGGAAGTATAATGTATCGCATGTGTGACAGCTGTCTTAGGCACCATACAGTAGTAAGATTAAACAGAATAAACCTCTAAGGATTTCAAATTAAATTAGTGATTGTCATTGGTGCCAGTCATCCTACACATTTTAAATAGAAACATGACAGAAGAAAATCCAAATAAAGCATAGAATCCTGTTTCATTCCAGTACAGGGCAATGGAAGGCTTCTGGAGCATTGGATATTGGATCTGGCAAACAATGCATCAAAGGTATGTATTGTTGCAGAATGTTCCTTTATTCAGGCATCAAGGGACTGACATTGAGATAAACTTCACAGTGACCAGTACAGGAAAACATCATAACATAACAAACAGATTGGCAGGAAGAGAATACCCCTTGTACAATAAACAAACTGTTGTTTTAAATGAATACCATGGTGCTAACTGCACAGACTTTTTATATATCCCATTGGTGTGGAACCTGAAAGGTCAACAATAGGCACCAGCGGAATCGTAAAATGGACTTTAGATTGTCATCCTTAAACTTGATACACATCGGAACGATGTAATGAAAGACTGATCGTTCCATTGTTTCGTCCTTTAATACACGGTATGCCGACGCATACAATATGGCCCGGTTGGCCATGACTTTAGATTGTCATCCTTAAACTTGATACAAATCGGAACGATGTAATGAAAGACTGATCGTTCCATTGTTTCGTCCTTTAATACACGGTATGCCGACGCATACAATATGGCCCGGTTGGCCATGCCCAATGGGAAACCGGATGATATTGCTAACAACTGCAGGAGCACGCAGATTGGCCATGCACACTGAATGATCTGCCCAATGTGTCATTCCGATTTGTGTGTACCCAGTTTTAGGCAGGCTTGCAGATTTATTGTAGAACACCAGTAAGAAATGTAATGTATATTGCAGTGGTGCAGCTTTGTACTGTAGTAATGGAAACAGTATTCACCCACACTTATACCTACCAGGAGCTCTTGGTAAAGAAGTCTTAGTACAGTAGTTTCAGTAAGGGAGATAGGAGACAGCACAAATGTGGTAATTAGCGCATACGCAAACCACGACTATCGGGGAAGAGATGTGTCTTTTTGAGGAGCAGGATACGGGAAGATGTTCTCATCCTGCTTACAGCTATTCCCTGGTCAGACTGGTCAGTTCCATGTGATCACATTGTCAATCCCAGTAAGCTCTCAGAAATCCCCATTGATGTAAAGAGTGATCTGTCAATAGCTGGATCAATCCATCTGCTCCCTGACTCTCGCGTGTATGCATATGCATGGTGCAGAGCATGCACAGTGTCAGCACTGGGGTCTGATGTGTTCCCGGCTGTGACCGTGGTGGACCAGTGGAGGGCACTGGGAACTGGGAGGAGGGTAGTTTGAAGTACGATTAGGTCATACACAGGGACACCAGACAACAGCTGGACCAGAGGGATGGTGGAGATCAGAAACAGGGGTGCGGAGTCTAACTCGTCAGCGGAATTCAGCAGGGAGCCCCGCAAGGAACTTTGGACTTGCTTACGTCTGACTCCCAGGTCGCGTCCCCCTGCCCTGGTCTTCTGGCAGTAGCTGGCTGGTGACAAGGACACTGGACTGGGAAACTGAGAGGTGTCTTGAGATGACCTGTCAGCCCGGAAGACAGTTGACGAATTAGGAGCCGTTAGGACTTGTCGACGGCCTGGAAGCTGGAGATGACTGGTGACGACCTGGGAGTCGTTAGGAGTTGTCGACAGCCCGGGAGCCGATGATGGTTGTCAGCTTGGGAGCCAAATGAGATGCTTACAGCCTGGGAGCCATTGATGATAGTCGATGGCCTTGGAGCCATAAGAAGTGTCAACAGCCACCAGGACACTGGGCAAAAGTTTCTGATAATGCATAATAGCCGGTGGTTGACCTGGGATGTCGACAGCCAGGACACTGGTGGTACAAGTCTCTGGAGAGCACAGTAGCTGGTAGTTGGCCATAGTGTCGACAGTCAGGACACTGGTGTTAAAAGTCTCTGATAAGCACAGTAGCTGGTAGTCGCCTGGGTGTCAACGGTGACTGTCGACGGTCTGATGGTGACAGTCACTGATGAAATGCAATAACAGGCAATTGGCTTGTGAGCCAATATAGATGACTAGCCTGGGAGCTAGCAGGAATAGCTAGCCAGGGCCAGCGGTGACCTCTGCTGGGGATGGCTGGGCACACTCTACCGCAGGGATGGATAAGCAGGAGTGACTGGATGTGAAGGGTTAGTCTGATCAGCAACAGCATGACACTGGAGGTGATAACGCTGGAAGCACTTGGGTAGCCTGGAGCCTAGGAACTCTGACGCAGGAGAAAACACTCATGGAACAGAATGGGCAATTGTTCAAGGCAGGGAGGCAGTGCCAGAGCCCTGACTTATATCCGCTTGCCTGTCCATGATTGGCTTCAAGCCGCAGCATCAATCAGAACCAGGAAGGACTTGAGAATACCTTGATTCTGGCACAGGTGTACAGGTCAGAGATTACAGGTAACCTATTGGAGCAACCATGTCAGCTGATGGTCTTCAACAATGAGGAGCCTAGAATGCAGACAACCTGAAGTAGCCTGTGATTACTTTAGCAGACAGGAATCCTCACAGGTGAGTAATCAGCTAGGAAGGTGATGCTGCAGCAGCAGCAGCAGCGACACAAGCAAGCCTGGAAACACTTGGAAATTGAGAAAATAAATGTGAAACAAATCAGGTTTGTGACACACAGCCTAAGATTGCTTTATGCAGCATGTGCGCACCTACTTGCCTAACCTTCTGGAATGGCCAGGAAGTTCCTGAAAATCAGGTCTCCCTCATGGCCCCCCGAAAGGGAGGGCCAGTCTTCCGCATTTAGCTAGTCCCCCTTCAGACCCCCCCCCCCCCCTCCGCCCGTTCAAATACCAGTATTGGTGGCTCTTTTGGGAGGGGGCAGGGATCAAAATGATGCAAATCATGTCATTTTAGCCACTTTCGGAAGAGCCGCTAAGGCAAAACGAAGGCTGCATAAGCCAGAGTGCAGTTAAGAGCCCGGGGATTTAGGGGTTAAACGCAGATACACATGCAGCATCAGAGCTGTGTGTAATTCTTAGACAGGTTAGCATGTGGTGCTTATGGGCCAATCAGCACCCAGAGGGGAGGTAGCTTAAGGGGGGTATATAGGGTCCAGCTTGGGGGAGGAACTTCCTCTTGGAATCCGGATTTCACACAGTGCAGCACGCGAAGCTAAGTACCTTTTAACTTGTTTTTAGGCCTGTTTTCACTCGCGCAGCTGCAAGTATGTCCGGCCGCCCCAAGAGATCTGCCCCACCACCTAGGTGGTTGGCAGACGCAGCCCGCCCGCTGGTGACTGTACCAGCGCGCGGGGGAGGCAGGGGAGGCAGCAGGACGGCCGCAACCGCGTCATCGCGGGTGAGCGCGCCGTCTCCTGCGCGTTCTACCTCTGGGGGACAGGGGTCCCCACCGCAGGGAAGCGTCTCCCCAGCTCAGCAGGGCTCTGCTGGGAGCGGGGAGCGCGCTGCGCCAGCAGCACATGGTGAGCACCCAGCAGTGAGTAGCGCTGCTGGGGACAGTGCTCTGGCGCCATCTGCTGGCGTTTCAACGCCAGTGCGGGGTAGACAGACCCCTATGGGTACCCCGCGCGCCTCAGGCAGCGGGGTGAGCGCTGGGAGGGTGTCACTCAGCGGGGGAGATGGGGGGGTGCCCCTCAGGGCTAGCACCCCACTAGTGCAGGGTCCAGGGAGTCCTCTGCAGGTCATAACAGGGGGCCCCACATGGAGCCCCCTGCGGATGAATGCAAGTGGGCAGCGCAGTGCGGATCAGGGCCCTCTGGCTTCCCTGACAAACATACTGGCCACGGGGAGAGGCTCTCTCATCCCCCTGGGCTGGGACGGTGGCCGTGGGGACGCTTTCGTCGGCGGCCGGATGGATGGCGGTGCCCCCCCCTTCCAGGGTTGGCAGGCCCCGCAGCAGCAATGGCATCAAGGCCAGCAGCCTTTACCCGCGGCCTCTCAGGGCTTCGCCGGGGCCCCGGCGGGGCAGGGGGGACACCAGGGGTTTGGCCACGCGGGTTTTGGTGCGGGTCAACACGCATACATGCAGCCCCCCGTGCAGCAGCAACAGCAGTGGGTTTTTCCCGGTCCGAATACGGGGGGTTACCCGGGGTACCCCATGCCCAACCCACAATACGGGCCCTATACAGGGTCCCAGCAGCCCCCTTTCCCGTACTTTCCCCAAACAGCGGGGGCAGGTGGAGGGTTTCCCGGGGGGTATTTCGGGGGAGCATGGCAGGGTGCTGGTGCACCACAACAGCAGGGCCCCGGGGTGCCGCAGCAGGCTTTTCAGGGGGCGGCTTACACGCACCCAAACATGTATGCCCAGGCTCAACAGGTCAACCAGGTTTATGCGACTGGGGGCCTGGGGAGCTCTGGTACAGCAGCGGGAGGGTCTGTGAGGGTGACGGGCTCAGGATATGGTCCTAACACTGCACCTTTATCTCCCGAGGTATCCTCTGTCGGAGGCAGGAGTGGCATGTTCAGGGGATCGTCCCAGGAAGAGGACGCAGAAAGGTCCAGGAGGGCCCCGGAATCCAGACCGCCAACACCGGTGACGGCTCCAGCCATACCCAGGGTCCTGGCTCCGGCCCCCAGGTCGACCGAGACCCCTGCATCCACGTCAAGGGCAGAAGCATCCACTTCCGCAGGGACAGGGGCCACGGCACAGGCGGATCCCGTGGTCCAAGGCGAAGCTTCTGGAGATGGTGAGAATGACAATACTTCAGAGTGTGCATCCTCTTCCTCTCACTCCTCAGCCAGTAGTGACGAGTCTGGGTCCCCCAAGCGCCCGCGCAAGTTTGCTAAAATGGTTGCACGCGCGGTTGCGAAAAAAGTGGGTGGCACTAAGCGGGCTAGGAAAGAGGCGGATCCTGAAGTAGCTGCCGCAGCGGGCGATATGGTCCATTGCACCAACACCGCCATGGCCAGGGGCCTGCGTAAGGGTGTAAAGGACAAAATAAAAAGGGGAAAGTTTGTCGACTTCTTTACACTGACAGTCGACATGAAAAAAGACTTTGAGGCAGCCAAGAAAGCGGGAAGTGGTAGCGAGGCGGCCTTTAAAGGCTTCCACAATTGGCTGAAGGGCTTTTTAATATTCTCCTCTTGTTACCTGAGCACAAGGCCTGGGGAGCACGTGAACGTCTTACGCTACCTGTTCCTTGTGAACGAGACGTACACAGATTATAAGGGGCTGGCGTGGCGGAACTACGACGAGAAGTTCCGCCTCGCCCACGCCGGGTCAAGGGTCATGCCCATGGGCTGCAAGCACGTGGAGATATGGCTCGAGGTCATAGGCAAAGGGCAGCATAGCTCAGATACATCGGGTAGGAAGCCATTTCCTGCGGCCAAACCCGGGTCTAAAGCCGGCGGCAAAGGGAAGTGCTTTGCGTACAATGAGGGCAAATGTGACAGGGGCGCCAAGTGCCGCTTCCGTCACGACTGCAGTAACTGCGGGGGGGCGGGGCACCCCTCCAAATCCTGCAGGTCAGCAGCCAAAGGTGGGGATCACGGGGACGCCGGCACTGGCGGAAAGTAGGGCCCCTTCCCCAATTGTGGTAGACGCCCTGGCCCGTAGGTTGATGGCGTACCCTAACAGGGCTGACGCTAGGTTTTTATTGGACGGGTTTAGTTTTGGTTTTCCCCTCCCCATCCCTGACGGAATCAGAGTTTCCTGCATTAGGAACCTCAAGTCGGCCAGGGATTTTCCAGAGGTGGTCCGCCAGAAGGTCCAGGCTGAAGTGGCCCTGGGCAGGATGGCGGGCCCCTTCCAAGGGAACCCCCTCCCTGATATGTGTTTTTCCCCTCTCGGGGTGGTCCCTAAGAAGACCCCGGGTAAATACAGGTTGATTCAGCACCTGTCACACCCCCACGGGGCGTCTATAAACGACGCCATCCCGGATGAGTTCTGTAGTGTGCAGTACCAGCTATTTGACGAGGTGCTGGGCATAGTCCGGGGTTTCGGCCAGGGAGCACTTATGGCCAAACTGGATATTGAATCCGCGTTTAGGCTCCTCCCGTTACACCCTAAGTCCTTCAGGTTCATGGGCTTTAGGCTAGATGGAGGCTGTTACATAGACAAGTGCTTACCGATGGGCTGTTCTGTCTCCTGCTCTTACTTCGAGAAATTCAGCACGTTCCTGCACTGGTGCATACAGAGCAGTACAGGCTGTGCGGGCGTAGCCCACTACCTGGATGACTTTCTCTTTGTGGGACCAGGAGACGACGGCACGTGCGCCCATATATTATCCCGGGCGGTTTCCCTGCTAGAGGAGCTGGGGGTCCCTATAGCTGCGGATAAGACGGAGGGACCCACCAGGGTCCTGTCTTACCTGGGCATAGAAATAGACTCGGCTGCGGGTTGCTGCCGCTTGCCCGAGGATAAGGTGACAAAGCTTCAAGGGTTAATAAGTGAGTGCTTGCAGAAGAAGAGGATACAGCTGAGACTATTACAGTCCCTGCTGGGGTCCTTTAATTTTGCTTGCCGCATCATTCCCATGGGGCGGGTATTCTGCCGCAAGCTCGAGAGGGCCACGGCGGGGGTTCGGGACCCCCACCACACGGTCAGGCTGTCACGGGAAATGCGAGACGACATGGAAGTGTGGTCCACATTCCTGGGGCAATTTAATAGGGAGCTTATATGGCCCACGGAGCCCGAATCCAGCAAGGAACTGCAGCTCTTCACAGATGCTGCTGGCTCCACGGGATTTGGGGCTTATTTCCAAGGGGAATGGTGCGTCTCACGGTGGCCACAGTCTTGGATTGACAGGGGTTTCACGGTCAATCTTTTGCTGCTGGAACTGTTCCCCATCATAGTATCAGTGCAGCTGTGGGCAGCGGAATTGGCAAATCGGAACATAGTGTTCTGGTGTGACAACTTGGGGGTGGTACACGCAATTAACAATCAGAGGGCGGCTTCCCCTGAGGCCCTCAGGTTGCTGCGTTACCTGGTGCTTCATTGTCTGAGGTACAATATACATTTCAGGGCTAGACATGTCCCAGGCATAGAAAACACTATAGCTGACGCCCTGTCTAGGTTTCAGTTTACAAAGTTTCGGGAGCTTGCTCCTGAAGCGTCACCCCTGGGGCTTAGGTGTCCAAATCTTGTATGGCAGATCATAGAATCGGCATGAAGGGTTTGGCACTGCTGTCACTGGCGCCCTCAACCCGCAGGGCTTACGAGGCGGCCTGGAGGGATTGGGAAGATTTTCAGTCTGCGCCTGACAATAGCGGTAAGTCGGTCGAGGACCGGTTACTCGCATTCGTATGGGGGCATTATGTAAGAGGCAGATCAAAGTCGGCTATGACGGCGGCTTTGGCGGGTATAGCTTTCCACAGCAGGCTGAGAGGGGAGCAAGATCCCACAGCCTCTTTTGTATTAAGTAAGGCTTTGAGGGGCTGGGCTAAGCAGCGGCCAGTGCCTCCTGACACTCGGCGGCCTATAGACGAGCGCATGCTGGGGGAGCTAGTGGCAAATCTGGATAAGGTGGCTGATAACCCTTTCGAGGCTGCGCTCCTGAAGGTGGCCTTTACATTCGCCTTTTTCGGGGCATTCAGGATTGGGGAACTGGTAGCTGCGAGCAAGAAGGCCCAGTCTGGTCTCAGGTCGGAGGACGTGGTTCTCCATGAGGACCACGTCCTGTGCAGGATACAGAGATCCAAAACAGACCAGTTGGGAAAGGGTAGTTGGGCCACCCTGCGATCCAGTGTGAACCAAGCCATTTGTCCTGTAGCATTGTGCAGGGACTACATGTCTCTTAGGCCGGTTGGAGCCATACAGTTTTTGGTGCACACAGATGGTGTGCCCCTCACCCGTTTTCAGTTCGGGGCTGTGTTTAGACGGTGCTTGACCGGCATAGGCCTGAGGGCTCAGGATTATGGGACACACTCCTTTCGCATAGGGGCCGCAACATGCGCAGCAGCGGCGGGGCTTCCACCCTCTGCCATACAGAAGGTAGGGAGGTGGAAGTCATCGGCTTATAGGAAATATATAAGAGTAGATAAGTTAGATAAAGTAGATAAGTTAGATAAAGTAGATAAGTTAGATAAAGTAGATAAGTTGTAGAATGCGCCTGTTGCGCCAGCCCAAAAACGTAAGTTTACAATCGGTTCTGGAACGGCTAGCGTTCGGGAATCGACGGTATGGAGTGAATTTTTTACTTTTTCCTCCGAGATAGAACTAATTCAATTCGGCTGTCACCAAAGTTCACCGGAGGTTTTTTAAGTTTTTCACCTTCACTTGGGCTGTTTACTGTATTCTGGTTGTGTTACAGTGTATAATATATGATGTTAACGTTAGGTTTTTTCTTTTTCAGCCTTTTCCCTTTCCTCATCACATCAGGGGAGAGTTTGGGTAGTGGGCCACTCATATATTTTTTGGGCGGCCAGGCATCCCATGGCCTCCAGAGCTTTAGGCTTGCTACGAGCTGACTCAGTGCAGTGGTTTGGGGTTAGGGGACTTCAGTGGGGTGGGCTTTTTAGCCTGCTGGTTTCCAAGGCCCGCAGTTCAGGTCCCCCCAACACATTGATTATACATCTAGGGGGCAACGACCTGGTTAAAAATACGGGGCTCTCACTCATGTGTAGCATAACGGCTGACCTGGAGCGCATTGCGGCCCTTTGGCCAGGAGTGCGGTTAGTGTGGTCTGATATCGTCCCCCGGCTTCAGTGGCGGGGCTGCAGGAATGCAGTTGCCATAGATAGGGCAAGGCGAAAGGTGAACCACGCGGTTTCCAGGAGGGTGAGCGCCATGGGGGGTAGGGCAGTGCGGCACCCCACGATAGTTAGGGAGTCGGCCCACCTTTATAGGTCAGACGGGGTCCACCTGTCTGACGCGGGCATGGAAGTTTTCCTGGGCGACATCTTTTCTGGCGTGACTCGGCAATAGGAAGGCATTAGGTCTAGTTGAGGGGTGGCGGGCCTGGTCCCGGGCGACCTTGTTAGGTCTGGGGAGCCTTGGCAGTGGCGAGAAGGCGCTCTCGACCAGCAGTCGGGTGAGGTGTCAGGTGGTCACCGTGCGGTATTACCCCCCCCTTGCCAGGACGGTGGGCGAGTCCCGAAATGAGCGGGGACGGTGGGCACTTCCTTGAGGTGTCCGCGCCTTACCTTAGAGGGGGCGGGGAGCCGTCACGGTGCAGGCTGTACCTTACGTAAGGGGTGTGTTTGTTAGATTGGAGCGAGGCAGTCGCTGCCATTGACATACACCTCTGACTGGTGCTGGTCTCAAGTGCTGTCTTGGCCATCCCTTTGATAGACTAACAAGGGTCATACCACCTAAATAAATAACTTGACCATTTTAAACTTATGCCATGGTTGTCTGAGTCTTATTTTTAGATAAGGTGTCCGCGTGAATTATTTCTAGGAGAGTATTGTAAAGGTAACAACAAAGGGCAACCAATATAATCCCTTGGACGCCTTAGGCAAAACGAAGGCTGCATAAGCCAGAGTGCAGTTAAGAGCCCGGGGATTTAGGGGTTAAACGCAGATACACATGCAGCATCAGAGCTGTGTGTAATTCTTAGACAGGTTAGCATGTGGTGCTTATGGGCCAATCAGCACCCAGAGGGGAGGTAGCTTAAGGGGGGTATATAGGGTCCAGCTTGGGGGAGGAACTTCCTCTTGGAATCCGGATTCCCACCCTCCCATCCCTTCTTTTCTTTCCTCTCTCTGGTGCTCATTGCCTTCGGGCTGTCCAAACAATTCGGTTAAATTTAATTTAGTTTAAAAAATCGGCGAGAAGGCGCTCTCGACCAGCAGTCGGGTGAGGTGTCAGGTGGTCACCGTGCGGTATTACCCCCCCCTTGCCAGGACGGTGGGCGAGTCCCGAAATGAGCGGGGACGGTGGGCACTTCCTTGAGGTGTCCGCGCCTTACCTTAGAGGGGGCGGGGAGCCGTCACGGTGCAGGCTGTACCTTACGTAAGGGGTGTGTTTGTTAGATTGGAGCGAGGCAGTCGCTGCCATTGACATACACCTCTGACTGGTGCTGGTCTCAAGTGCTGTCTTGGCCATCCCTTTGATAGACTAACAAGGGTCATACCACCTAAATAAATAACTTGACCATTTTAAACTTATGCCATGGTTGTCTGAGTCTTATTTTTAGATAAGGTGTCCGCGTGAATTATTTCTAGGAGAGTATTGTAAAGGTAACAACAAAGGGCAACCAATATAATCCCTTGGACGCCTTATCACAGCATTTACTTACCAGGGGGTGGGGCTTGCTGATGCCCTGCCCCTGGAAATGATACAGACTGTCTCCTCTCCGGGCTTATTCCGGAGAGTAGACCTTTAAAGTAGGCAAGCATGCGTGCACAGTTTACAGATATCTGCGGGATCTGTCCTCATTTCCACCTATATCCAATTCAGAATTAATTGATACATTTGTATACAGTATATCATTTAACTATTCAGCAGCCTGATTGCCACAAGAAGTAATCATGGGTTCCAATCAAATAAACAGAAGCATCAATGGAGGGTTGTGGGGGGTGGAGGCCACGGAATTCCCCGGGGACAACCCGCACCTCCAAGACCTCCAAAAGTGACAAAAAATAGTTGTTTAGTGAATGAAGCCATGCCCCCACTCACATCCCCGGGTGTTGTCTTATATAGTCCAGGGCTTCACGGTGGTGCTGATGAGTTGTGCCCAGTGTAAAAATAATTATATGTGAGCTTGTTACAATGGGTTTGGGACATATTTGCATGGCTGAGAACGGATGTGTAGCTGTACACATCCATTGGCACAGCCAGCTGTACACATCCATTGGCAAAGCCAGCTGTACACATCCATTGGCACAGCCAGCACATCCATTGGCACAGCCAGCACATCCATTGGCACAGCCAGCTGTACACATCCATTGGCACAGCCAGCACATCCATTGGCACAGCCAGCACATCCATTGGCACAGCCAGCACATCCATTGGCACAGCCAGCACATCCATTCGCAAGGTGGATTTCACTCTAGCAGGGCTGGTCATGCCAATTCGTGTCTGTGCGATCAGGTCTGAATCAGGCCCATGGTTTCTGGAGGGTCATGACATCACAGACCTCTTTTATCAATAAAAGAGAAAAGTATTTATTATTTATTTACTTACAGTTTCTTATATAGCGCAGCAGATTCCCTTGCGCTTTACAATAGTAGACAGAGATAAAACAAACTGGGTAACAGACAGACATGGAGGTAGGAGGGCCCTGCTGCAAGCTTACACTCTATAGTGACATGAATTCCCACAACCAAATGCAGGATTCTTTTCTGGTTCAGTCTTCAGAATTTTTAAAGCACCCTTAGAATTTTCATTGGTAAAACTTTCTTTTGACCAATTTTTTGTTTCAGCCTTGGGAACCCTTAACATTTGCTACATACTGCTATAGCATATCTTCTTCATTGCACAGAGGACCTTATTCTGATTGACTCGCAAGGCTGCAAAATTCAGCATCAGACGCTGCCCGCTGCACACAGTGCCGGCCACCCCCTCACTCGCACAACCCCCGACATGGCCGCGATGGGATGATTTACATAATCATCCATTCGCAGGCGGGGAGATGATGCGGTGATTTCAGCTGCCCACCCCCCGCATGTCCGTCACAGCCTCATTAGCCTGAGAACGCCCAGCATTCTCATGAGAACGCCCATGACACACTTGGCGTTCCCATATGCTAATGGGGCGCCCCAGCGCCCCTTGCCTGGCGTGTTCGCCGTGGGTGCACGCACCCTGCGTTTGCACATGTGCAGAAATGCACGGAGAACCGAACGGATCTGAATAAGTTCCAGAGCCAAGACATTAACGCAGAATAGTAGCATGCAAGCTGCCATAGGCACCATTACACTGCAGAGTTTTCCAGAAAAATTTCACGTTACAGGATATTTTCCCATGTATCTGGCTTGTGTCGGATACAAGGGTGTTTTAATGATGGGTGTGACAAGTTGTTGCAGGGTCATTGAAGCTAACACAGTCTTCTTGATACCATATCTGCTGTGTTACTGGAGACTTCCTCTCTTACAATGAGTTCTTGGTGTGATACAAACAGAAGATGTCATCTTGGAAGCAGGTTCTTTCCCAATCCCCGTGCCACGTTTTAAAAAGAAAACTGCTTTTTATGAGAAGATCAGAGAGACATTGTTAGTATCTTGGCATAACCGCAGGTGATACATTTTCAGGTGTAGTTACTGAAGACGATAATCACGCGACACACCCTGACAACTCTTTGTTACTTACACAATAAAATCCTACAAAAGTCTTCTGAAAGATCTGTCAGTGAGGAACGTGGGAAGTCGCTTCGGGAGCGAGAGATAGCAGAGAGGAAGTAGGAAAATGTAGCCTTAGAAAAATAACTAGGATGCTACATGGGGTCATCGCAGGAGAGCTACAGGGGGTCTGTGAAGTGCACAATTTAGGGCAAGCTGTCAACTAACACCTGCCTTATGATAACCCTGATGAGGCTAAAATTACTTTGCTTGTATGTTATGAGAAGAAGCAGCAGGATGCACAGAGAGCCTCAGAGTGTACGGGTCCCCTTTTATCTATAGTTCTAGGTGGTGGAGGAATGTTGCACTGCGCAGTTATTGTCAGTTCCATTTGTGTAGAGATGTAAGTGACCTCCGTGATTTATTAATGTCGCTGATCCATAATAAATATTAGCTTTACTTAAAAAAAACACAAGGTTTATTATTACTGCAAACAGTAAGATTAGTTATTCTAGAGCAATGA